>NC_135727.1:41259019-41629019 GCF_964656455.1 Halichoerus grypus | reverse complement strand
GAAGTTGCTATAGCCAATGTCAAAGAAGTTGCTGCCTGTGTTGTCCTCTAGAATTTTGACAGTTTCCTGTCTCAATTTAGGTCTTTCATCCATTTTTATTTTTAGTATGGTGTAAGAAAGTGGTCCAGTTTCATTCTTCTGCATGTTGCTGTCCAGTTTTCCCAACACCATTCGTTGAAGAGACTATTTCCCATTGGATATTCTTTCGGGCTTTGTCAAAGATCAGTTGAGCATATAGTTGTGGGTCCATTTCTGGGTTTTATATTTTGTTCCATTGACCTATGTGTCTATTTTTGTGCCAGTGCCATACTGTCTTGATCGCTACAGCTTTGTAATAGAACTTGAAGTCCGGAATTGTGATCCCTCCAGCTTTGCTTTTCAGGATTGCTTTGGCTATTCAGGGTCCTTTGGGGTTCCATATAAATTTTAGGTTTGTTTGTTATATCTATGTGAAAAACATTGGTGGCATTTTGATAGGGATTGCATTAAATGTGTAGACTGCTTTGGGTAGTATAGACATTTTAACAATATTTGTTCTTCCAATTCATAAGCATGGAATGTCTTTCCACTTCTTTGTGTCATCCTCAATTTCTTCCATCAGTGTCTTAAAATTTTCAGAGTACAGATCTTTTACTTCTTTGGTTAGGTTTATTCCTAGGTATCTTATGGTTTTGGGTACAAATGGGATTGATTCCTTGATTTCTCTTCCGGCTGCTTCATTATTAGTGTATAGAAATGCAACAGATTTCTGTATGTTGATTTTGTATCCTGTGACTTTACTGAATTCGTGTATTAGCTCCGGCAATTTTTTGGTGGAGTCTTCTGGGTTTTCTACATAGAGTATCATGTAGTCTACAAATAGTGAAAATTTGCCTTCTTCATTGCTGATTTGGATGCCTTTTATTTCTTTTTGTTTTCTGATTGGTGAGGCTAGGACTTGTGGTATTATGTTAAATAACACTGGTGAGAGTGGACATCCCTGTCTTGTTTCTGACCTTAGGGGAAAAGCTCTCAGTTTTTCCCCACTGAGGATGATATTGACTGTGGCTTTTTCATATAGGGCCTTTCTGATGTTGACATATGTTCCCTCCATCCTTACTTTGTTGAGATTTTTTTTAGCAAGAATGGATGCTATACTTTGATAGTGTGATCAATTTAATGTGAGTCATGGAATGTGTGTGTTTTCGTGTATGTGAGCATGTTTTTGTGTTTGATTGTGTAAGAGAAGTGTGTTAGCATGTATGTCAGTATATAGTGAGCATATTTTTACATGTATACATGTTAATGGGAGTGTGAGTGGCTATGAGTGTATGCAAATGATTTTGTGGGAAGGTATCTCTGTGTGAGTGAATTTGTGGGTATGCCTGTGTGTCAGTGAATGGATAAGCATGCAAATATGTAAACATATTAATGTTAAGTAAGCTCATGTGTGAGTGAACTGTGGGTGTGGTAACATATGTGGGTTGATGTGTGAGTATATTTGTGTGTGAGAGTGTATGTGGGCATTTTCACGTAAAGAGCATTTACTTGAGTATATTTATGTATTTAAGTGAGTGTGTGTTTGTGTGATTGAGCATATGCAAGTGTGTCTATGAATATGAGTAATCTCTGAGCATGGTCATGTGAGTGAGAGATTACATGAGCATGTGAATGTATGTGACCATGTCCCTTATTAGGATGGATTTGTAAGCATGTATATTAGTATGAGCTTGTTCATGTTTGAGTGTATTTATGTGTGAATATGTGCATAGGTATGTGACTGTATCTACGTGTCTGAGCAACTGTATGAGATCATGGAAAGCATGAACATATTATTTTGAATGTCTGAGCATGTCCTTATTTGGGAGTATGTTAATGTATGTGCGTGAAGGAATACGTGTGTGAAAAAGCATATGTAAATGTGCCTTGTGTATGTGTGAATGTGTGAGCATATTCATGTGAATGGGACAAAATGTGAGGCAGTTAGTGTCAGTGGGCAAGCCCATTTTGAGATGACATATTTGAATTTGTTCATATCCAAAAGTAGGCTAATGTATAATATTTGCATGTGGAAGTAAATTTTTTGTGTGAAAGTGTATACTTAAATTGCAATCATGTGTATAGGTATGATATTTGTGTGAGTTAATTTATATCATGTTCATCTGTGAGCTTGTTCATGTGTTAGCATATTTTTGTGAGGGAACTGTGAGCATGTAAGTGTATGTGAGTGTACCTATTTGTTGAAGTGTTTGACCTTCATGGCGAGTGCAAGCATGTTTGTGAGTGAACATGTGAGCATGTTGCTATTGTGAGCATGTTGGTGTATATGTGTAAATGAATATGGCTGTGAGCATTTGAGTGTGTATAACTGTGTCTCCTGTGTGTCAGTTTGTGAGCATGCATATATGACTGAGGAAATGCTTGAGCATTTCTGTGCCAAGTAGTGAATGTGTCAATGTGTGCATATGAGTGTACCTATATCCAGGTACGTGAATAAACTTTGAGCATGTTTGGGTGAGTGAATGTGTGATCCTGTTTTATGAATGAGGGAATGTGTGATTTTGTGCATGTATGTGGGCATACGCACGTGTGTGATGGTGTATGTGTGAACCTGTTCATGGGTGTTTTGTGTGTAAATTTGTGGATTTAAGTGAATATTTGTGTGTGCTCAGCTGTGAGTGAATTTGTGAGCATCTGCATGTATGTTAGCATGTAGATAGGTGAAGCTGTGTGTAACCATGTTTGTGTGAGTGAATGTGAATTTATTTACACATGTGGGTAAATGTGTGAGCTTCTTGGTGTAAGCATGTACATGTATGAGGCTATATATAAGCATGTTCCTGTTGTGAGTATATTAATGTGTTTGTAAGTAAACAGGTAAGTTGGGAGCATCTGAATGCCCAGACTTGTGACCCTGCATGAGAGAATTTGTGAACATGTTCAAATGATTGAGTGAATGTTTGAGCATGTTTGTGTGAAAGAATGAATGCATCAGTGTGTACATGTGAATGTATATTTCCACTAATGTGATTAACTTTGTGATTATGTTCATGTGAGTGAGTGAATATGTAATCTTACTATTGTAAGTAAAGGTGTAAGCAGGTTTCTGTGAGTGAATGAATGTGGGAGAATGTGGGTACTAACATATGTAAAGGTGTCTATGTATGAGTAAATTTGTGTACTCATTAATGTTTGATAGGTCTTATTGTGTTTGAATGCTTATGTAAACACTGTGTGCTTATATGTATGCATGAATTTGTGAACACATACATGGATGTTAGGTTCATGTGTGTTAGTGAATATGCATCACATTTTTCTGTAAGATTGTTAATATGTAGGTATATTTGTATGAATGAAGGTGATAGCACATGCATGTGAATGTGTTTGTGCATGAGAAAAATCTGTGAACATGTATGTATGACTCAATGTGTGCTGTGTAAATGAATCAGTGAACAAGAGCATGTACACAATTTTTTCTTTTTGTAAAATTTGATGAATATATTTTTCAGCATGTATATGCACTGATGATCAGTGAGCATATTTTACATAAGAGCATATAATTATATGACTGTGACTTGATGCATCAGCACATGTAAATTATTATATCTGGGGATATCAATATGTCTGAGGGAATTTTAAAGCATTTTTACATGTATGAGTGAATCTGTCAGAGTGTAGATACGTGTGAGTAAATGTGTGGATGACTTTGTAGGTGAGTATATTTGGGTGAATAAGTGAGAGTATTTTCATGTGTGTGAGCATGTTAGAGCAAATTTGTGTGAATGTTAAATGTGAGTACAGGGGCACTTGGGTGGCTCAGTAGGTCAAGCATCTGACTCTTGATTTCGATGCAGGTCATCATCTTGGGGTCGTGAGATTGAGCTCTGCATCAGACTCCATGCTCAGTAGTGCACCTGCTTGAAATTCTCTCCCTCTCTATCTCCTTCTGCCCCTCCCTCCACTCACATGCATGCATGCCCTCTCTCTCTAAAATAAATAACTTTAAAGATGTGTGAGTACATGTGTGAATATGTCTATGAGTGTGAGTAAATAAGTTATCAAGTTCATAAGGATGGGTTAATGAGTAAACCTGTGTATGTGAGCATGTACGTGTGAGAGAGAATGTGTTACACCCTATGCATGGCTGAGAGTGTTTTACTGCAAGTATATTTATGTGCTGAAGTGAATTTTTGTGTGTGTTCATCTGTATGAGTAAATTTTGGAGTGTGTGGATGTATATGTATGTGTATGTAGGTGTATGTGTGTAGGTTTATGTGTGTTCATTTTGTGTGATCTTGTAAAAGTATGAGTATAATTGTGTGAAAGAAAGTATAAGCATGTGTATGAGTGAATGTGAGTGTATTTATGATGTGAACTTCTTGGCAAGTGTGAGGATGTCTGTACATGTGTGAATGAGTATATTTACATTGTGAATACACTTAATGTATGTGCATATAAATTCAATGAATGTGTCTGTTGTGTGAACAAATTTGTGATTACGTGTGTGTAAGTGAATATGTGATAAAGCTCATGTGAGTGAATGAAGATATATGCATGTTTCATAAGTAAATGAATGGCTGTGTGTATATTCACAAGCATGTACATCCATAAGGATCATGTGAATCTGTACATGTCTGAGTATGTTAGAGTGACAATATTTGAATATTGAAGTAAATATCTGTGTATGCTTAAGAGTATGCCTAAATTTGTAACCATGTGCATAGATGTTAGCATGTTCATTTGAGTGAGTAGTGTGTAATATATTTGTGTGAGATGGTTCACATGTTACTATATCTCTGTGAGTGAAATGTGGACATATGAGCATATCTTGTGTGAATCAATGGTTGTCTTCTTGGTGAGTGTGAGTGCATTTGTGTGCAAATAAATATATGAGCATGTTCCTGTTTGTCAACCAAGTGTGTGCATAAGTGAATACAAGATTGAAGCAGAGTGTATATATTTGTGTCCCTGTGTAAGTGAAATGGTGAGCATGCTCATGTGATTGGGTGAATGTTTGAGCAGTTTGTGTAATGTAGTGAACTTATCAGTGTGAGCATGTGAGTGTATCCAATGTATCTATGTTTTGGAGTAAATTCGTGAGCATGTTCATGCGAGTGACTGGATGTGGAATGTGTGATCATGCTAATGTAAATACATTAATTTGTGAACATACTTTTTCAAAGAGTAAATATGTGAGCATGCAAATGTGAATGTATGTATATCTATGTGTGATAAACTTGTTAGTATATTTATTTGAGTAAATTTTAAACATATTAATGTGAATGAGTGAATATGAGAGCATTTGAGCTTTTTTTTATGATTTTATTTATTTATTTGAGAGAGAGAGAATGAGAGACAGAGAGCATGAGAGGGAGAAGGGTCAGAGGGAGAAGCAGACTCCCTGCTGAGCAGGGAGCCCGATGCGGGACTCAATCCCGGGACTCCAGGATCATGACCTGAGCCGAAAGCAGTCGCCCAACCAACTGAGCCACCCAGGCGCCCGAGAGCATTTGGATATATGTGAGCATGCACATTCATGAAAAGAAATATGGGAATTTACATATTTGAGAGAGTATTATAGTGACAATACTGGAGTATCAAGTGTTTTGTGTATCCATTTGTATGCATGAATTTGTGAGCATATGCATGGATATTAGTATATCTGTATGTGAGGATCATGTTCATTTGTGTGAACTTGTTAATGTGTGACTATATTGAGGGTTCAGTGAGTGTGAGTGTATTTGAGTGTATCTACATACAAATGTTTGAACTTCTTGGTGATTATGAGCATCTTTCTGTGTGAGTATATATGTGAGCATGTTCATGTGTGTGATCATTATGTGTGTGTAAGTGAATGTGTGAATGGGAGTATCTAAGTGTATATATTTGTGTCCTTATGTAAGTGAATTTGTGAGTATGTTTATGTGATTCAGTAAACATTTGAGCATATTTCTATGAAAGAGTGTGTCAGTGTGTGTATATCTTTATGTATGTGAATTTGTGAGGATGTTCATTTGAGTGTATGTATGATCGTGTTCACTTAAATGAATGAAGGTGTGAGCATATTTGTGTGAATGTGTGAGTATGCAGATGTGAATGTTTGTATGTTTATATGTATAATTTGTCATGATGTTAATTATAATCAGGTTAAGGTGAGTCAGTGAATGTGTGAGCATGTATATGAATATGAGCATGCACAATTGTGAAAGTGAATATGTGAACTTATACTTGTCACAGTGTGCTTGTGTGACTTGTTTGTTCAAGTAAATGTTGCTCTGTGTTTATGTGTACATGTGAATTTGTGAGCATGTGCATGAAAGTTAGCATGTTTGTGTGAGTGAATGAAAGTTTACTAGGTTCATTTTTGTGAACTTGTTAATGTGTGACCATTTGTGCGAGTAATATGTGAGTGTGTGAATGTGAGTGAATCTACCTGAGATTGAAAGTTTCAGCTTCATGATGACTGAGCCATGTCTGTGTGCAAGTATATGTTTAACCATGTTCCTAACTATGTGTATGTAAATTTGCATATAGAAGTGAATGAGTGATGGGTGCATCTGAGTGTATTTATTTGTGTCATTATGTGAGATGATCTGTGAGCATACTCATATGATTGAATGAATGAGCATATCTATATGGAGAGAATGTGTCTATGTGTGAATGAGTGTATCTGAGTATGTCTATGTATGTGAGTGACTCCTTCTAAGCCAGCTGAGTGAGAATGCCCCATTATTCATATTCAAATCAAGTTTTCCATCCCTCCCCTTGATATCTAATCAAGTTCGACCCCCCTCCCCCAGTCCCTCTGGATACCTGTGTTAGGGTTATCCCAAGAAAGAGAACCAATAAATATACATATATAAAGAGAAAGATACAGATATCTCATATATCCGTATCTATAGATAGATATCTGTATCTTTATATTTATATTATAAATATTGGGATAAGACATCTATATATCTATATTAACATATAATCTAGAAATAGATATCTAGATATCTATACATTTTATATATATCCTTATATAATCTACCTTTATAGATATTTTATTGGTTGTTTTTCTTTAGCTATAAATATTTATTATAAGGAATTGGCTCAGGCAATTATAGAGGTTGAAATGTCCCATAATCTGCTGTCCGCAAGCTGGAAAGCCAAGAAAGCCAGTGGTGTAATTCAGCCTGAATCTGAAGGCCTGAAAACCAGGGGAGTATGTCCCAGTTTGAGTCCAAAGGCCTAAGAGTCATGGGCCTATGGTGTAACTCCTCGTTCAAGTCTGGCCCAAGAACTAAGAGTGCCAATGACTGAGAGCAGGACAAGATGGATGTCCCACTTCAAGGAAAGAGCAAATTTGTCCTTCCTCCACGTTTTTGTCCTATTCAGACCCTAAATGAATTATTGGATGATGTCCGCTTACATCAGTGAGGGCAATTTTCTTTACTCAGTCTACCAATTAAAATGTTAATTTCATCTGGACTCATCCTCACAGACACACCAAGACTGTTTTACCAGCTATATGGGCATCCCTTAGTCCAATCAAGTGGATACATAAAATAAACTAACACAATACCTAACCAAGTTCCTCTTAGTAATTTTCTAATCACTAACTTCATCACCTTCCCTGTTGACCATAAATCCTCATCTTTCTCTGTTGTATATAGTTGAATTTAATTTTTCCCCTATTGCAATAGTCTCTCTCCCCTATTACAACAGTCATGAATAAAGCCTTCCTTGCCTGTTAAACTCCATATGGTACAACTGTTTATTGACAATATGGGTATTAGCATGTTCATGTGAGTGACATAATGTGTATCAGGTTCATTGCTTGAACTTGAGCTAGTTAATATGTGTGCATATTTCTGTGAGATAATGTGAGTGAGTCTAAGTGCTATATTTTCTTCTGTGAGCAAATGTTTGAGCTTTATGGTGGATGTCAGTATGTTTGTGTAGAAGTTTCTATGTGAGCATGTTCCTGATTCTAAGAACATGCATGTGTAAGTGAAAGTGCATCAGGAAGCATCTGAGTGTATATAATTTGAGTCCCTGTGTCAGTGAACTTGTGAGTATGGTCATTAGATTCAGGGAATATTTCAGCATGCTTCTGTGAAGCAGTGAAGGTGCCAGCACATGCATGTGAATATATATGTTTTTGAATGTGAGTGCATTTGTGGGCAAACCTGAGTGTGTTTAGGGAGTGAGTGAATATGTCAGGACATGTATGTATATAAGCATATCTCTGTGTAACACTGTATTGTGAGCATGTTTGTGGATGTTTTTAGGTATAAATCTGTGTGCTCAAAGTGAATATTTAACTGTGATCATCTCTATGAATGAATTTGTAAGTATGTGCATGCATGTTAGCATATTTGTGAGTAGTGAGGGGGTAAATGTGTTTTTTGTGTGACCTTGCATATGTGTGAACATATTTGAATGAGGTAATTTGTGACCATGTGTGTGGGAGTGAATGTGATGGTTTTTAAGTAAATAAATGAAATTGTGAGCTTCTTGGGAAGTGTGATCATGTTCGTGTACAGTTCAATACGTAAGCATGTTACTGTCTGTGACAATGATATTTTGTAGGTGTAACTGAGTGTGTGTGAGTGTGCATGTATTAATGAAGTGAGTATATCTTGAGTGTGAATGATTTTGTAGTTATGTTTATGTTTTTAAGTGAATCTGTGATTATGATCATGCGAGTAAGTGAGGTGGGGGCCATTTTGTGTGAGTATGTGAACTCTGAGTCACCAAGTGTGAATGTATGCTAGTATAGGTATATGTGTGAATAAATCTGTCAGTATGTGTGGTGATTTGTAAGCATGTTAATGTGAGTGAATGAGCACGTGCGTATATGTGAGCTTGTCCATTTGTGAGAGTAAATATGTGAACTTATAAATCTGAGAGTGTTAGTATTTCAATATTTGAGTATTGCTGCGAATATCTGCATTCAAGTATGTTCTTAAATTTGTGGCCATGTGCATGCTGTTATTATGTTTATGTAAGTGAATGTGTATTAGTTTCACTGCTGTGGGCTAGTTAACAGGTGAGTATATCTAGGTGAAATATGAATGAACATAAGAGTGTAAGTCCATCTGAGTGTATTTTCTTCTGTGAGTGAATATTTGAGCATGATAGATCTGAGTGTATATGTGAACAAGTTCCTGATTTTCAGCTCATTAATGTAGTATGTGTAAGTAAATGTGTGAGTGAGAGCACCTGAGTCTATTCTGTAGTGAAGTCCCTGTGTGAATGAGTTTGTGGACATGGTCATGTGACTGAGTGAATGTCTGAGCACATCTGTGTGAAGGAGTGAATGTATTTGTGTGTGTGTGAATGTATATGTGTCTTTAAATGTGAGTGACTTTCTGGGCATATTTGAATGAGTGAATAGCTAAGCATGTTTTATAAGTGAAAGTGTGAGCATGTGTATACACGTGAGCATGTCTTTCCATGAGAGTTTAAGTGGGAGCCTAGTCATAAGTGAGTATGATATTCAGTGTGAATTTGTGTTTATAAAGTGACTATGTGTTCTCATCTCTATAAATTCATGTGTTAGCATGTGAAATCCTGTTGGCATATCAGTGAGTAGTGAGCAGATAATTACGTTTCTCGTCTAGTACTGATAATGTATGATTATATTTGACTAGTGAGCATGTGTGTGAGTGAATGTGTTTTTATGTAACTGAGTGAATTGGTAAGATTCTTATTGAGTGTGAGTGCGTTCTTTTGCAAGTGAGTATAAGTATGTTGTGTTTGTGACAAAGGTAATTTATGTGGGAAAGTGAATGTGAGAGTGTGCATGTTATAAATGCAGTGTGTCTGTAGTGTGAGTGAATTTGTAATCACTTTCAAGTGTATGAGTAAATTCATGATTATGCTCATGTGAGTGAGATATGAACTATTTTGTACATGTGAATGTTTGAGCATCTGAATGTGAATATATGTTAATATGTGTATTTGTGAGAATTTGTCAGTATATGCATTTGAATGAGTAAATTATAAGCATGCTAATATGAGTGAGAGAATGTTTGATTGTGTGAATATACTTGAACACTATATATTCATAAGAATGGATGTGTGAATTTATGCATATGAGTGGGTGTTAGGATGAAAACATTTGAATGTTGACACAAGCGTTTGTGTTTCAGAGTGTACGTTTCATGGTGGATGTGAGCATGTTTTTGTGTGAGTGTCCATGTAAGCACGTCCCTGATTTTCACAACGTTAATATGCATGTATAAGTGAATGTGTGAATGGGAACATCTAAGTACATATATTTGAGTTCCTGTGTGAATGAATTTGTGGACATGATCATGTGATTGAGTGAATGTCACCATGTTTGTGTGAAGGGGTGAATGTGTCCATGGGTGTGTCTGAATGCTTATGTGTCTATTAATCTGAGTGATTTTGTGGGCATATTTCAATGCATGAATGCTTAAACTTGTTTGTGAGTGATGAACGTGTGAGTGTATGTATGTATGTCTGTGTAACAGTCTGTGAGCCTATTCATGGTGTTTCACTGTGATCAAAATTTTGTGTGTAAATGAGTATTTTGGTATATTCATTGTATGTATAAATTGTGAGCATGTGCAGACATGTTAGCATGTTTGTATGTAGCAAGTGTATAATGGGTTTCTTTTGTTATCTTGTTTATATGTGAATATATTTGAGTAAGGTAATGTGTGAGTGTGTGTGTGTGTGTGTAAAGGAATGTAAGTATTTTATGGCTTTGTGAATTTTTCAACTTCTTGGTGACTGTAAGCATGTTTGTGTGCAAGTGTATATGTAAGCATGTTTCCACTTGAGACAATGATAATTTGCATGTGTAAGTGAATGTGTGTTTGTGGATATATAAACTTAATATATATGGTGATGGTATACAAATGATTTTTTATTATATTTATGTGCCTAAATGAGTAATAATTCTGTGAGTCACTGAGTTGTGGCATGTTTGTGTGAAGGGATGTGTGAGTGTGAATATATATATGTCTACATATATAATTTCTCATATGTTCATTGGAGTGAATAAATTATAATCATGTTAATGTGGGTTAATGTGTGATCCTGTGCATATATGTGAGCATGTATACTTTTGAAAGTGAATATGTGAGCTTGTATACATCTTAGAGTGTACTAGTGGAAGAATATTTGAGTGGTGAAGGAAATGTTTGTATTCATGTGTATGCATTAACTTGTAAGCATATGCATGGATGATACCATGTTCATGTGAGCATATGAATGTGTATTATGTTCATTTTGTGAGCATATTAATGTGTGTGTATACTGTGTGGGTGCAATGTGAGCATGTGGCTGAGTGCATGTGAGTTTACTCATGCATTAATGCTTGAGCATTATGTGTGCAAGAGTAAATGTGAGCATGTTCCTGATGGGGAGTATGCTAATATATGTGAAGAGATTGGGTAAATGGGAGCATTGGAGTGTATGAGTGTATGTGTGACAGGAAATTTGTCTGTCATTTCAGTGAGTGAATTGTAAGTGTGCTAATGTGAGTGAATGTATGAGGATGTGCATATATATATTCATACACACACACTTCAGCATGTACATTTGTGAGTGGTCATGCCAACTTATACATGAGTGTGAATGTGACAATATTTGAGCATTAAAATAAATATCTGTACATTCATGCATGTGCATGAATTTCTGAGCATGGCTGCATGATACCATCTTGGTTTGGATACATAAATATGTATCATGTTTGCCTCACCTTGTTAATGTGTGAGTATATCGTGTGAGTAAAACGTGAGCATTTGAGTATAAATACATGTGAATATGTATATGTGTGAATTAAAGTTTGAGCTTTGTGATGAGTGTATGTGTGAGTGAATAGGGATTATCCTCCTGATTATGAGCATGTTAATATGCATGTCTAAGTGAAGGGCTGAGTGGGGCATCTGAGTGGACATATTTGAGTCCCCGTAAGTGAATTTGTGAGCATGCTTATGTGATTGAGTGAATGTGTCAATGTGCACATGGTGAATGCATCTACATATGTGTAAACTTGTAAGCGTGTTTTCGTGGGTGAGTGAATTATGCATGTGTTTAGTGAGTGTTTGAATGTTTCGCTACATGTACGCATGTGAGAATGTGTGTGACGATTTATATGTGAGTTGATTCATGGGCAAGAATGTTATATCGTATGTAAGTTTATGTGTTTAAAGTAGGTATTTTTGTGTGCTCATCTGTATGAGCGTGTGAGCATTTGCGTTATGTTAGCATGCTCATATGTACTTGAGTGTGTATTTTTATGTGATTTTTTTAACGTGTGAGTAGATTTGAGTAAGGCAATATATGAGTATGTTTGTATGTATGTGAGTGGATACATTTTACGTATGGAAGTGAAGGTGTGAGCTTTTTCTTGAGTGAGAGCATGTTCACATGCCAGTGAATATGTGAAACATGTTACTTTTCATAACAATAATTTGCATGGGTAAGTGAATGTATTTGTTTAACAGTAATAAATGTGTCTTGTGTAGGAGTTACTTTGTGACCATGATTGTGTATGTGAGTGGGTGATAATGCTGTGAGTGAATGCAGTGTAGGCATGTTTGTGTGGGTGAAATTGTATATACAGGGGTGTGAATGTATGTATGTCTCTGAGAATGATTAAATTTGTCAATACGGGTGTTTTTAGTGAGTAAATTGTATTACCGTCAATGAACATATGAATGTGTGCAAACATGTGAGCATATTTATACATGAGAGTGAATAAATGTACTAGACATGACAGTGTGGTAGTGTGACAATATTTGAATGAAGTAAATGTGTGTGTTCTACTGTATGGTGTTTAACATAACATAATAAAATAAAATTTAAAAAAATGTGTGTGTTCTTTTGTATGTAAAAATTTGTGAGCATGTGTGTGAATGATAGCATATTCATGTGAGCAAATATGTATCATGTTCATTTGCTTGAGCTTATTAATGTGTGAGTATATTACTTGAGTGATTGGTGACCATGTGCATGTGTATTTGAGCGTATCTGCATATGAATGAATGTTTAAACTTCTTGGTAAGTGTGAACATCTGTGTGTGTGTGTGTCTGTGTGAGCATGTTTCTGTTTGAGATTTTGTTGATGTGGTGGTGAAAGTGCATAGATGAGCAGGAACATCTGAGTGTATGTATTTGTGTCCCTATGTCAGTGAATTTGTGAGCATGTTCATATGACCGAATTCGTTGAGCATATTTTGGTGAAAGAATAAATATGTCAATGTGTGCATGTCCATATATCTATGTCTGTGTATAAAAGTGAACTTAGAAGCATATTTGAGTGAGAGTGGACATGTGTTTTGTTAGTGATTTAAATATGTGAGTGTCTGTATGTATGTGAGGATTTCTATGTGTCACAATGTGTGTGTCAGCCAGTGGGGGGTGGATAGTGTATTATTGTGTAAATATGTGTGTTTAAAATGAGTATCTATGTGTGACCATGAGGGCTTCTGTTAGTATATGTGTGCATGCTATCATGTTCATGTGTAATGAGTGTGTACATTTGTGTGATCTTATTAATAGGGGACTATGTGTATAGTAATTTGTAAGTGTGTCTGTAAACAAATGTGCTTTTATGTATTGAGTAAATCTGTGATCTTCTTGGACAGTGTGATCATCTTCACATGCAAGTGAATACATAAGCATGTTCCTGTTTGCGACAATGATTTTGTAATCCTGTTCATGTGCATGAGTGTCTGTATGATAATGTGCATGAGAGTGAGGGCAGAGCAAGTTTGTTTCACTGGTTGTTTTACACTGAATGTGTGAGTGTGCAGTGGAAAAGTATGTCTATGTGTGGGAGTAATTTGGTCACTGTGTATTTTAAGTGAGTGAATTTTAAGTGTGTTAATGTGAGCAAATGTGTGTGTTCTTATTTGTGAGCATGACCATTCATGAAAATGAATATGTGAACCCATAAATGTGAGAGTCTGTCGGTGTGACAATATTTGAGTGTTGAAGTAAATGTTTGTGTGTTCAAGCACATACCTAAAATTTGTAAGCATATGAGTGTTAGTATGTTCACATAAGGCAGTAAATGTATACAGGGTTCATCTGTGTGAGCTTAACTTGTGAGAATTCTTGTGTGAATGTAACATAACCATATGAGTGGAAGTGCTTGTGAGTGTATTTACATGTGAGTGAATGCTTCAGTTTCATGGTAGATGTGAGCATGTCTGTGTGTGAGTGTGTATGTGAATCGACTCCTTATACTGAGGTTAATGCACATGTGAAAATGAAGGGTGTATAGAAGCATCTGAGTATATATATTTGTTTCCCTGTGTGAGTACATTTATAAGCATGCTCATGTGATTGAGTAAATGTTTAAGCAAGTTTGTGTGAAGGAGTGAATATGTCAGTGTCCATGTGAGTGTATCTTTGTTGGAATAGGTCATCAAGAGGATGTGACTGCTGGTTGACCCACAAGCTAGACCCAGGCAATCAGAAGCTCCTTACTTTCTCTCCTGTCCTTGGAATTTACATGCTGCCCACTGTTCTCACACTAGGAGCCATTTCAAGGATGTGACCTAGAGAGAGTAATGTGCTGTTGAGACCATTTAGACTGGATATGTAACTGAACCCCATTTAAGGCCTCTACATAAACTTTTAAGATTCTGGTGGATGGGTGCAGAGATCTACTCCTCTTGCAGCCACCCAAGACAAGCCTCAAATACAAGTTTCCTTGCTTATTAAACCTTTAGCCTACCAATCTGGAGCGGTCTGCTGCTTTCTTTCATTTTTTCTTGCCCTCCATATCTGGGACCCAGTTTCAAATTTCACCCGAGGAACTCCCAAGCTTACAAACCAATAACTGGCAAGCCAGCCAGGATACCAAAGAAATGGATCTTGGGAAAAAGACATTTACAGGGAAAATCCTGGGTTGGCCTTCAACCTCTATGTGGACAGGGGTGGCCTGTTTGTTAGAGGCTTGTGGGCCATGTGTGAGTATGGGGATGCCCTGAAAACACCAGCTGGTCTAATGCACTTGTGTTAACTAACTACACATAGTGCATTGTGGCAAAAGCAGGGGAAACAAACGGCCGGTGCAGTGGGCTGGCCTCTACTGTGGGCAGTTTAGCTGGCCACCGAAGCCCGACTAAAGGCTAAAGCTCAAGTTAGAAAGTTGGAAGAAGAGCCAAGTTTAGAGAAGGACGTGTGGGGGTTCGTAACTCTGCTAGCTTTGGGGCTGGCAGAAAGGTGGGAGAGCAGGATAAGTTCAAGACCTCAGCATGCTGTTTGACAAAGCTAGGAGTGCGCAAAAGACATGGAATAAGGTCCCAGCACTTGTGACAAAGAGGTGGAACTTCTGGAAAGGTGAGGAGAACAAGGGAAGAATATCGTGGTGATAGACAATGAGGGACAAAGCACTTTATGTTGTCTGACCCCTAAAACAAAGGAAATTTTAAATAGTAATTACCCTAGACTTCCAATAATAGAGAAATATACCTCATATCTCCTAGGAGAAAAACTTGCATTCTTTATCTGATCCTGCAGTTGTAAATTTTACTATGCCTTTGAAATGTAAACATCCCAGGAAATGCCCAAAACACTGCCCACAATTGTCAGAGACTGAAGAAAAAAAAGGGAGAAAGAGGATTTTTAAAATCCAGACCATTATAGAAGCTCCCTTGCCCAAAATCTAGACCACAGCCTCCATAAGATTACTCAAGGGCAAATACAAACCTTAAAGTCTTCTCAAATATTAGTAAAAAGCTTTAGCCACATGAGTGGGTAACCTGAACTTGTTCCATTTCCAGAGACACAGTTTGGATTCAGCTGTTATTTATAAAATAGTAAGTTTTGTATTGTACCTGATTCATGGCTAAACTTTTGGAACAAAAGTTATGGGGTCTCTGTGCCTGTCTTATGTTTATGTATGTCACAGAAATAACCAAATTCCCCTGCCAATTGCATTATAATGATTTCTCATCAGATCTTTAACCATGGCCACTCTAAAATGTTTTGTCATTTACAGATAACTGTTTTACTCAGATGCTTTTGCAAAAGCAGTCCTGCAAAAGTGCTTCATCTTCAAAGAGATTCATGGAAAAGACTCTGACAAGTACAGGTTTGTGGTAACTAAGATCACACCACTGAACTGAGTAAGAATTTACAGAACTCTAATGGAAAAACGTGAATTCATAAAACTGCTAACAAGAGAGTGACAAGAATAAATTACATGAACTGAATGAACCGATGAGGAAGATTATAATTTTTATGACTTTTTGTCTGAAATGTTGATTCCTTTATGTTTTGTTTTTCCAGATTTAAGAAAAACTTTTCTCTCTTAAGCTATCAAAACTTTGCTGACATAAGCCTTTGTAAACAAAGATGAAACACTGATCCCTCCAGAATTTGGAAACCTTAGCGAGGATTCTTACTTTCATGGCAACATATTTATTTGCATAACCTCACTAAGAATCTGTTCTTCTTGTAACTGGACACATTTAGAAACACTGGTATTATTACCAAGGCTTTGACTGGAATGCTATATTTGAGAGTGTCCATAGAATAAGATATGACCAGACAGCTTTAATGAACAGCACACTGTGGTAAGAAAATCCCTTCCTATCAAGGGGTATTTGAGAATATGTTCCATCAACCCACCTCTGCCATGGTTCAAACTCCCACTTTGACTAAATGGCATGCCTATTTGCGTCAGAGGAGCACCCTGTCCTCCAGCCCACTGTCTCTAGAAACATGAAAGCTACTAGGCCCTATAGAATATGTAAATCCTCCAATGGCCCCCACTCCATTCCTGTGGCAGCCCCTGAGGCCTGCAGAGATAGAATGAGGCAAATTCCCACTGATACCTGGCATACAGAGGGGTCTAGTCTCAAGTCTAGGCAAGCCATCTTCACAGCCTACAGTCACTATTTGGCCCAACACTGACACCCTCTGGATGGAAACAGGAATGAACCGCACACAGTGAGCTGAATTGAGAGCAGTTTGGCTGGTGATCTCTCCTGAGTTCTGGCTATTAACCATTTACACTGACAGCTGGGCTGTTCTACGGTGATTAGCCCTATGGCTTGAACAATGGGAAAACCAAGGGGGTAGATGATCATGAATAAGCCCTTGTGGGGTCAGGACATGTGGAAAGACACTTGGATTTGCCTACAAGAACCTGAGGCAGTCCTCACTGTTACCCACATCCCACCTCACAAGGTGTTGACAGCCCCTGGCAATCAGGAATCTGATGCTCCAGCCTGGGTATGAGCTCTAGCAACCTACCCTTCAGTAGACACAGTAGATTGGGCACATAGAAAGAGCGGCCACCATAGTGCCCAAGTGAGATGGTGTATTGCCAAGAATGCTAGATTGCCCTTCAAATACAGTGACCTGGTTAATGCAGTAACAGCATGTCCTACGTGTTCTAAACAATATCCAGGCAACTGCCAAAGGCATCTGAGGCCATCCATTAGAGTTCCTAACCAGTGAGGGATGGGCAAATTGATTATATTGGCCCTCTTCCTCTGAGTGAAGTTTCTAAATATGCTTTAGTTTGTGTGGACACTGCATTTGGCCTAACCCAAGCTTTCCCCTACAGCCATGCAATTCAGGCTATCACCATTAGAGGACTGGAAAAGCTGAGTACCATACACGGATACCTTCATTGAATACACAATGATGGGGGTCACATTTCAAAGGTCGTGATGTGCAAGACTGGACAAAAGAACATGACACTGAATGGAGATTCCATCTCCCCTATAACCTGCAAGCAGCAGGGTTGACAGAAAGGAAAAATGGAATATTAAAGCAGCAGATTAAATTACTAACAGGTAAAACCATCTTGACTGGGAGGACTAAAGTACTGTCCTTGGCCTTCATACATTTGAATGATTGACCAGTAGGGCTGATTGCCCCATATGACAGACTGGAGACTCTTACCAAGACATCCAATACCAGAAAGGTATGCAAGTTGCAGAAAACAGCTATTGCTTCCAACTTTCACCATGGATTGACAGGCAATGCTGCTGAGAATACCAAAACCCATCACACCTGGGAAAGGTATTATCTACTGGAATTTGCAATGGGGTATCCCCCTGAAATGGGTGATTTATTTTGCAACCCTGAGTAAGAGGGAACTACTCAATCTCCACTGGGATCCGATTATCTTGCTGCAAGCCAGACCCGTATGCTATACCTGGGATGGAACACACACCATTAAAAGAGGGGAAAAGGTAGGGGTCCTGCTCTGACATATACCACCCCTAGTCCATTTCCTCATGCCTGACAGTGCTGCCTCCCCTGGCCAACATGTATGGTACTCATGTATGGTATATACAACCAGGTAAAATTCCTAATGCTGTGTCCACATTAACATCTAAGGATCAGTCAGTTCACAAGTGTAATTCTTATAGGAGGGGAAGAGCCAGTCATGAAGGACAGAGCATTGAAGGAGATCATCAAGAGGACGTGACTGCATGTTGACCTGCGAGCTGGACCTGGGCAATCAGAAGCTCCTTCTACCCTCTCCCATCCTTGGAATGTACACTCTGCCCACTGTTACCCACTAGGAGCCATTTCAAGGATGCAGCCTTGAGAGAGTAATGTGTTGTTGAGACCATCTGACCTGCATATGTGACTGAACCCCATTAAGGACTCCATACAAATTTTTAAGATTCTGGCAGGCAGGTGTGGAGATCTACTCGTCTTGTGACCACCCAAGACAAGCCTTGTATGTAAGTTCCCTTGCTTATTAAAATTGCCACCTACCAACCTGGAGTGGTCTGCCTCTTCCTTGGTCTCATTTTGCCCTCCCTGTAGAGTGGCTGGTTTCAAAGATTTTATTTATTTATTTGAGACAGAGAGAATGAGAGAGAGAGAGAGAGCACATGAGAGGGGGGAGGGTCAGAGGGAGAAGCAGGCTCCCCGCCGAGCAGGGAGCCCGATGCGGGACTCGATCCAGGGACTCCAGGATCATGACCTGAGCCGAAGGCAGTCGCTTAACCAACTGAGCCACCCAGGCGCCCTAGAGTGGCTGGTTTCAAATTTCACCCAGAGAGCTCCTGAGATTGCAAACCAACCATCTGAGTGTGTGTAGGTATGTGAGTGAAATGCTTATCATGCTTGTGTGAGTCAGTGAATGAGCTTTTCTTATGAGTGCATGTTTGAGCATTTGTATACATGTGAGCATAAATATGACAGTGTGTGTATGAGCCTAGTCGTAGGTGAAAGTGTTCTATTGTGTATGAATTTGTGTTTAAGTGAATATTTGTGTGTGCTTATTTGTAGGAGTGAATTTGTGAGCATGAACACACATATTAGCATGTTTGTGTGTAGTGAGTGTTTAAATGGATTAGGAGGTATGATCTTATTCACATATGACTATATTTGTGTAAAGGCATGTATGAGTATATGTGTGTCAGTGAATGTAAGTGTATTTCTGTGTTTGAATTTGTGAGTTTCCTGTTGAGTGTGACTATGATCATGTGCAAGTGAATATATGAGAATGCTCCTCTTTGCGTCAATGATAATTCACATGTACAAGTGAATGTGTGAGTGTGTGTGTATAAATCTCCTGAGTGTGTCTGGTGTGTGAGTGAATGTGTGACAATGCTCATTTGAATGAGTGAGGTGTGAGTATATTTGTGTGAGTGAATGTGTGCATATATATGAGCAGGAATATTTGCACTTGCATATGCACTTGAACATATGAGAGTAGGTTAGTGTCATGATATTTGAGTGCTGAGGTATGTGTCTGTTGTTCAAGTGTCAGTGAGTGACCATGTGCATGGGTATTAGCATGTTTATGTAAGTGTCACTGCTATAAAGTAGTTAATGTGAATATATTTGTGTATGAGGGAAATGTTAGCATCTGAACATAAGCACACGTGAGTGTATTTTCTTCTGTGAGTGAATGTTTGTGCTTTGTGGTGGATGTGAGCATGTTTGTGTCTGTCTCTATAAGCATGTTCCTGGTTATGAGGGTATTAATGTGTACATGTATGTGTCTGTGTGACTGGCAGCATCTGAGTTTATGGTTGTGTCCCTGTGTGAATTTGTCCGTATGCTCAAGTGACTGAATGTTTGAACATGTTTGTATGGAGTGCATTTATTAGTGTGTATGAGAATGTATGATACATCTACATATTTGGGGATATTTGTGAGCATGTTGATGTGAATGAGTGAAGGTGTGAGTATATCTGTATGAATGAGTGGATGTTAGGAGCATGTGGGTGTGAATGTATAGGAGTGTATATACATGTGTGAGTAATTCGCCAGTATGTTCCTTTGAGTAAATCATAAACATGTTAATATGAGTGAGTGAATGAGCATGTGCATATATGTCAGCATGTACATTTGGGAGAGTCTGTGAACTTCTTCATGTTTTAGAGTGTGTTATGTAACAATATCTGAGTGCTGAAACAAATGTTTGGGTGTCTTCACATGTATGGAATTTGGGAGCAAGGACATAAGTGTTAGCATGCTTGTGTTAATGAGTGAATATTAATCACATGTGTTTCTGTGAGTTTGTTTATATGTGAGTGCATTGTACATGTAATGTGAATATGTAAGTGAATCTTTGTGTGAGTGAATGAGTTCAAGGTGAGTGTGGTGTGCTTGTGTGAGTGAATATGTACACATATTTCCATTTGTGAGTGTGTTAATGTGCCTGTGTGAGTGGGTGAGCATGAGCACTGAGTGTATATGACTGTGTCTCTGTAAATATGAGTTTATGAGACTGCACATGGTTTAAGTCAATGAATGTGTGAGTGTGTCCCCATTTCTGAATGTGGTAACATGTATAAGTAGGGGAATGTGTTCATGTTAGATATATGAGTGTGTCTTCAATATGAATGAATCTGTGAATATGCACGATGGTGGTAGTATATGTATGTGTACCTACATGTGTACAAAAATTGAGCATGTCTGTTAGTGAATATATGAATGTGTCTATGCATATGAGCATTAATTTCTGTTTTAGTGAAATTGTGAACATGCTCATGGGTGAGAACAAGTGTGTGTGAGTGAACATGAGGATGTCTGTACCTGTGAATATGTAAATATGATTTTAAGACTAGACATGTGATTTGTATAAATATTCACATGTAAGAGTGTCTATATATGCAAATGATTTTACAAACACTTGTGCATATGATTGAATGTGTTATCGTGTGAGTTTGTGATCATGTTAAGATAAGGATGCCCAAGTGTGTGATTGATTGTATAAGTATGTCCCTGTTTTTGAGTGTGTTCATATGCATGTGTGAGAAAATGTGATTGAGTGAATGTGAGCATATATGAGTGTGTCCTGCGTGGGAATGAATTTGTGGGCACATTTGTGTGAGTGAATGAACATGTGAGCATGTGGATGTTTGTCTATGTGTTCGTAAACCTCTAAGCATGTTGTGAGTGAATGTGGATTCATCTTTAAGCTTGGTAATGTGTGTATTCATGTGAGTGTGTGAGCATTTGTTGAGTATGAGCATGTTCGTGTGCAAGTGAATATGAGCATGCTCCTGTAATCATGTGATTTTGTGTAAGTTGAAGTGTGAATATGTACATGTGAGTATAAATAAGTCTGTCTGATAAGTGAGTGATTTTGTGAGCATGTTTATGTGAGTGAATGTCTGAGCACATCTCTGTGAGTGGGAGGGTGCATGAAATTACATGTGTGTGAGACTATGTGAGTTAATAGTCACTATATACAAGTGATTATATGTGAGTGTCTATGTATGTGAATGAATTTTTTTGAAGTAGGCTCCACGTGCAGCATGGAGCTCAACGTGGGCCTTGAACTCACGACTCTGAGATCCAGACCTGAGCTGATATCAGGAGTCCGGTGCTTAACCGACTGAGCCACCCAGGCGCCCCATGTGAGTGAATTTTTAAGCAGGTTTGTGTTTGTAAGTGAATATGTGTCTGTGAACATAAATCAAGAATGCACATACACATGAATAAATGTATCAGCATTGATACACGTGAATGAATATTTGAGTAAATTTGTGTATATAAGCATATTTGGATGAATGAGTAAATGTGTATTTCATGTGTGTAACCATGCCGTTTTGAGTATATTTGTTTGAGTGAATGAGGGAGCATGTGCATGAGAGTGAATAAGTGTACCCACCAGTGTGAGTAAACCTCTGAGCATGATCATGTCAGTGAATAAATGTGTGGGTACATGTATACAAGCATGCCTATGTATGATGCTGATGTGTAAGCCTGTTCACAAGTTTGTCAGTGTGAGTATATTTGTGTGGTTAAGTAAATGTTTGTACCTGTTCATATGTATGAGTAAATTTGTGAATTTGTACATAGATGTAAGCATGTTCATTTATGTGTTAATGTATAAGCATTCTCATTTGTGTGATAATGTATAAGCATTCTCTTTTGCATGAGGTTGTTAATGTGAGTAAATCTGTGTGTGAAAGAACACGGGAGCATGTGCTTGGGAGTGTATGTGTTCCTGTGTACATCTGAATGTGTGAGCTTCATGATGAGTGTGAAAATGTTTACTTGCAAGGGAATGGGTGAATGTTCTTGTTTGTGAGTGTGTTAATATGCATGTGTGAGGGATTTCAGAGTGTGTTCATATGTACAGAATCTGTGCATGTGTGTATGTGAGCATATATTCATGTGTCTTTATGTTGGAATAAATTTGTGAACATGTTTGCGTGAGTGATCATATGTTTGGGCATTTTGGTGTATGTGAGTGAATGTGCAAGTATGTTCATCTATGTGAGCTTTATAATGGAAAAATACATTCCTATGAATAAATGTGTGAATGTGTGCTTGGAAGTATGTTCATTTACAAGTGAATGTGCGAGCATGCCTGTGTTTGAGTGTTTATGTGCACATGTGAGGGAATGTATGTGTACATGTGACATATATGAGTGTGTCTCATCTGTGAGTGATATTGTAATCATGTTCAATTGACTAAATGTGTGAGCCAGTTTGAGTGAATAAATGTGTAAACATACTATTTTATGAGTCACTGAGTATGCATTTGTGTGTAAGTATGTTTATATCTGTGAGTGAATATATGACCAATTTCCTCTATGAGAGCATTAATGTGTGAGTATATTTTACCACGTGAATGAATTTGTGTGCAAGTGAATGTGTGTCTAATATGTGAGAATAATCATTTTCATGAGTAAATGTGTAAGCATGTTCATGTGAGGAAGCAGGTTCTCTAGTGAGTCAATATGTGAGTATGGCTTTTTTAAATGTCTATTCACATCTTTTATTCATTTTTAGAGAGAGTCTGTTTTTTTTTTAAGTAGGCTCCACACCCAACGTGGGGCCTGAACTCACAACCCTGAGATCAAGAGTTGCATGTTCTACCAACTGAGCCAGCCAAGCACCCCAATATGTATGATTGTACATGATTAAGTTCTTAGGTGTATGTTAATGAGTATCAACATGTGAGTATATGTGAATATGTCTATGTGTATGAGTAAATCTGTATGATGTTAAGAGTGAATAAATGTACAAGCATGTCCTTAATTGAGGATGTTATTATGTGGATGAATATGTGAGCATATTCCAGTGTATGAGGGATGGACTATGTTTGTGTGTGAGTACATGTGTAAAGATGTTCATGTATGATTGAATGGGTGATTGTAAATTTGAGTAACATGATAATGTGAGAGTATATTTGTATGTGAGTGAATAGGTATTTTTCTGTTTGTGAGGTTAATATGTGTATATAAGTGAATATGTGGGTGCATGCATTTAAGCAAATACCAGTGTGCCAGTACAGTGAATTTGTGAGCAAGCTAATGTGATTGAGTGAATGTGTGAGCACATGGATTTGAGTGTTTATGAGTGGTTTATGAGTATGCTGTGTGTGAATAAAATTGTTATCACGTTCATGAGTGAATAAATTGACAAGTGAGTTTACAAATGTGTGTGTGAATGTGTGTATCTTATGAGCATGTTTGAGTCAATTTGTGGGCATCTTTGTGTATGTGAGCATATATGTGTATCAATGAATAGTGAATGTATTTATACACGAGAGCATGTTATTGTGCAAGTTTTACTGGGGATACATGTATATGCAAATAATTTGAGGGTGCCTATGTGTGTGAATGAATTTATAAGCATGTTTGTGTGAGTAAATGAATGAGTATGTGAGTGTGTGACCATGTTTAGGTATGGTCAGATGTGTGAGAGAATATGTGAGTGCACTGATGGGTGTGATAGAATGTGTGAATAATGATGTATAGGATATTTAGCAAGTGAATGATTAAGCACTATTATATATGTGAACATTCAAGTTTGAGTATATTCATGTCTCCATGAATTTGTGAGCATGAGTGTGAATATATGTGTCTATGAATGTGGGCAGGCTGGTGTGAGTCAGTGAATATCTGAATATCTCCCTGTGTGTGAACATGCCTGCCAATCCACAGGAGTTTGTTAATGTGAGTATATTTGTGTAGTTTAGTAAATGCTTGTGTGTTCATGTTTATGAGTGAATTTATGATCATGTGCATGGATGTTAGCAAGTTTCTGTGTGTAAGTTAATGTATCAGTAGGGTCATTGGTGTGAGCTTGTCGATATGTGAGTGTATCTGTGTGAGGAATGTCGGAGGGTGTGCCTGTGAGTGTATATGAGTGAATGTGTGAGCATGTTCCTGTGTGAGTGTGTTAATGTGTATATGTAAGTGTGAGGATGCTCATGTGAGCATGTGTGAATAAATGTGAGCATGTTTTGTGAGTGAGTGGATGTGAGAGTGAGTACATGCACATGAAACATCTGTGGCATTGGAGAGTTTTGTCTAGCATGAGTTGTGGAGGGGGTAGTATTTGGAGGGTTCAGCTGTTAAGTAAAACTCTAGAATTTGGGGCCAAACCCAAGTACAGGAAACATTCTCCAGGGTCGGGCAAGGGGAAGCCATTTGATTCTCTTATAGGCCCACCAGGCTTCCTCTACTGCCTTCTGTTCCTATAAAGGTGATTTTGTTTGGCTTGGTGCAATTGCAGGTGGTATTAAGAGAAGCACATAATGATACAAAAAAGCTTGCATTCTATCCGCCTTGCATTCAGCACCTGGGTCAGATAAAATGGTATGGACTCAGCCCACCAGTGCCCGCATACTTGTGTGAGATTAGCCTTTAGATATTATTGTTGGATACGGATGGTTAGGGGAATAGGTTCATTTTGACAAATGAGGTTTACGGTGGAGCTTGGCCAGAGAGAGGTATATGCTATGTGTACTAAAATCAGATTGGCATAACTAAGCCCAGAATATGGTTCAATTTGCCATCTTTATGTATTGCTGTGACTAAGGGAATATGCAGGTTTGGTCTGGTGAGCAACTGTATGTTCCTCCTTGTTCAGATTGGCGTAATTTTTGCTTGAGTTTCCTGCCAACTGCCAATAACAATTAGCACCGGTGTGTTCCCATGGGCACTGAATAAACTTAGCAGGTGCTCTTGGCAGTGTGGAAAAAGTCATTAATTTAGGAATGCACTAAATTGGATCCTGAACTGTGGAGTATGCACATACAGGATCCTCACAGGTGGGCCAAATTATTTCAAAATAGACATCCACTGTGTTGTGTATCTGGCCCAATTCTGTCCCTATTTATCACAGTGTTGCTATGTTTCAGTGGGAGATTACCACATGCTCCACTGCTTCCATTCTAGTGGAACTTTTTCTTGGACAGCTATTTGTATAGCTTTAATAGCCTCAAAGTAGCCTCCTGCGAGGTGGTCATGGGACTATACCAATAGCTTTCCTCCCAGGTTAGCTTTGCTGCTGGGCTTCTCATTATTTTCTCCCACAAGTCGTGGTGTGTATGCTTTTAAAAGATCCCCCAGAAGAGTAACATTGGGTGGCGGTCTCCCTTAAATATTTCCCCAAGTCCTTACTAATGATGGTCTTGGTAGGCCTGGCAAATTTTGTAATGGTTGTAAACAGGTAGCTGTCAATTTGGATGGAGAAACTGCCATGTAGAGAGTGATTAGATTTCTACAAGGGATCAAATATGTTTTTCATAAGAACTGTTTTTGCTGTAACAACCCAAAGCTATGACTGTTTACTGCAGGCAGTCAGCCTTGTAATTGTTGAAGAGCCTGCTCTCGCTGAGTGTAATGCCAATCTTGACATTGGTGTTGTGAGGTTAGGTTAAGGAAGAACTCCCAATGGGGTTGTAGCCCCTGACATTTTAGGCATGCCTTGTCCCAGGTAATATTATGTTGTATACATTCCCTTCTTTTTATATACTGATTAGCAACCAGGGAGGAAATCCATGGTAAAGTGACCCTGGACACCTGGTTAGTGCAATTTTTTCTGCCTCAGTAAGTGGGGCTTGTACTGGAGAGAAAGCAAGAGCAAGAGAGAGTGAGTGAGAGAGAGAGAGAGAGAGAGAGAGAGTGGGCATTGTAATTAATAGGAAAAGAGATCAAAAATTGTGAAGGCATATATTTTTGGCAGGGTTTACATATGTTATTATACCAAGGGTTAGTTAAGATTTATAATTTTATCTTTGTAACCCTACAGTTTGTTGGTATTGGCTCTGGATGACAACGTTTTTAATCTGACTGCAACAATAACAAGCATCCTGGTTGTAATACTGGGTGCATATTACCTCTGGGCGGTCCTTAAGTGAGACTTGATAGGTAGTGGCCCATTGCTCTATTTGTTTGATGGCACTAGTTACTAACAGTGGGTCTTACCCAATTTGAAGTAAAAGTAAGCCTACAGGGTTTATAAGCAGTGAGAGTCCAGCTTAGCCAGAATGGGTGTTGCTAGTAACAATAGGTAGAGATAGGAAAAGGAGTGCTAGCCTCAGTGTTGGTGTCTGTGGCCATGTCAGTGTGATTGACTAACCTGAAGAGCCAACAGCATGGTTCCTATTGTCCCCAATCTGACCTGTGTGGTGTGTCTCCCTGTGGTGTATCTGTGGAATGTTGTTTCCAGACAGACCTTGTCAATAGAAGTGTGTAGATCACCAGGGCCTGGGTGAACGACATACAATCAACACTGGTAAGGGTAGAAACTTCTCAGGTAAGGAAGGGGCACAGTAACAGGGTAGGGCTTAAAGTCAAAAGTCATCTATGGCCAGCAGTAGGGGACCTGATTATCCTCTGAGTATTGTTCAAATGGTGCTACTTAGTCTGGGAGAGTTTTAGTTCTGCCTCCTGGATTCCACAGTGTCTTCAGTGGAGCAAAGGATGGGGGTGGCAGAAGAAGGCACCTCTCTATCCAGAGAGTGATGGGTGGTCTGCTTGGTTTATGCTGGGTTATGACTGAACACAGGCTGAAGATGTTTCCAGAGTCATTGGTCCATGTCAAGTCCTCATCAGGATCAAGGAAATGGCTAAGTTTTGGGTTTTGTCTGAGGGAAAAAGGAAAGGCGAAAGTACCAGATGAATGTTTCTTATCTGTGGATGGTAACACCAGGGCTCCCCTATCTGTGAGAACTTGTAATTGGGTTGTGTCTGGTGTGGGTGTACACCATCAGATAGAAATATCTCTGTTGGTGGTCTCACCAATTGCTGTGATTTTAAATATGGTGTAGTTATGTCACAGGAACATGAATTGAATATAATTAGGACTATGAGCAGTATTTTTGAGCACTTCAGGTTCTCAAGTTCTCTCAATAGCCCTTGATTTAAAAGTCTTTATGGGATACCTGATGCTGTAGGATGAAAGGGTAGGTGAAAAACCTCAAAATGTTATTTTGTTAAGCCCATTGTTGTGCTTGCTTTGCAGCAAAACGGACTTGAAGTCTGACTATGTAACTCGTGGCAATCCCAAAGGCTGTAAAACCTGTTTCGTTAACCCCTCAATAACATTAGCAGAGGTTGGTGCCTTGCATGGGTAAACCAACAGAAGGCCTGAAAGTTTTGGCAAATTAACTTCAGTAGAAGGGTATGTGTTTTTGTTTTGTTTTGTTTTTTCATGGAGCTGTGACACTCTAGTAGGGCTGGGTTTAGCTCAATCCAGTAGATACTATTTCCATGTTAATAAAGAGGCCTCTGTTGCTGATCCAAATTTACTGGGAGCTTTTTCTATTATCCAGGGCTGTGAAGAGAAAACAACTATTTTGAGTTGCTGTCTGGGCATTTTATAGTATAACAACCCTGCTCACACCCAGAGTTGACATTTAGATAAGGACCAGAGTTTAGGGTTCCCACCACAAGTTCCCACTTTGCTTTTCCCAAGGCACCTTTTAAAATAACCACTTAGAGTTGAGCCTGCAAAAAGTAGTGACCTCTGCCCCAACCACCTTACAAGGTGCTAGATATTCTGCTCTCTACCTTCTGCTTGATCTTGACCTGGGATGGAAGACCGCCCTCCCCTGGTTAGTTGTGCTCCCCACCCCACCCTTGCCTCATTTCTGGGATCTGTAAGTAATAAATCTTACAACTTGACTTCCTTCCTCCTTCGTGAGAGTGTATTTAAACTGCACCTTCAATCAAAACAACCTTTGGGTTTTCACTTTCCTGAAGTGGGAACTCAGACGCTGAGAGAGGTACTTGACAACCCCATATGGGTGGCTTGCGCCTCCTTGTTCAGCAGCTCATAATCTGCATATTCTTAATTGAATACACCAGCTCCAGGCCTCCCAACACAAGGGCATAATAGGAATCTCAGTCCATAAGATAGCTGGCGCTCTGCTCCAATAAAGGCTTCAGTTTCAATAAAGGCTCAGTACCCTTCCAGTATTTGCCACTCTAGTGACAAAACCTTTGGCCTGAGTCTGAGAGTCAATTATACCAAAAGTCCCCGGGTAAGGCATTTATCTGTCCATTTGGTCCAGGGGTTCCCAGAAGTGAACTTTAGGGTGGCTGAACCTTCTGATTCCAAGTTCTGTTCTCAGAGCACTAGTGCAAGAGCTGAAGTGATAGCCTCCTTTAATTTATCTAGTGCCTGCTCTTAATCAGGTCTGCCCTGAGAAGTGGAAGACTTATGGATGACTCAGGAGATGGGGGCCAGCAAATATTTGGCACCAGAATCCAAACATTCTTATGAAACATTCTTACAAAATGTTGGGCCTCCTTCACCAATGTAGGAAGTTGGAGCCCTATGAGCTCCTCTTTTGGCGGATTGGGATGAGTTTACCCCTCTGAGTTTCAAATGTAGCCCAGAAATTTAACAGACTTGGGGGGGCTTGTACCTTATGGGGGGCAACTGCTCATCCCCTCTCAGTGAGATGTACACTCATGGTTGGGAGAGCCTATGAGACAGGCTTGGCCAGGTCCAGTGAGGAGGATGTCACCGATATAATGCCAAAGCTGAGTTCTGGGGGTTGGGGGTGTGCATGGCAGACATCTAGGTTCTATCTGCAAATTTTATATGTAATCACAGGGCTACTGATGTACCCCACAGACAACTGGGAAAAGGTACACTGTTGATCTTCAAGGTGAAAACAAACCATTGTTTACTCTCCTATGAAACTTTTAATGAATAAGACCTGTTAGCCTAATCTATTATTCTGGAAAACCTACCAACGTTATTTGGAATGTCATTCATTAAGATGATGTGGTAGAGCTACTCTAATACAGGGAACAGCCTTGTGGTACTCATTTTATAGATAGCCTCCCTTCATTAGTAGTGGCTTTAAGTGCAGGCCACATAGGGGAGCTAAGTCAGCTGTGACAAACCATAATCCTTCAGTGCTTTGCCTTAGCCAGTACTGTGGCATAGTAACCTCATGCACGGGGAGGGGAAGCTTAAATGCTTCCCACTGGCCAGTGCCCAGAAGTAGCATGGAAGCCTTAGACTTGTCTCATGAGGTGGCCTGCTCACTGAAGAAGTCCATTCCAATCATGGGAAAAGAGATAGTCTCGGGGAGAACAACCAGGTAAGAAGCAATTTTTAGCAAAACCGGGCCAATTTTAAGAGTTGAGCAAATAGTTAACCCTTTAGTTAATCCTCTCAAGCCAGTCATCTCCTGGTGAGATCCCTTTAAAGTCTGAGTGCTTCCTGGGATTAGGAGATTTAGGCACCTGTGTCCATCAGAGCCAGCCAGGGTTGTTAATATTTTGGAGCCCAAACTATAGTTAATGTGATAAAAAAGGTGACTGTCTCCTGGAAGGGACCTGCTCTCACACCACTAGACCTTGATGTGCCACTAGCAGAGATCAGGGTAGGCAGGGAAGGCAGGACTATCTCTGAAGGAAAAGGCTGCCTAGATTGTAATCTAATGCTCATAAATATTGTAATTGTTCCATGGATTTATCAGAGATCATCTAATTTGGGACTCCCCTTGTCCCTTAGCATCCAATACAACCTCTCTTGTTCATCTCAGGGTCCACACTTAAGAGGGACCTAGCTGTAAGTGGTTTGTTTGGCCCAGGAAGGGGGCAGTCTCGCTGTTGATAGTAATTTTGACTTAGGCCAGGTAGGGTATTGTTTGTAGAATTAACAGGCAGCACTTGATTGTGAATTTGTCTTTTATAAGTTTCTGTTAAATCCAGGGCAGCTATGTCTTCTTGAATTGTCTTAGCATTAACCACCACTGCCCATAAAGAGAACTTACACATCTTAGGAGCTCCCCTGCCCCTGAGAAACAACTAGGTGGACTCAGGACTCAATTCAGCTTCCTCACACTTGCCAGTCACCAGGCTGCAGGCCATATATTGCCCGATAAGCTCATTTTAACATCCTTAGCTGACGGAGCCTAGCATTTTCCTTTGAGAGTTTGGCCAGGGTCATTATGAGGCCTAACATAGGGTGGGCAGCATTCCAAGAAATACAGATCCATAGGGGATTTAGGCCTCATAACGACCCTGGGCAAACTCTCAAGAGAAAACATTATATATTGGAGTCCAAAGCCTCCTCTGGGGTCATTCCCCCCTTCTGCACTAATTGTCTGGGATCTTTGAGTAGAGACACCATTTTTCCATTCCATATTATGGTGGTCAATTGTTTAATTTCAGCCCCTACTAGGTGGGGCTCACTTCCCACCAGATAAGTTCTATATAGCCAGACAGCCCTTTTGTCATTTGGTCCTTGAGCTAGGTCCTTAAGGAGAGCCTGGGTCTCAGGATAAATGAGAGGATGTACTCCCTCCTCCGATTTAGAACTGACCTCACCTTTTTCGCCCTCCCCTTTCGTCTTTTCTGTTTTTATGACCTTCATGTTAGCGGCAAAGCAGAGGGTAAATAATCTTCATCACTACCACGATGTTATCGTGCTGTCTGTTCTTGTAGAGGACACCAGTCCTCTTTCCCAGGGTCCTCCCATCTGTCTCGACCTTCCAGGGAATTAAAACTCCAACCTCCTCTCCAGGTGGTGGTCTGGGGAAAAGCAACCATGAGCAGAGCCCAACACGTGCCTCATGGTTTGGAACACTTGTTTAGTAGGACAGCCACCTCCTTTGGAGCTCTAGGATGGGCTGGAATATAAACTTCCTTGCATTCAGTCATTTTAAGTGATGCTTTAGCTGGCTCAGCCCAGGAATGAGGTCTCCATATCCTTCAGGTGAGTGACTAGAATGATACCATCAGCAACAGATCTGAATGAGACGGCAGCAGAGGCAGGCTAGCTGTTTACAAAGGTGTCCGAAGAGACCAGCCTCAGCCTAACATCTCTGACTGATTGATTCATTTATCTGCCAAAATGGTCCCCAGGGACAAGGATGTCCTGTCATCTCAGAGTTCCCCCAAATCACCAGCCCAGCGGCAGGGAGCTCCTCCTGCTGAAGTCTGTTATGGGGTCAGAGGGAGGCCACTCCCAGTCTAGAGGCATACACACCTCTCCCGTTCCTCTTCAGGCCCACAGGTCTTACAGTGTCCAGTGCCTGCCTACGGAGGGGCCCAGGTGGGCAGTTCCTTAGGGAACTCAGTGCCTCCAACCCCAAAAGTCAGTTACAGTGACAGAGGTTGGCTCAAATGCTGGTGCCACTGCTTGGTCAGGCTCAAAGAAAACCACACACACAAGGAGAGACCACAGAAAAATATAAGAACAATACAGCAAAGAAAAATGCCATGCCAGACTGACATGGAGGCATTCCAAATTTTGAGTCTCAACCACTTAAGGGAAGGCAGTCCAGGATAATTTTGCCAACTGATTGTCCCACTGGACCCTATACTGATTTCCTAATTATCACCCAAGTCCTCCCCTATCCTTACCACCACTGGTAGCAAGTACTAGGGATTTGGAGGCTGATCGCAGAAAAAGATACGACCAAAAGTTGGCAGTAGCAAAAGATGACCTTTTTTTGGAGGAAGCTTTCACAGATGTGCATGCAGGGGAAGTCTCTCATGACAGGAAACCTTCCAGAGGCTACCAGGTAGGAGCCACCCCTAAAAAGGAGAGGAAGGCAAGGGACCTCCCAGAAAAGACCAAGATCAGAGTAGGGACTTCTGTGTCTACACAATGCCACTTAGCAATACAACAAGGGGTCTCAGGGTCAGAGACTGCTGAAAGGCAGCACTGGCTTGACTTCTTTTATAGCTCCAGGGTTTATCTTATCCATGGCTAGAAGAGGTTGGGTGCAGTTTTGCATAGTATGCAAAGCAGGCAAGCTCTAAATGGCTAAACATCTACTTATTTGGGATCTACTTAAAACACTTTAATGTGTAAAAATTTGACTTAGGTGCTGGCCAGCTTTTGAGTTCATGGGTTCTAACCTACTATGAAAAAATAATCGACATAGGGCCAATAAACAGAGGCCAACTTTGGCTCCTTTATATAACAATGTCCACACTGGAGAGTGAATGTGTAAGCCTGTTCAAATAAGAGTGTGTTAATAGGAGTATATTTGTGTGAATAGGTAAATGTGCATGTTCATGAGTATGAGTGAATAGGTGACCATGTGAATGGATACTAGTGTATTTGTGTGTGTGAATGAATTTATAAGTATGTTTATTTGTATGGTATTTTTAAAGCATTAGTATATTTGAATCAATGAATTTGTGAGCATCTTCGTGTACATGTGTGAGTGACCGTGTGAGCTTCCTGGTGAGTGTGATCATGTATGTGTGTCAATAAATGTGTGGGCACATTTCTATTTGTGAGCGTGTTCATGTGCATGTGTAAGTGGGTGTATGCAAGCATCTGTGAATGTGACTGTGAGTGAATTTGTGAATACGTTCAATTGAGTGAATGTGTGAGCAAGTTTTGGTGAGTGAATGAGTGTGTGAACATGTCTGTGCAAGAGAATATGATTATGTGCATGCATATAAGCATATGTGTGTGGGAGTAAATGTGGAAACGTAATCAAGTATGAGTTTATGTGTTTGAGTGGGACTGTTCATATGTATAAGTATTTTGTAAGCATGTGCATGAATGTTAGCATATTCATGTGTGTGAGTAAATGTGTAAATGTGTTTACATGAACATGGTAACATTTGAGTATATTTCTGTGAGTTAATTGCAAACCTGGGCTTATGAGCATTGTTAGCATATCTATGTGTGTCAGTAAGTGTGTGAACTTCGCGGTATGTGCATAGTCATTTGTGAGAATATATGAGTATGATACTGTTGTGTTAACATGTGTGAGGAAATGTGTGAGTACATAACTGTGAGTGTATAAGAGTGTGTCTGTGAGTGATTGTGTGAGCAAGTTCTGTATGAATGAATGCATGTGTAAGCATGCCTGTGTGAATGAATGTACCACTGTGTTCATTTGTGTGAGCTTGTTAATGTGTGAGTGTATTTTTATGAGGAATATATGAGAATATGCATGTGAGTGTATCTGTGTGAGTAAATGTGTAAGCTCTGTGATGAGTGTGAGCAAATGTGTATTCAAATGAATGTGAGCATGTTAAGATGCATGTGCAAGTGTACGTGAGTGTATGCTTGTGAGCATGAGTATCTGTATGTGAATTTGTAAGCATGTCCATGTGTGAGTGAATGTGAACATTTTTGTGAGTGAATGAATGTGTGAGCATAACTGTATGAGTGTGTCTATGCAAGTACATCTGTGAACATGTTTGTGTGAGTCAGTGAATATGTTTTAATGTTAGGGAATTTTTTGAGTGTGTTTGTGATGAATATACTTGTGAATATGAGTGAATTATGACCATGTTTGTATATGTGAGTGTGTGAATGTGTGCAAATGCCTATATGTGAGGGTGTCTATGTGAGGACTTTGTGACCACGTTTGTGTCTGTGTAATTGAACATCTGTGCATGTGAGTGTGTGAACATCTTAAGGATGAGTATGCTCATGTATATCAGTAATTGTGTGAGTGACATATGATACATGAGGCATATCTGGGTAAGTGAATGTATAAACATGTTAATTTGAGTATATGTGTGTTTGAATGAATGTATGTGTGTCAGTGTATGTAAGTGTGTCTATGAAGAGGAGTAAATCTGTTAGCATGTTCATGTGAGCAAATGTGTAATTGTGTGGATATGTGTGAGCACATCTGTGTGTGAGTGAGCCTGTTTATGTGTGTTAATGTGAATTTGTGTTTCTGTGTGTTCATGCATGAGTTAATTTGTGAGACACTGTATGATGTTAGCATGCTTATCTGTGAGTGAATATGTAACCATGTTCATTCACGTGAGCTAGTTAATGTCTGCATATATTTCTGTGAGTGTATAAGTGGGTGTATGTGAAAATATGTGTGTAAATGTTGATCATGTCCATGTACATGAAGGTGTTAATGAGTGTACATGTGAGTATCTGAGCAGCTTCATTATGTGTATATGTGAATATGTTTATGTTTGTGTGCAAGTGATTGTGAGTATGTACATTTGAGTGTGCTCATGTGTTGAATGTGTAAGCATATGTGTGTATTCACATGTGAGTATGAGTGAATGTGGGCTTTGTATTTGTGTTATGTATTTGTGTTTGAGTGAATGTGAGAAGATACTTACGTCTGAGTAAATGCATGAAGATGTAGCTATGTGTGCATATTATTGAAATGCAAGTTTGAATGACTATAGGAGCCTATGTATGTGAGTTAATGAATATGAAAATGTGTTTGTGGGAGACATGTTAATGTGTATGTTCTTTTTTTGTTTGTGTTTTTTTTTTTTAAAGATTTTATTTATTTATTTGAGAGAGAGAGACAGACAGAGATAATGACAGAGATCATGAGTAGGGAGGAGAGGGAGAAGCAGGAACCCTGCTGAGCTGGGAGTCTGACACGGGGCTTGATCCCAGTACCCTGGGATCATGACCTGAGCCGAAGGCAGACGCTTAACCAACTGAGCTCCCCAGGTGCCCCATGTATGTTCTTTTGTGTGAGTGAATGTGAGCATGTTTGCGTGTGACTTAATGTATGCTCATTTGTGTGGAAGTAATACTGTGTGTTCATGTGTAAGTGTGAGTGAATGTGAGTGTGTGAGTGTATGTAGGTTTTTATATGCTTGTGTGAGTGAATATGATCCTGCTGTATGGGAATGTGTGCTCATGTTCATATGTGTGAGTGTGTGTTGAGGGTAAGTGAATGTGTTAATGCATGTGCATGTGTGTTTATGAGCATGTCAACTATGTGAACTGTAAACTTATTCATGCATGTGTAATTGTGTGAGTGCATGTGATCATGTCCACCTGTGTGAGTGTGGGTGAATGTTGGGAGTACGTGTGTATAATTGTGTCCATGTGTAAGTATATGAGAATGTGTGTATGTGTGAATGTGAGTGAAAATGGCAGTGTGCTGTTGTGAGATACTGTGTGACCATGTTTGTGTATCTAGAAATATTAATGTTTATGTTTATATGAGTGAATGTCTGAACATGCTCATGTGCATGAGCATGAACATATGTAAATGAAAGCGTGAGCATGTTTGTGTTTTGAGCATGCCGATATGCAAGTGTGAAAGTTTGTGTTTGTGTATGAATGAATTCTTGTGTTCATTCATGTCTATGCGTGAACTGGTGAGCATGTGCATGAATGTGAGCATGTTCATGTGTGAGTTAATACATGAGCAAGTTGGTATGTGTGAGTGTTAACATAGTATTTTGCCTATGTGCAATTGAATGTATAAGCAAGTTCATGTATGTGAGCATGACAATGTACAATTTTAAGTGAAGTTGTAAGTGTGTGTGTGTTAGTGTCTATATGTGAGAGTTAATTTTTGAGCAAGTTCATGTGAGTGAATGTATGAATATATCTGTGATCATGTTAATGTCTTAATGTGTGCATGAATGTCTGAACATTGTGTGTGAATGAATGTGTGTACATTTATGTGAACATTTTCCTTTGTATAGTAAATTCATGAGGTTTTTGTATGATGATGATATAATGTGAATATGATCACTAAACAAATGTGTAAACATGGGTACACATGTAAGCAAATGTAACTATATGTGTGATTGTATTAAAATGTGTTAATGTGGGGTGTCTGGGTGGCTCAGTCGGTTAAGTGTCTGCCTTTGGCTCAGGTCATGATCCCGGGGTCCTGGGATCAAGTTCCTCATAGGGCTCCCCGCTCAATGTTGAGCCTGCTTCTCCCTCTCCCTCTGCCTGCTGCTCCCCCTACTTGTGCTCTCTCTCTGTCAAATAAATTAATAAAATATTTAAAAAATAAAATAAAAATAAATAAAATGTGTTAATGTGCATGCTGATTTAGGTTCATGTATGTGAGTAAAGATATGACTGCATGCACATGTGAATATATAAACATGTTCATGTGAGTGAATGTAGGAACAAGTTTGTGTGTTTGAACATGTGCAGGTCAGTGAAAATATTGTTTGAATACATGTGTGAGAGTATCCTGTGATTGTAATGAGTGTATCTATGTGTGAGTGAATGTGGGAATGTGCTCATAAGTGTGATTGAATGCATGAGTATGTCCGTGGGGGAGTGATTATGAGTCTGTTTGTGTGACTTTGTCCACATGCAAGTGTGAATGAATATGTAATTTTATGTGTTTGTATTTCAAGAATGTATCAGTGTGTTTGTGTACGTGAGTGAATGTCTGAGCATGAGTGTGTGTGAGCATGTTTGTGTGCAAGCGACTGTGTGTTATGTCACTGCTTGTGTCATGTTTTCATGTGTGACTGAGTTAACATGCTTATACATGTATGTGTGTGAATATATGAACTTGTTCATATGTGATTTGTGAGTATAGACGTGTGTGACCACATTTGTTTCAGTGAATATACAAGTCTGTCCATGTGTGTGAGCATGTTCATGTGTGAGTGAATGCAAGTGTATGAGTCTGTGTGTAAATGTACTAGCATGTTCATAGGTGAGAAATGTGTGAGCATGTTAATGTGAAAATGTAAGAGCATGTACAAGTGTGCATGAATGAATGTATAAGCATGTGAGTATGTTTGTGTGAGTGAATGAGAATACCTGTCTGTTATTTTAATGTGCAAGGGTAACTGGATGTGGAAGCCTATGTTTGAGTATGTTTCTTCCTCCTGGGGCTTTTTTTCAGGTCCCTATTTGCACTGACAGGATTCAAATATGATCACGGATTTAAAAGCATATTGTGAACCATAAGGCGCTGTGCATGAATAAACTTTTATTCTCTATTGGCTGAAAGCTGCCTATAACTAGCTCTATAGCAAAGCCACATTATCCTCTATGCATTACATCACAGTGTTGCTATGGAAATAGGCATGACCATTGTGATTCAGCCTGCTGGCTTCACTGCAGGCTGATGGCCCAGAAGCTGAGCAGCAAAGAGATAAACATGTTACTCCAAGCCCAGTGCTTCTGAAAGCAAAGTGCTGCTGGAAATAATTATCTGGATGACAATGGAGAAGTAAATGGGCCTCTGAGTTAAGATGCATCCCAGACGCCAGCATTTAAGGCTATTATGAACAAGCCCCAGCAAAGTGCTATGTAGTGACAGGGATTTCTATAGATGGAGATTTCTATTATAGCCTTTCAGGCCCCCCACATGACTTTGGAGGATGGAAGTGGTATTGTGCAGTTAGTGAACTGGAACAGCACCAGGCAGCCAGGGCCCCCCACCAATCTCAGGGTTGTACATCTCATTCTAGACTCTTCAGTGCCATGCAGGCAATTCTATTGATGATTCCACACATCCCTTCTGGTGGAATCTTGGGGACCTAAAGGGCCAGCACAGAGCCTTGTCCAAGGGCTCCCAGCTGAAAGGCAGTCCACTTTCCCCTCACCAAGCCATGTGCCCTGGCACAGAGCTGCAGCACAGAGGAAGGAAAACTTTTTCTACTTTATCTGCCCAAAAAGGCCATCTTATGTGCTAGCAGTGATCAGTATGAGAACTTAGCTGAAGGATCCCCACATCTTTAAAAGGATCATTGAAATAGAAGTGTTATGGACTATATATTTGTGTGCCCTCCAAAATTCCTATGTTGAAGGCCTAACCCCCAATAGGATGGTATTTGAAGGTGGGGCCTGTAGGAGATAATCAGGCCTAACTGTGGCCATAAGGCTGGGCTCCCCATGATGGGCTTAGTACCCTTAGAAGAAGAGAAAGAAACCTGAGAATGCTCTATCTCTTCGTCACGTGATCACAGAGCAAGAAGGCAGCCGTCTGCAAGACAGGAACCGAATTAGCCAGCACCTTGACCTTGGACGTCTCAAACTCCAGAAGTATAAGAAAGAAATGTCTTGTCATTGCCACCGAGTCTACAGTATTTCTCATAGTAGCCAGAACCAAGACAAGAAGCCTCCAGATAAAGTGCCTAAAACTCATCTTTGGAGTGATGGCCTCAGCCCCATATCCCTTTACTGTCCTCCCTGATGAGCTCAGGAAGGCAAGAAAAGTGGCAGGAGTAACCACTTCCCTACCCCTTTGGAACTTCACTGTCCCAACTTCTCTCCCTCCTTAGTATCTATCACAGTTCTAGTGCTCCAAGAAGAGATGAACAAAGGAGTAATAAAAATGGCTCACTCATTCCTTCATTTCACAATATGGCGGAGCCTATGTCATGCCAGGTGCTGGGCTGGCTGAAGCCCTCAGGGAGCTGCTCTTCACAACAGTGTGGCTTCCAGTCTCTTGCTCAGAGGGAAGCAGCTTTGTTAGCTTTCCCAGGCTCCTGCTCCTTCTCCTTTTCTCACTGCCCCTTCCTTCTCAAGGAAGTAATAAAGCTTCCTATTTAAAACTAAACAGGTCACAGTCACTAAGACCTCTGCTTGTGAACTTGTGGGGGAAGAAAAATGGATTAATCCCTGAAACTCTACTCCAACTCAGACATGAAGAGAGATTTGACTCAGAGTCTATTGGGAGGTCTCATAGGGAGATCTAGGGGTCCCTAAACACTGAAGCCCTTGGCCTAATTTCCTTGAAGCCTGGCTTAAAAAGAGGAATAGGTGTGGGGGCAGGTGACTCTCATGGGGTAGGTGCCACTGCCCGGATCTTGCTTGCCACAGATGACCTCACACACATGGGGACAGGCTTGGGGACAGGCTTGGGCTCAACCTGCCTTTGAAGCAGGTGATGGTTTGAATGGGTTTTAAGGGCTGCTGACACATCAACCACTACTTATTTCTGGGTATTTTCCTTCTTATCCTCACTATTCTTCTTACCCTCATCCCTCTTCCTTTCTCTCCTGGCTTCCCTGCTCATCTCTGTCCAGTGTCAGCTCTCATTCTCCTGCTGTATCTTTCCTCCTTGGATTACATGCAATTCAAAATGTAATCTAGTGTGTTCACTCCTTGATTCCGGGAGTCTCACTCTCTTCCAGAATCAAGTTGTAAATCTCTGCCCAGGCCCGCTTTTCTCCCAGTGAAACGGTCCCCTCAGCAACTTTAACCTCACCTAGTTGGTACTTACAGGCCACTGGCAGGTGCTCACCTTCCTCTTCTCCTGCTCCCCTGGGCTGAGCTCTCTCCCTAGAGCATGCTAATGTTGCTGACCAGGTTGGGGAGGCTGTTTCCTTAGGAGGAACACCTTGTGCCACAGTATTATGCTTTGTTCTCTGCTTCCTCCATCCCTGCCGCCCACTCCATTCAGACTGCAGCTGCCCCATCTACTGGCCACCCCACTCCCCACATATACATACAACCCTAGACCTGGAGCCTGCAGTGCCCCCTTCTGTCTAAAGAAGGTCCTGCGTTGTTCTTGCACATTCCCCTTCATTTACTGTTTGACCAAATCGATCCAAGGACCCAGCTTTTCTCCCATGCCCCAGGTCAGCATGCCGAGAAAGCTTAATGCAACCCACCACCCACCCCCAACCCCTAATGCCACTTAGGCATCAGGTTGTAAACAGATCAGAGTCTGTTTGAAAGATGGTGGTGGGGTGTCTCAGAGATAATGCAGACTATCCACACCTGACGATCCCCAGAGGTTGGCCCTTGTCTCCCTCCCTCACCTTGGCCCTGGATGCCTGCTGAGACACAGCTACCTTGCCTTAAAACAGAGGAAGAGGGGCGCCTGGGTGGCTCAGTTGGTTAAGCATCTGCCTTCGGCTCGGGTCATGATCTCAGGGTCCTGGGATCAAACCCCACATCTCCCTGTTCAGTGGGGAGTCTGCTTCTCCCTCTCCCCCTGCCCCTCCCCCCGCTTGTGTGCTCTCTTTCTCAAATAAATAAAATCTTAAAAAAAAAAAAAAAAACAGAGGAAGAATGTGCATGGTACCTAAATGTTCACTGGTTAGCTTTTGCTAAGATGCAAGAGAACAAGGAAAGAAATGAGGTAGCTACCCCCTTGACACCCAGCAGTGTTTGGTCCAGTTGATCCAAACGTTGGTATTCTGCAAGGGGGGAGGTGGCTGTGGTCTAACACCTGAAGTCCCATATACCCAGCCTCTCTTACTCAAGAGTTTTGACCTCTTCCCTAGGGAATCCACCTAAACGAGGCACTGCTGTCTTTATAGGGTAAAATTATTGAAAGAGCCTGCCTTCTGCCCTCTCCACTCCAGCTTCCCAGTCCCCAGATGCACACTCACCTTGGAACCTGTGCACTATGGCTTATCCCCTCACACTCTGCAGGGAGCAATGGAGCCAAGAGAAATCAATCAAGTGACCCACCTCCAAAGTTCAGGGCCTATCGCAATGGCCTTGGCTTTCAAGATGGCTCCCATGCCAAACATAGTGGCCCTAGCTGTCTACCTTCAGGTACCAAATCCTCACAGCTGTGTGTTCTTTAGGGTTGAGGCAATGAGTATTCAAAAGAACTCTATCTGTTTGCATAAATGTGAACCCTTAGCATTCATTAATTCTTTAGAATTGGTATCTAGTTCAACCTCCTATAGAACCTCTATTGAATGTACCCTTTCTTTTGTCGGCCATTGGTTTAGGTTTCCTGGGTGTCCCCTGGGCCAGAGAACATCACTCCTGTTCTGCGGACACAGAATATGTTTTACTGTCCCTTAAAGCTGGGTGGTCCAGGCTAGTTGCCCTTTCCAAGGGGAAGGCTAGGAGGGAATATAGGAAGAAACTGACTTGTGGGCTTCCTGGGAGTTTGTGCTTCAGTTTCCTTGTGATTTCTCATCTATGCTCTCAAGATCTGAATGCTAGGCCAAAGACTTTGGATTTTATGTGAAAGTTAAATAAAGCCATCAAAACTTCCTGCAGTAATCAAGCTAGATTTATAAAGATCATGCTGATTGTGGTGTGTTGAATAGACAGGAGGGACTGACACTGGCATTAGGGAGACCAGAGGTTGGGAAGTCGCTGCAGTAATTCAGCAAGATTCCCAAGGCCTGATCTTGGGGGCCCATGATCAATGGAGAGATAAGATGTTGTCTGGAGGTAGAGCCAATAAAACTTGGTGAGAGTTGAAGGCTTAGGGATGAGGGACAAGCACCTGGGGCCTGGGCAGGCAAAGCAGACTGGATAAAGATCATGTGCTCGGTTTTTAACAAACTGAGTACGGTGAGTGCCCAGGGTGCAAAGAATGTGTGTTCAAGTGCCCTCCCCCTAGAGCATGACAGTACAGAAAATTCTAGCTTGAGAAGCATAGGACCCTATGGTCCACACACCTATTTCTGTGGGTAGTGCTCCTCCAGTCACACTAGGGAATGTGCCTCAGCTGTGGTACCCTCATAAGAGAGTGTAGAGAGGGCAGAAGGCCTCTTGCACATTGAAGCCAGAGAAGTGGGAGAAACTCCAGGGTCAGAGCAAAAGGCCTGAGAATTGGCATCCCAGCGGTGCTCCACTGCAGGTCAGGAAGGTGGCATCTGGAGAGACAAGTGTAGAGCCTGGAGGTACGCCACTGGTCAGCTTACCTGGTGGGACTGGTTTGCTGTGTCCCAGCTCTATTCAACTTAATACATAGATCTCAAGTATCTAGAAGTGGCTTACCTTCAAAATTTGGACTCAGACGAACATCATATCCTGTCAGCATCCTGTCCCAAACCTTCTGAACCAATTTCATTTGTAGTTTTTGCTGAAACAGAGAAGTCACTGGCTATCAGCAAATGCCACATTGTTTTTCAGGCAACAAACAGCAGAGGTCACCCCAGCTGTAAATTTTCCAGGGCCTTCCCTTCCCCTGTATACATGCAAGCATATAGAGTCACATGTGTACACACCCTCTCTCCCACCCACCTCTTTTCCCACAGGGAGTTAGCCAGAAGCACAGCAATGAGGCAGACTTCTCCTTCTTCCTCCTCAGCTTTTGTCCAGACGGCGGGGCACAAAGCCTGGGTCCATGTTACCAGGCAGGATGACAGGGGAGCAGCAAGCATTCTGGGAATTGGGGAGTGGAGGAAGCCGGCAGGTGTCAGCCCTCAGAAAAATGTCTTACTTCAACTCCCTAAAGAGCCCCACCTCGCAATCAGCATGGACACAGCTCTCCAGGTTGGTTGATTGACCCAGGAGAAGTAATCTTCCACCCTTGGCGTCCTCTTGAGCTGTGGTAATCAGTTTACGTTCTCCAACTCAAAGTCACATTTCCCCTACCTGGGACGGGACTGGGCATTTTGTTATTAAATTCATGTCAATCTTGCTCTTGTACACCTGTTTTCAGGGCATACGGCATATGACATAAAGAACCTTTTGATCCTCACCCAACAAAGCCATTTCAGATTCTTGGGCTTCAGGGCTGTCTTCTCAAAGAGATTCATCCTGGGATCTGGCACCTCTCACTAATCATGTGCATTCTACCTGGAGATGTCTTGGGTGAGTATGAATAAGTACCTAGCTGTAGCCCACAGAGAACTGGTGCGATATTGTGATTTATAAGAAATATACATTTGGTCATTCAGATGACCAAAATATATTTCTCACATGTATCTGGTCTTCCTCCTCAGTTCCTGGTTCAAAGCTCCCCAAACCCTTGGAATTTCCTAAGTGTTGAGAGTGGCAGAAGTGTCTCTTGTTATGTGAATGAGGTGACTTTTGGAAGCACCTAAAGATGGGCTGTTTGCCAAGAGAATCAACCATGTGATTAGAGGGCTGAAACTTCCAGTCCCACTCCCCTGACCTCCTGGGAGGGGAGAGGGGCTGGTGGTTGAATCATGAGTCATTGGCCAATGGTTTAATCAATCACAGCTATACAATGAAGCCTCCATAAAAACCCAAAAGGACAGGGTTTGAGAGTTTCTGGGTTGGTGAACACGTGGAGATTTAGGGAGAGTGGTGGGTCTGGAGAGGGCATGGAAACTTGGCACCCTTTCCCCATACCTTGTCCTAGGCATCTCTTCCATTTGGCTGTTCCTGAGTTATTTCCTTTTATATCTAGTAAGTAAGGAGGAGCCCTTTTTCAAGAGCCCAGCAGTGTGTATTCTGAGAACCAAAATGAGTGCTTTGGTCATTACAATAAGATCTGGGACTCCAAAGGGCATAAGGAGCTTCCTGTTGAAGACCTTACACTGTGACCTTAATACAGTTGATCCTCATTATTTTGCAAATTCGTCTACTTGCAAAAAAAATCTCTGAGTTCTGTGAACCTCTGTAGCAAATAAATCAAACCCTAGGAGAGGGCTGTGGTAACGTTTCCTTTATAGGCAATCAGTCAGAAGCACAGGTAACAACCTGGACTTGCGAATGGCATCTGGTGTGGGGGGAGGGCAGTCTTGTGGGACTGAACACTTCACCTGTGCAATCTGATGCAGTTGGTAGATAGTGTCACAATTGAGCTGCTGGTGTCTAAGAATTGCTTGTTAGCATGGCGGGGTAGCAGAGGGAAACCACCCCAGATGTTTGGATTGGGCCCAAGAACCTAATTTAGCTGGCCTTTCGAAAAGGCTCTGAGATATTCACCCAAGGCACCTGAGACCTTCAGTGAGGCCATTCCGCCCCCCCACACACACACAAAAGGGGCTTTTGAATAAGAACAGGCCCTGAGCATCTCTAGGACACTTGGGATCTTTCACATGTTGGCCAAGGAACATCAGTGCCTACAAATCTGTGTGTGTGTGTGGGGGGGGGGTGTTTCACTAGCACACTCTTGTATATGAGATTGTGGACAATGCAGAGCTGCTGCCTGGAACCTTGCCCAACTCCCTTTTCTTCCCCCTGGGTACATGTTCTTTTCTGGTTTGCCATTTGAAAACTTATCCCAGATTATCTTCAATCACAGAATTTCATTTTGCAATATTTCAAAGTATGTACAGGAATTATTCCTGAATTAAAGCAATGTATTCCCACCTGTTTCCAATCATACATTACCCATGTGCCAATGCTCAGCATCTTGTGGCCACAACAAATACATATTTCTGCGTGATCTGCAGGCAAATAGCTGACTGTTTAACAACTCTTCGGGTATCTACAGACCTAAACTTAAATAAAACACAGAAAAAAACCTGTATCTTCAAAAGTTTCACAAGAGTAAGTACAAAAGTATACCGATCTCAGGCCACATGAATATACTTCCATAGATTGCACTGTCCGGGGCTAATAATTTCCACTGGTAACATTGAATAGGGTCCCACAGGCTCTCAACACACACACACACACACACACACACACACCTGAACCACACACACACACACCTGAAAGTGGGCTAAAATCTGTCCTCAAACAGGTATCTCTCATGTCTATGTTTTGTGTTTTGCCCATTGCTCTGTACCCCCATTTTGATCACCTCTTATTCACCCCATTAAGGGGGAAAGGATTCTTTCTTATGGTGGTGAGGATGGCCAAACACACAACACCTGACACTGGATAAATGCAAGGACAGCAATGTATCAGTCACATACACTCACAGTCTGAGAAAGGAGGACACAACACACCAGAGAATGCTGCACTCGAGTTGCACTCAAGAAGCAGAGTGAACAACCAGGATCTTTAGGAGGCAGGCTTTGTAGTGTCGAGGACAGAGTACCTCTGGTTTCCAGGGGAGGATGCTATTGGCTTTTGGAATACTTCCACAGCTGGCAGGGAACTGAAACCCTCTAGCTAGGGATAAGCTAGAACCACACCTGGTCTGTTTACTAAGGAGGGTTGTTTAGCTAAGAGACCTTATCCACATGCACAGCATAGGGAGGAGAACTTCGGTTAGACCATTTGAGGTCTTTCTAATTTTACCAGATGTCAAGACAACATAGAACATGAATTTTAGTCCCTGTACCATAATTGAGTCCTTGATGCCTTCACATCAGGTTAAACCTTGGTGTTGGGCGCCTGGGTGGCTCAGTTGGTTAAGCGACTGCCTTCGGCTCAGGTCATGATCCTGGAGTCCCTGGATCGAGTCCCGCATCGGGCTCCCTGCTCGGCAGGGAGTCTGCTTCTCCCTCTCACCCTCCCCCCTCTCATGTGCTTGCTCTCTCTCATTCTCTCTCTCTCAAATAAATAAATAAATAAATAATCTTTAAAAAAACAAAAACAAAAAACCTTGGTGTTAACTAAGACTTTTAGGGAGTAGTGGTGCCTCCCTAGGAAATGGAATAGTCACTTGCCCAAAAGAGAGAGGGCCACATGGTGAGGCAGTCATCGAAAAACATGAACTTTAAAGGTGCCCTCCTTCATGGCTAATAAAGGCTACTGTGCGACACTGGTGTAGTGAGTCCTTAGGGGACATGAATTTAGGCTAAACAATGCTTATAACAATGTCTGTAGAGGAGGTCTATTTACCACTTCTGTAACTTAAGTAGGAGTTCTTTGAGGAGCCAATTACACCTGTCAATTAAACAAGAAGCTTGAGGCCAATAGAAGAGTTGTAAGTTCCACTTACTGCCTTTTTCAAGAGCCCAGCAGTGTGTATTCTGAGAACCAAAACAAGTGCTTTGGTCATAACAATAAGATCTGGGACTCCAAAGGGCATAAGGAGCTTCCTGTTGAAGACCTTACACGGTGACCTTAATACAGTTGATCCTCATTATTTTGCAAATTCGTCTACCTGCTAAAACTTATTTGTAACCACAAAATCAACACTCAGCACTTTTGTGGTTATTTGCAAACATGTGCAGAGTGGCAAAAAATTTGAGTCATCTGACCCACAAGTTCTCACCTAGGTTTAGACAAAGCAGCACTCCAGCTTCTTACTTCACCTCTTGTACGTACGGTAAACAAGTGACCTTTCAACAGTATATTTAGTGCCATGTTGTTCACATTTGTGTGCTTTTTGTTAGTGGTTTCACTGTTTAAATTGGCCCCCAAGTGTAGTGCTGACAAACTGTCGAGTTTTCCTAAACACAAGAAGGCTGTGATGTGCTTTGTGGAGAAAATACACATTTTAGGCATGAATTAGAGTGCTGTTATCGATGAGTTCAATGTTAATCATTAACAATATGTTAAATATCAATTTAAATGAATCAACAATATATACAAAATAAGATGTCTTTAAACAGAAACACACATAAAACAAGTTTACGTACTGATTGGTGGATGAATATGTTGTTATGACTAGAGGCTTACAGGAACCTAACCCTCTATTTCTCCTAGGAGCAACGGTTTCCTATTCACTAATTCTGTGCTCATGGTGACCTTTACAGGACATAACTACCACAAATAACAACAATCGACTGTATATGTAGAGACATCTGTTATCCTCTGAATTAGTCTGCTAGGGCTGTCATAACTAAATACCACAGATTGGGTGGCTTAAACAACAGAAATTTAGTTCTATAGACTAGAAGTCCAATATCAAGGAGGTAGCAGGGTTGGTTTCTGATGAGACCTCTGTCCTTTTTAGATGGCTGTCTTCTATGTCCTAGTATGGCCTTTCCTTTGTGTGAGTGTGGAGGGGGAGAGAGAGAGAGAGAGAGAGAGCTCTCTGGAGCCTCTTCCTTGTCTTATAAGGACCCAATCCTATTAGATTAGGGCCCCACGCTTATGATCTCATTAAACGTTAATTACCTCCCTAAAGGCCATAGCTCCAAATACATTCACATTGAGGGTTAGGGCTTCAACATATGAACTTGTGGGGGACCCAATTCAGTCAATAATGTCTTGATTTATATTTTGGGTATCTGTGAGACAAGGGATTCCCAGAGTTCTGTACCCCAAAAGGGGTAACTCTTAGACAGTGGCCCAAGAGTTTATAAAAATGTGCATCTGGGGCCATTTGATGGCCAGAGCATCCAGTGTTAAGATGACTACCTGAACTTTGGCCAAATGTGCTGACACTTTTGTCCTGTCTTTTATCATGGACATCCTGGTTAAGGGACGGGAAGCAGTAATATCTATGATGGTGACAATACCATCTGCAGTGTACAAACTCCCGGTGTTGTTAAATCAGTTGATTGCAAGGGGCTCCTCAGGTAGCCAAGAGGTTGCTGAGGGGAGTGGGGGTTCTTGCACCATCATGGCATCTGGTAAGGGAGCAAGGACAGATAAGACCATGCCCTCCTACAAGAGAGATTTGCTAGAGGGCTCAGATTTGGCTCCATCCTGTATTGAGGAGGCCTCACTAGCCATGCTGAGGTTGTGGGGTGCTGGTTCCATGACCCAAGGCATCCTGGGCAACAGTGTACAGAGGGTCACAGGCTCAGGGTCTGTGAGAGACTCTACTTTGAGGATAGCTCAGTATGTGGCCAGCAATTGCCATTCTAATGGCATATAGTGCAAGGCCAAGACAGGCAGTTTCTTGCATCAGAAGCCCACAGCCAATTTATCTGTTGTCCAACCCAACATCATGGGTGGTCCAAAGACTCCATGGAACATGAGAGGAGGTTACTAAAGCCTCTATAATGAAGGAACCTCTCAAGATACTAACAAGAGTGTCCACTGATTTAGATTTGGACAGACTCCACAGTCTTGTTTTTTGGAGGAGGCTTTTATCATTGCATTGTACAAATTCTTTCAGTAAATTTTGGATTTCCAATTGGATTAAACTGTGGACCTTTGTTTCAATTTAATTTGTTTCCTCCCTCTTTTGGGTTCTTGGACCTAATTTCAACATGTGGAGTTTGGTGCGGGGGGGGGGGGCTTCCCCACGCACTATCAAGCAAATTTCAGATACCAGCACAGTGTCCAGTCCAACTCAATTCTGACACTATCTAGAGATAGCATCAGATCCCACAGGTTAAGGTTCAGTCTACAAGACTGCCCCCCACCACTTCAGATACCCGTTGTTACCTGTTACACCCAGGTTGTTACCTGTGCTTCTGACCAACAAGCTACAGACCAAAGGTTCCCATGACCCCCTCCTGGGGTTCGATTATTTGCTAGAGCAGCTCAAAGAAACCCATTTACTCACTAGATAACCAATTTACTATGAAAGGATATGACTCAGGAATAGCCAGATGGAAGGGATGCATAGGGCAAGGTATGTGGGAAGGGGTGGGGAGCTTCCATGATCTCTCTAGGCATGCCATTCTCCCAAAATCACATGTTCACCAACTCAGAAGCTCTCCAAACCCTACCCTTTTTGTCTTCACAGAGGCTTCATTATATAGGCATAATTGATTAAATTGTTGGCCATTGGCTATCGATTCAACCTCCAGCCAGCCCCTCTTTCCTCCTTGGAGCTCTGGGGTGAGAACAGCCCTCTAACCACATGGTTGGTCCTTGAGGCAAGTAGCCCCCATCCTTAAGGTACCTAAGGGCTTTCCAAAAGTCACCTCATTAACATAACAAAAGATAACCTTAAAGCTCTTACCACAGGAAATTCCAAATGTTTTAGGTGCTGTGAGACAGAAACCACGACAAAGACCAAATACATATGAGAAATATTTTGGTCATCTGAATGACCAAATACCTATTCCTTACAAATCACAATATCACACTCGCCTGTACTCAGGTTTGTTGCACTCTTTTTTTTTTTCATTCTTTCATTCTTTTTACTTGTTTGTCACTGGATATACTCTGTTCCAGGGGGTTCCTCTCTACTCTGCTCATATTTATACATTTCTTCATCCAGAATCAGAATCATTGGGGTTAGGGGCTTCCTCTACAGCAATGGTTGCTTTATCGGCACTGGATAGGGGTTTTACATTGGGAGAACAGTTTAATAGTAAATGCTTTTCCCCCCCTTTCTCATCCATTCCTGGGCCACAAGCCACCATGGATGTGCACTTCAATAACCTTGGGTGTCAGGAGAGAATGCAGGCAGCAGCAAGGGAAGCGACAGCACAGGAGATATGCAAGCTCACTACCCTGTCCAGAACAACGACTATTAAAGCAACAAGGGGTACCATGCTTAATTAGTTCTCCCTGTGGTTAGGAGTCCCCTTCCTATCTGCAAACCTAATAAAGGGCCATCCCAGAGGTACACAATCACAATGACCACATGGCTGGCTGCCCCAAGTAACCACAGTGGTCACCAGGTTAGAAGCAGTGGTCACTGCCTAACAAGTCACTAATCCAACCACTGGGATGAAGGACTCAAGTGCTGGCCATTTAGGATGCTGTGATGTTGCCACCTTTACAGGTGGGAGCCTCAGAGACCTTCTGGTGCACACAGCCCAAACTCAAAGACACTTAATACTAAGATCTGGTCAATTAACTATAATTCTTATCTTAAGGGGAGAGTGTTTCAGGGAAGGAAGAGACGGCAACACTCAACAAAAATAACACAGTGCCACGCAGGCCAGAGCACAAGCCCACCAGCGATTGGTGGTCCTGTCCCAGGCAGCCTTCACTGTATCACGGCACAGTCAGTCAAGGAGCAGCTAGTAAAAGCTGACCAGCTCCCCCTTGATTGTGGTTGGATCATCATGTGTGTGATGACAATGGTTTTAATCACCTCCTCTTCACCCCTTTAATGAGGGCGGGAGTCCCACCCTAGAGTTATGAGGATGGCTAAACACACATCACCCAACTCTAGACAGAAAAGAGCAACAGTCACATACGTTCACTGTCTCAAAGAGGAGGGCATTGCATACCATGCAGGACACAGGAGGGTTGCACTCTGAAATAGCATGAATCAGAAGGATCCGTGAGAGGCAAGCTTTTTTTGTAGTATTAAGAGGGTGAGGTACCCCCTGCTTCCTTTCTTCCTTCCTTCCTTTCTTGTTTTTCTCAGAACCAAATTAGAACACTGTGAACCAGGGGCGCTAGCTCAGTGGGTTAAGCATCCAACTCTTGATTATGGCTCAGGTCATGATCTCAGGGTCCTGAGATTGAGCCCCGCCTGCTTAAGATTAAGTCTCTCTCTCCCTCTCCCTCTGCCCCTTCCCCCCACATGCACACACACGTGCATGCACATGCTCTGTCTTAAAAAACAAAAACTGTGAACCTAAAATTAAATAGACTATATGGTAAGGAGTGCACTTGTTGTGATGAGCACAGGGTGATACATGGAAGTGCTGAATCACTATATTGTACACCTGAAACAACATTTGTTGGAGTTGTAAATTAGAGACTTTAGTGGTCTTCCTTTTAGCTGAATCATCTAGGGTGTGGGTGAGCTGATTTGCTAAATTAATTGAACCTGGAGTGGACATAGTTTCCCATTCCATCTTGTTCCTTTTTAACTAGGAAAGAAAGACCCCAGTTCAGCCCATTCACAACCATAGAATTAAAAGCTACTCCTGTGGATTTGACATTTAAAAGACCAGAATTTTCTCCGAAAACAATTTGGAACCAGCTATAATAATTATGCATGGGCTCACTGGGCTTCTGGGTACAAGCCTGAATCTTATTCCAGTCAACAGGTTTTGGCTAAGCCCTAAGAATAGGCTGGTAATTTACAACTCCTACAAAACAAATGGAGGCCCCTAAACAAAACCAAAACGCTCCTGATCTTTGTCATTATTGCAAAAAGCCAGAGCATTGGAAAAAAGACTGTTATTAAGCTTAAGCACTCCAAGTGCCTTCCATGCTTTAACCAACTTTTCCAAGTGCCCTCCACCTAACTCCCAATGACGGAACTCCAAGGAATTGCAGGGGCTTTTCCCAATCCTGCTCTTAACCGGCTTAGAGAAACAACTCTCCAGATAAAGAATGAATCTCTCTCTGTCCTTACAGACACTGGACCTACGCCCTTGGTGCTCAACTCCACTGTTACCAAATAGCCCCTGCCTCTAGTACTAATATGATTCAAATGGGAGGAGGGTGTCAAATAAACCTCAACAAGTTCCTGTCTCTAAACTTATCCCCTTTTGTTTAGGCCCTCTGAGAGATACCCACCCCTTTTTCCTTAGTTTCTCTGCCTCTATTCATTTATTGGGCCGGGATTTCTTGGAGAAATACCGTGCTAGAATTTCTTTCTCTCAAAAGGGGGAAATAAATTCTATAATTTGACAACAACGACAAAAATAGCCAACTAGGTGAAGCAAATGAAATTTTTAAAAATTATTATGTTCAGTTAGCCAACATATAGTACATCATAAGTTTCTGTTGTAGTGCTCAATGATTCATTAGTTGCGTATAACGCCCAGTGCTCATCCCAACACGTGCCCTCCTTAATACCCATCACCCTCTTACCCCATCCCCTCACTCCCCTCCCTTCTGTAACCCTCAGATTGTTTCCTGGAGTCCAGAGTCTCTCATGGTTTGTCTCCCTTTCTGAACCTTTAATGTCATTTATTTGTTCCATCTCTGATGACACTAGAGCTAGTTGTAAGGATACTAATCATTTGTCCCCTTTTCACAGGAGGACAGCATCCGTCTGATTTTTAGCCTTAAAGGGACACAAGGTCTCCAAGGAAAAACTGCAGTTTGTTCAAATTCAAATTCGTTATTTAGGGCACCTAATCTCGGAACAAGGGCTACTCGTAGATCTAAGTAGGTGTCATAGAATCCTGAACTTCCCCAAAACTAAGTGGCAATTACAAGGTTCTCTCAGGTGGGCTGGCTGTCTAGTGTCAGAAATGGATTTTGAACTTTTCTCTCATGGCTCAGCCTTTACATACATTACTAAAGAACACCAAACCTGACCCCATTAACTGGGAAGCTCAGGATGTCCTAGTTTTTAATACCTTAAAAGAAAGCTTAATAAATCTCCCTGCCCTTGGACATCCCAATTACCAACTTCCTTTTTTCCCTTTTATATATGAAAGGGAAGGGAATGACCTTGGGGGTATTCAACCAAAAACATGGGGACCACCACCAATCCATAGGGTAATATAGCCAACAGCTAGACCCTGTGGCATGAGGATACCTCCCTTGCCTCAGAGCCATTCCTGCCACAGCCCTTTTAGTTAAGGCCACTGAAGGAATAGTCATGGGGTCCCCTCTAACCATCTTTGTGCCCCACGAAATAGAAGCCTTCCTAAATTCTAATGACTGTGGATGGGGTTCTGTCCAGGATCTCAGAACAATAAACAGCACTGTTATGCCTCGTCACCTTGCTTTCCCAACCCTCATGCTCTATTAGCCTCCAGCCCTACCTAAATTCTTAGCATACTCAACACCTTTCAGCCAGTCATCTCACTGCCTATGAAATCCTCTTGCTCCCAGCTCCTCACATAATTTTCCTCACTGTAATAACCTTAACTCCACTACTCTTCCCTCCTCTAGGACAATACTCCAGACAGTACTGTTTGATTCTGACAGAGCACCTCCTGACTCCGTGATGACTTACAGGAAACTCCTTTGGTTGATGCTAATTTGTCATGGTTCACTGGCAGTTCTTACTTGGAAGGTGAAAATGGCAAATATGGTGCTGGATAATTCCAACTCCCTCTGAAGTAACTGAAGCAGCATCTTTGCCTTGGGCTACTTCAGCACAAGGCGAGCTATATCCACTCACAAGGACCAGAAAGACTCTCTTCAACCCTTATCAGGTGCTGCTAACCAACCCCTGGGCTGCCGAATTCCAAGGAACAGACTTTTGGATTCCTGTGTCACTTCTAAAAAAAGCACCAAGGGCGCCTGGGTGGCTCAGTCAGTTAAGCATTTGCCTTTGGCTCAGGTCACCATCTCAGGGTCCTGGGATCTAGGCCCTCGGCCCAGCATCGGGCTCCCTGCTCTGCCTCTGCCCTTCCCCCCCACTCGTACACTCTCTCTCTCACTCTCTCTCTCTCAAATAAATAAATAAAATCTTTTTAAAAAACTTTAAAAAAAGGGGCTCCTGGGTGGCTCAGTCATTAGGCGTCTGCCTTCGGCTCAGGTCACGATCCTGGAGTCCTGGGATCGAGCCCTGCATCGGGCCCCCTGCTCAGTGGGGAGCCTGCTTCTCCCTCTCCCACTCCCCCTGCTTGTGTTCCCTCTCTCGCTGTCTCTTTCTCTCTGTCAAATAAATAAATAAAATCTTTAAAAAAATAAATAAAACTTCAAAAAAAAAACCAATAAAATAAAAACATAAAGAAAGAAAGCACCAAACACTGACTGGACCTGCACACCAACTGGTGACCCAAAAATAAAGATTTCCAGGAATTGAAGCAGATGGCAGCTGAAGGAAATAGCTTTGTCAAGATGACAGGACCAGGCCAGGCATGTATATACCTTCTTTCCCTTGCTTGTGCTCTTTCTTTGCCCTCTCTTTCTGGGAAAGACAATGCCCTTATCTACATTTCCAATCCTTTGCAAAAGGGGGAAACCTCTCTGACTGTTGGATCTATCACAAGAAGTTTCAATCTGTTCACGATGTCAGAGATCCCGTGGTATTATCTACAACTAATTTCTTTCTAGGCCCAAATGCCGCTGTTGATTACACCCAAAAGCCTAGAGTTGTTAATTAGCGGGTGGGCCTATTGTGACCAGGTGTTCGCACACTGGAATACAGTATGACTATCCCTAGTCATAATCATACTACCTCAGTTACATCCCTCCATCTTTGCCAGGTTCACTCCCCCGGGTTCTTTTCCTTCTTGAACTGTGATCTGTCTCCCCCAGGTTCTTTTCCTTATAGAACTGTGATCTGTCTCCCTTCACCCAAGGGAAATACAAATAAGTTTATCCCTCTTTGCAAGGTTTTTAGAAAAGATCCCTTTAGGAAAAGATGGGATTCTCACAGAATGTCATCCCAACTCCTCCAACCCATGGCTTCAAAGGCTCAGTCAGGAAATTTCCACTTAAGGATTCTATCGATAACCAGACCTTAGCTAGAGTCTTCTATGTTCCACCTGGTTTTGTTGGCAATGGACAGCATTTCCTATGGGCATACAAATGCTTAGACAGCTGGCAACTTGGAAGTCAATGTTACTGGGGCATTTGATATTGTTCCTGTTAACATCCATAACAAATCAAGAGACTTCCCATTGGTCTGTCTCATTAGGCCTCCAGAGCCATCTTAAATGGGAATTTCTAGGAGGCATACATGACCCCTGGTTTGCTTCCACAGGGAGAGATTTACTTCCTTGGATTGTAGTAAATGCCAAAGAACACATGATCAGATATCTTCCCCTAACATTAGGAGAGCTGGCCAATTCCACAGCCAATTCCAAAGCAATAGCATTCCACCAACTATCACTTGACTCATTGACTAACGTAGTTTTGGACAATTGTATAGCCCTTGATTATCTACTTGCTGAACAAGGTGTCTGTGCAATAGCAAATACCACCTGTTGCACGTTGATAAATATCTCTGGAAAAGTAGAAATTCAATTACACAAGATCAGGGAACATGTGCATTGATTACAACAGATCTCACCTAATGACCCCTTATCTTTTGATCTATTTAGCTGGGTTTGGGGTCTTGGTTTGGAACCATCCTATAAACTGCATTTGTCATATTACTTTTAATTCTGCTTGCATAATTATTTTTAAACTTTACCTGTTGCCTATCAAATCTCTGCAGAAGTAATGCATCAAATAGGGTGATGCTAGCTCTGCCCTTTGAGATGATCTCCAATGTTTATGACCTTGATAAGACATAGACTTTAGATGGGAAGTGACTGATAGTTCTCCCTTCTACCCTTCCTTGCTCCTCAAATGTGGCCTCGATTTCCAATCATTATGCACATTCTCTCCAATGTGGGCCAATGACAACCAGGAAAGATCTTTCCTGGTACCGAGAGACAAACCACTAAATTTGAAAATTCTGACTCTTGATCAGCAATACTTTCGAGGAAAGATCTTGATTAAAGGGGGTAAATGTGAAAATAAATAAAGAAAACATCATTTAAAATGGAGTCAGGAAGCCCCAGAGGGGGACCTCTCAAGTACACACCTCACTGCAGCCTACACAACCAGCAGGAAGAAGGAAGATAATTACATTGACAAGAGAGGGCACTTTTCACATGTCTTTAAGAAAAGGAAGACCCCTCCCTGCCCTAGCAACAACCCACTAATCACCACCTGCAGTCAGTGAGAAACCTTGCCCATCCTCAGATTGCCCCCCATCTTCTCCAGTCAACTTTTGTCCAGAACCCTCCCCAATTTCTTCCTAAAACCTAATAAAAGCTGACCTTCCCTTTGTCTCTTCGGACTTGCTTACGGTTTGCCATAGCTTGCTTGTCACAAATTGCAATTCCTCTGCTATTCCCAAATAATCTCATTCTTTTACTTAAATAAATTTGCTCTTTGCTCTGTTTGAAGTTAACACCCCACAACCCTCACCCCTCCCCCCCACACACACACACAGGGCCAATGCCCATGACTGCAAACTGCCTGGGACGTTAGTCCCTGGGGATGGATGGGTGGACCCTGGGGTGATGGTATACCCAACCCCCTGCTATTTGGGCACACACTGAAACTGGGTGCTTTCAGGTGCCACTGTAACATACGGGCTGAAACACAGGACTCCATCTCGACTGGCCACCCTCATTACCACCACAAACCCCTTCAGGGACTGACAGGCTGGGTGCATTAACAGGGGCTCAGAAGCCCAGGTCCAAGCGTCCCCCAGCCAACCCCCACCAAGAGACCGCCCACTCGCCCCTCCTGCCAGCTCACGGTAGCCTAGCGACCAGCTTACCAATAAAAGAGGGTCCAAGACGACGCTGGGAACGTTGGAGGAGGATTCATTACAGGTCAAAGTGGAATTTCGAGGTGGGAGGTGGGAGGTGGGAGGCGGGGGATGGGGGCTTCGCCCTCCAGGAGCCAGGTCCTGAAGAACAGTCGGAAGACAGCGGCTCCCAGCAAGCCCGGGATAGCATAGCTGAGACCTACGGAGAACAAGAGAGAAGGCCGCGGATCAGGAAAAGGACAGAGGGAGGTGAGCGAAAAGCAAGAGGCGAGGGGGAGCTGGGGGGAGGGAGGCGGCGGAGGGGGCACTAGCTCTTCCGCAAAGAGTCACCTGTAAGAGCTGAGCATAGAGGGCAAAGGGGAGCAGAAAGCGCGGGCGTCGCCCAGGAGCCCAGAGCCCCGCGCGGCGAGAGGAGCAGCCACGCAGGAGCTCTACTCCACGCCGCGCCCACGGGACCGGTCCGCCGCTTTGACTTACGCTCGGTCTGAAGCCAGTCCCAGCGGCAACTGGGTGGGCATTGAGCCGGGAGCGCCGCTGGCTCCGCCCACTCCATGGCAGCGCCGACCTAGCCAATCGTGCAGATGCCAGGAGCCATACACAAAGACGAACAATTCTGCCACCTTCCCCAACTAGGGCGCTGCCCAGTCCTTTGCTCTTAAAGGCATCAGCAGTCCCTCCTGGGCCAGCTCCAGCACCTTGACTGCTGGAGGGTTGGGCCAGGGTCGGCTGCTTGACGTAACCTTCTCTCCGCGTCCCCACCCCTCGCAAAAATGCAAAATTTGCTTTTCTCTTGGAACAGCTTGTGCCCAAGAGGTTGCTTTTTGTGGTGAAGGAAGTGCTGTGATTTGACTGCCCTGGCTGAATCTGCATTCTGAATGAGCTAGACTCTTAGGGGAAGCAGGAGGTACCAGACTGCTGGTCATTCCCAGACGCTTGAGCCTCCAATAAACCTAAGTGCCTCGCCTCTGGGTGGAGTGGAGGAGGATCAGCAAATACATTTTATGATGGGGCTCTGGCCACAGCAGGAGTGACCCTTTTCAGTAGGACAGAAATTGGAGCACCCCCCGCACACACACACAAACTAGAGGATACAGAGTTGGAGTGTTCTTGGCTGACACCAAAGAAGGGGAAAAGAAGGCATGAAAAGAAGCCTGGCATTTTGACTAGAGGGCATTTATTCTTTCCACTACCCTGAACGTAGATAGTCCAGTGGGATAGAAGGATATCGGAGAATGAGAAAATGCCTCCATTCATTACCCTCTGTCCTTCCCGTCTCAGGTCCAATTTGAAACAAGTTTAGAAAGAGGCCTCTTCAGAGCACACAAGCCAGATGGGCATTCAACAAATAGAATTCAGTCCCGTTCACCAGCTTTGAACCTCTTAAGGCATGCCATTTAAAAGTGTTGAAATCAAAACAGATTTCAAGTTCACTCTTGGTTAACTAGAACATTCCAGTAGAAACATTGTTCCCTTTCTCTTTCCTTCAGTATTTAGTAAATGAGTTGGAAATGCTTGTGGCCAGCATATTGCAAAGTTTCGGTTGTGTGGAACTCCTGGGGGTAGATGTTTGGCACAGCTAAAGATTTAACTCTTTACCCCACCTCAACAACCACCCACACGTTTGTGGAGTTTTTGTTTTTGTTTTTGTTTTTGTTTTTGCCAGTTTAGAATCATTTTTAAAACATATCTCAGAATTTCCTGCCTTCTTGTAGCCAGCAGAGCACCCTAGCACCTTTGTTTCCCCTCTCCTTTTCCCCCTCTTTTTCCTTCCATTGCCACAAACGCTTCCTTCCCACATGGGTGCAAGATTAGGAAAAAAAAAAAAAAAGGTGGGAACATCACTAACCATCACATACAGGAGTGGGTCAGTCAGGCCCACCCCTCCTGCTCTTAATCCTTCCTCCCTTGTCCCTGGTCACTCAGGCATCCTTGTAGAGACAATTCTTGCTTAGGAAAAATGGAACGGCCATTTGGGTAATTTTGCCAAGCACCTGAATTGTACACGTGGGGACACTGAAGCCTAGAGAAGGAAGAGGAGTTGGCTCAAGGTTACATAGTGGCAAAGGCCAAAACTAGAATCCTATTTCTGGGTTGGCCTAGTTCCAGAACTGTTTTTTCAGTGAAAAGTTGGTTTTGACTGGTATTTCAGGCAACCGCCAGCAGATGGGAGTAGATTTGTTTGCAAGCCCGTTTTTTCCTAGCACCCTGGAACAAACTCCACAATCAGTGCCACATTTGTCAAAGGAAGCAAGCCTAAATTTTTTTCCCCCTAGGAGTCCTTGTGACTATAGTGATTGCTAAAAACTTGAATGCAATAGTTAATTCACTTTCAGAGCTTACATTTCAGACTCACATGAAAGCCCAAAAGGCAATAAGAAATATATAAAAGCCAGTATAATTTGTATGTGTTGAGCTTTTGTCTAGGTAATTTATTAGAATATACATAAATACCCAGACTGGATGCACTTAAACCTGAATATGGGATCATGGTGTAAAGTAAAGGGCACTGACCTAGGAGTTAGCTCATCTGTATTCTGACCCAGCTCTGCCACATTACAGTGAGTATTCCAGTTTGGCTGGAGTGTATGGTGAGTTGGGAGGTAAGATAAGAGGTAAAAAAAAAAAAAAAAAGGGTAAGAATCAAAAGAATAGGGAGCACCTGGCCTAGTGAGTACACAGTAAATACCTACTCAGTGAATAAGTAAAGCAAAAAAGAGTTTCAGATCTGATTGTCCAAACTAAGGAATTTGATTTCTGTTTTAGCTTCAACAGTAAGGTTTTGAAGGATTTGTGCAGGGGAAAAGACACAATAAGGAAGAAACTTTCAGTTACTTTGTGAAGGAGAAGCTGGAGGGAAGAGAGAGACTGGGGATTAGGAGAGCAGTAAGGAGGATATTGTACACCTCTGCTTCTGGTAATGGCAGACTGAGTAATTTGGACTAGCCATCCCGAATAAGGACAACTAAAAAAAAAAAAAAAACTAGATGAAATATAACAAGAAATGACCTTCATTAAGAGCTAAGAAATAATGAGGCTAAAATCTAGAAGACAAGGACCAAGATAGAAATGTCCAGCACTCAAAACCACTTTTGCCCAAGGGCACTTGCTGAATCCAGAAGAAAGTATTGTGGAACTGAGCTGTGGTTTTGATGACCTCATGGGCAAAGGGGACAAAAAGTGGAAGCCCACATCCCAAATGAGTAGATCTAATAAGCCACTTAGCCACTTTAGGCTGAAACTATGTGGCTACCCCTTCAGGATAATGGTGAACCAGAAGGAACAAGCCTTTGCATGAACTTGCATCCAGGATAACCCATTACAAGGGTGCTCCAAGGAACCTCAGTTAAACTTGGATTAAAGTAGCCTTGGACAGGTACTGTTGCCAGGCATGTGTCAACAGCACGTGAAAATACTCCCTGCAGAAAGATTCTGTCTTTCTAGGCCTGAAATCTGTCTCACAGATAATTTTTCAATAATACAGTAGCACATAGAGATAAGTAGGCACACAAAGAAAAATGCATTGTGACAGCCAGAAGAAAAAATAGACAATGAAAACAAATTCAGAGACTTCGGTTATCAGAATTATGAGACACAGACTGTGGTTTACTGTAGTTCAAAAAAGAAAAAATAAGCTTTAAAATGTCTGCAGGGAACAGAAAAATCCTAAAAAGCCACATAGTCAATTTGAAAAACCATCAAATTGTATATCTAGAACTAAAAAATATAATGATTGAGAATTCAGTGAATGTGTTTAACAGAAGAGGAACACAACTGTTAGACAAGGATAAGTACAATGAAGAAAAATAAACTTAAGAATTATTTTTTTAAGTTTTTACTTTAATTCCAGTTGGTTAACATACAGTGTTATATTAGTTTCATGTATACAATATAGTGATTCAACACTTTAATACGTCACCCAGTGCTCATCACAACAAGTGCACTCCTTAATCACCATCACCTATGTAACCCATCTCCCCATCCACCTTCCCTCTGGTAACCATCAGATTGTTCTCTATAGTTAAGAGTCTGTTTCTTGCTTTATCTTTCTCTCTCTTTTTTTCCCCTTTACTCTTTTGTTTCTCAAATTTCACATATGATGAGGTCATATGGTACTTGTCTTTCTCTGACTTATTTCACTTAGCATAATACTCTCTAGCTCTATCCATGTCATTGCAAATGGCAAGATTTCATTCTTTTTAGGGCTGAGTAATATTCCATTGCATATATGTACAACCTATTTTTTATTCATCTATCCATGGACACTTGGGCTGCTTCCATGATTTGGTTATTGTACATAATGCTGCTATAAACATAGGGGTGCATGTATCCCTTCGAATTAGTGGTTTTGTATTCTGTGGGTAAATATCCAGTATTGTGATTCCTGAATCATAGGGTACTACTATTTTTAACTTTTTGAGGAATCTTCATACTGTTTCCCAGAAAGTGGCACCAGTTTGTATTCCCAACAACGGAGCAAAAGGGTTCCTTTTTCTTCATGTCCTCATCAACACCTGTTGTTTCTTATATTCTTGATTTTAGCCATTCTGACGGGGTTGAGGTGATAATCTTACTGTAGTTTTGATTTGCATTTCCCTGATGGTAAGTGATGATGAGCATCTTTTCATGTGTCTGTTAGTCATCTGGATGTCTTCTTTGGAGAAATGTCTGTTCATGTCTTCTGCCCATTTTTTAATTGGATTTTTTTTGTTTTTTGGGTGGTGAGTTGTATAAGTTCTTTATACACTTTGGATATTAACCCTTTATTGGATATGCCATTTGCAAATATCTTTTCCCATTCTGTAGGTTGCCTTTTAGTTTAATTGATTGTTAACTTTGCTGTGCAGAAGCTTTTTAATTTGATGTAGTCCCAATACTTATTTTTTAAAATTTTTTTAAAGATTTTATTTATTTATTTAACAGAGAGAAAGAGAATACAAGCAGGGGGGAGCGGCAGGCAGAGGGAGAGGGAGAAGCAGGCTCCCCAAGGAGTAGGGAACCCGCTATGGGGCTCGATCCCAGGACCCTGGGATCATGACCTGAGCCGAAGGCAGTCACTTAACCAACTGAGCCACCCAGGTGCCCCTGATGTAGTCCCAATATTTATTCTTCATTTGTTTCCCTTGCCTCAGGAGACCTATCTAGAAAAAAAATGTTATGGCCAGTGTCTCAAAGAAGTTACTGCCTATGTTCTCTTCTAGGATTTTTATGCTTTCAGGTGTCACATTTGGGTCTTTAATTTATTTTGAGTTTATTTTTGTGTATGGTTTAAGAAAGTGGTCCAGTTTTCATTCTTTTGCATGTCACTGTCCAGGTTTCTCAACACCATTTGTTGAAGAGACTGTCTTTTTCTCATCAGATAGGCTTTCCTGCTTTGTCGAGGGTTAATTGACTATACAGTTGTGGGTTTATTTCTGGGTTTCGTATTCTGTTCCATCAATCTCTGTGCCTACTTTTGTGCCAGTACCATACTGTTTTGATGACTACAGCTTTGTAATATAACTTGAAGTCCAGAATTGTGATACTTCCAGCTTCGCTTTTCTTTTTCAAGATTGCTTCGGCTATTCAGGGTTTTTGTGGTTCCATATAAATTCTAGAATTGTTTATTCTAGTTCTGTGAAAAATGCTGTTGAGATTTTGATAGGGGTTGCATTCAATGTGTAGATCGCTTTGGGTAGTACAGACATTTTAATTTTGTTCTTCCAATCCATGAGCATGGAATGTCTTTCCATTTCTTTGTGTTGTCTTCAATTTCTTTCATCAATATTTTATAGTTTTCGGAGTACAGATCTTTCCCCTCTTTGGTTAGGTTTATTTCTAAGTATCTTATTATTTTGGGTGCAATTGTAAATGGGATCGTTTTCTTAATTTCTCTTTCTGCTGCTTCATTATTGGTAAATAGAGATGCAACAGATTTCTGTACAATGATTTTTGTATCTGTGAATTTACTGAGTTCGTTTATCAGTTCTAGCAGTTTTTTGTTGGAGTCTTTTGGGTCTTCTTTATATAGTATCATGTCATCTGCAAGTAGTGAAAGTTTTACTTTTTCCTTGCCAATTTAGATTCCTTTTATTTCTTTTTGTTGTCCAATTGCTGTGGCTAGGACTTCCAGTACTATGTTAAATAACCGTGGTGAGAGTGGACATTCTTGTCTTGTTCCTGACCTTAGGGGAAAAGCTTTCAGTTTTTCCCAATTCAGTATGATGTTAGCTGTGGATTTTTCATATATGGCCTTTATTATGTTGAGGCATCTTCCCTCTAGAACTACTTTGCAGAGGGTTTTTATCATGAATGAATATTGTACTTTGTCAAGTGCTTTCTCTGTGTTTTTTTGAAATGATTGGATGGTTCTTATCCTTTCTCTTATTGATGTGATAATATATTACGTTGATTGATTTGCCAATATCGAACCACCCTTGCAAGCCAGGAATAAATCCCACTTGATTGTGGTGAATGATTTTTTTAATGTATCATTGGATTTGGCTTGCCAATATTTTGTTGAGGATTTTTGCATCTATGTTCATCAGAGATATTGGCCTCTAGTTCTCTTTTTTAGTAGTGTCTTTATCTGGTTTTGGTATCCGGGTAATGCTGGCCTCTTAGAATGAGTTTGGAAGTTTTCCTTCCTTTTCTTTTTCTTTTTCTTTTCTTTCTTTCTTTTTCTTTTTTTTGGAATAGTTTGAGAAGAATATGTATTAACTCTTCTTTATATGTTTGGTAGAATTTGCCTGTGAAGCTATCTGGTCCTGGACTTTTGTTCATTGGGAGTTTTTTGATTACTGATTCAATTTCATTGCTGATAATCGGTCTGTTCAGATTTTCTATTTCTTCCTGTTTAGTTTTGGTAGTTTATTTATTTCTAAGAATTTATGCATTTCTTCTAGGTTTTCCAATTTGTAGTCATATAATTTTTCATAATGTTCTCTTCTAATTGTTTATATTTCTGTGGTGTTGGTTGTTATTTCTCCTCTCTCCTTTGTGATTTTATTTTTTTGAATCCTTCCCTTTTTTGCTTCATCAGTCTGGCTAGAGGTTTATCAATATCATTGATTTTTTTCAAAGAACCAGCTCCTGGTTTCATTGATGTTTTCTATTTTTTTTTTTTTACTATGTGTATCGTTTATTTCTATTCTAATCGTTATTATTTCCTTTCTTCTGCTGGTTTTAGGTTTCATTTGTTGTTCTTTTTCTAGCTACTTTAAGTATAAGGTTAGGTTGTTTGAGCTTTTCTTGCTTCTTGAAATAGGCCTGTATTGCTATATACTTCCCACTTAGGACTGCTTTTGCTGCATCCCAAAGGTTTTGAACCATTGTGTTTTCATTTTCATTTGTTTCCATGTACTTTTTAATTTATTCTTCAATTCCCTGGTTGACCCATTCATGGTTTAGTAGCATGTTATTTAACCTCCATATACTCGTGGTCCTTCCAGATTTTTTCTCATGGTTGATTTCTAGTTTCATAGCATTGTGGTCAGAAAACATGCATGGTATGACTTTGATCTTCTTGAATTTGTTGAGGCTTGTTTTGTGGCCTAATATGTGATCTACTCTGGAGAATGTTCTGTGCACACTTGAAAAGAATGTGTATTCTCCTGTTTTAGGATGGAATGTTCTGAATATATGTTAAATGCATCTGATCCAATGTGTCATTGAAAGCCAGATTCCCTAGTGATTTTCTGTTTAGATGACCTGTCTGTTGTTACAGGTGGGGTGTTAAAGTCCCCTACTATTATTGTATTATTATTGGTTAGTTCCTTTATGTTTGTTGTTAACTGTTTTATGTATTTGGGTGCTCCTATGTTGGGTGCATAAAAATTTAGAATTGTTGTATCTTCTTGGATTGTCCCCTTTATGATTTTTGTGTTTCTTGTTATAATCTTTGTTTGAAGTCTATTTTGTCTGATATAAGTATTGCTACTCTGGCTTTCTTTTGACATACATTTGCAGGATACATGTTTCTCCATCCCCTTACTTTCCACCTGCAGGTGTCTTTAGGTCTAAAAGGAGTCTCTTGTAAGCAGCATATAGATGGGTCTTGTGTTTTTTTTTTTTTAATCTATTCTGTCACCGTGTGTATTTTGATTGGAGGATTTAATCCATTTACATTCAGAGTAATTATTGATAAATATATATTTATGGTCATTTTTTACTTGTTTTGTAGTTGTTTCTGAAGATTTTCTCTGATCCTTTGTTGATTTTTTTCTCATGCTTTACTGATTTTCTTTAATGGTATATTTGGATTTCTTTCTCTTTATTCTTTGTGTATTTATTAGTGTTTTTTGATATATGGTTACCATTAGGTTTGTATATAACCTCTTCTGCATATAGCAGTCTATGTTAAGTTGATGGTTGAGTAAGTTTGAACCCATTCTTTTCTCCTTTCCTCCCCACCTATTAGGTATATGTTATTATATTTTATATCCTTTTTTGTGAGTTCCTTCAGTGATGTTTTTATGGAAATATCCATTTGTACTGCTTTTGTGTTTCATATCTTTATACTGTCACTTTTGGTCTCTCTTTTCCACTCAAAGTGTCCCCTTTAATATTTCTTTCAGGGGTGGTTTAGTGGTCATGAGCTCCTTTAGTTTTTGTTTGTCTAGAAAACTCTTTATCTCTCTTTCTTTTCTGAATGATAGCCTTGCTGAATAGAGTATTCTTGGCTGCAGATTTTTCCCATTCAGCACTTTGAATTTACCATACCACTCCCTTAGGAGAGAATTATTAAATTGAAAGATAGAGCAGAAGAAATCATACAGAATTCTAACTGGTGAAACAAATTATTGGGGGGGAGAAAATGTATGATATGAGACACAATGAATAGAGTGAGAAGGTCTACAGTACATTTAATTTGAGTCTCAGAAGGACAAGAGAGAAAAATGGGGAAGATGATGGCCAAAAATTTTCCAGAGCAGCTGAAAGGCAATACTCCATGGATTCTAGAAGCCTATTGAATCCTAGGCAGGATAAATAAAAAGAAATCCACTCCTACACACATCGTATTGAAAGTGGAAAAAAAAAAAAGAGATAGAAGGTTATGTTAATGATCCAAATTAGAGATAATGAAGTATTAGTCTTAGGCAAGAACAGAACAGATTGAGAGAAGCAGATGAGCCTTTAGACTCTGGCCTTTAAAATGTCCTTTTCTCAAACTTACCATGAAAGACTATTTTATAAAGGTATTATCCATTTCATTCCTAATTAATTAAATTCATTTGTTAACGAATCTATTTGTTGAAGCTCCTAGGAGCTGTTCCCAGTTTTCTTTCTTACATGGAAGGCCATCATCCTATAAGTATGTATCCCTTATCTCATGGGTTATATAAAAATGGTGAATATTCTCCATAGAAATTGTGATGGTTAATTTTATGAGATTAGCACTTGAATCAGTAGACTAAGAAGATGGCCCTCACCAATACAAGGGGGCATCATACAATCCATTGATGGCCTGAAAAGAAGGAAAAGGTGGAGGAAGAGTGAATTCATCCTCTCTGCTTAAACTGAGATATCCATATTCTCCTGCCCTCAGACATTGATGCTTCTGGCTCTCCAACTTTCAGACCCATACTGGGACTTACACCATTAGCCCCCTGATTCTCAGGTGTTTGGACTCTAAGTTACACCACCAGCTTTCCCGGTTCTCCAGCTTGTAGACAGCAAATCATAGGATTTCTCAGCCCCCATAATATATGGTCTTCCTATAATAAATAAATGCATACCTACCTACCTATGTTCATATGTAACATCATACGTATATATTCTATCGGTTCTGTTTCTCTGAAGAACCCTGACTAATACAGAAATAAAATGCCAGTAGCAGCTGAGTTCTGAGGATGGAGAAATATGCTTTTATATGACTTTCTAAGAGAAAGCAGAATAAAAGTGAAACCATGTAGAAATTCTTCTACTCCTCTTCCCCATCCAACTTTCACTATTTCTAAGGAAAAGTATATAAAATGAACAATTTTTTGTTCCCAGGGTGTTTTATTACAACCTTCAGCCTTGACCATATGCCCTCACTCACTGGACTACCTATGCTCAGCCTGCATAGAATTCCTGCAGGGTTTATATTTGTAATAGACCTAAAAATACAACGGGCTATATTTCCAGGGAGTGAGGTCTCTACTCGTTACTACAGCTGTTCACGTAACTAATGAATGGCTACTTGTCAGGAACGTGATAGAGGCAACTCTCCTCCATATTGAAAGTTGTACCAGAGATTCTGTGCTCCCATGAATCTCTGAAATTTCCTGACAACAATCTAAGCCAAAACAACTGTTCATGAATTCTTCTAAGAAGAATTTCAAGTATTTTGCTCAAAGTTCTTCATTCATTGATTGTTTGAGGAACAAGCATTCTTATGTATCCATAAGGAACCCCCCAAAACCCCCACAGAATACTTCTTCTCTAAGAGAAGGTATTAGGCAGGCAGGAAAGCCTAACCCCAAGCCAATTAGAAAACTGTCCAACAGCAAAGACATTAACCTGTCTTCATTTATAGTATGCAGTATGCACCATCAATCTGGACCAAGTATCACTAAAGTCTACAGAAACCTGTTTTTTAAACATCTATATCATCTTTTAGCAGTATCTCCCTCCCTTACCATGGAAGGGCAGGGGCTGGGAAAATGTTCCACTAACTCTAAGGTATTTATCTCAGGGACTTGTAGCATAGTGTACTAGAAAAGGTAGTGGACTACAAATCTGAAAATCTAGTGCCACGGCCTCTGAATCTGTTTCTCATCTGAAATACAGAGGTGATAATAATGCCTATTTGTTAATGGAACAACCCTGACAGAAGGGTATCCCTGTGTGTCCCAACTTCCCTGCTCATTTCCTCAACTCCATGAGGTTTCTCAATCACCCATCTGGCAAGGCTGTTGTCACTACCACTTTTAGCCACCAGGGGTTCTCAGTTCTCATGGTTTAACTGTGGAATATGCCTTTTTATGTTTCCCTTCTTTTTAATTGAAATATAATTGACCTAGAACATTATATTAGTTTCAGGTGTACAATGTAATAATTTAGTATTTGTATACACTGTGAAATGATTATCTGAATTCAGGCAAGCCAGGCTGATACTTACAGACTGAACTTCTTCAGAAACTCAGTGTAACAGAGGGGAATAAAGCACAGGAAACAGAGACCCTATTGAGGGAGGTTTTATTTATTTTTATATATTTATTTATTTATTTTTAGTTTCCAAGGTAGAGTTTAGTGATTCATCAGTTGCATATAACACCCAGTGCTCATTACATGAAGTGCCCTCCTTAATGCCCATCACCCAGTTACCCCATCCCCCCACTGACCCTCCCATCCAGCAACCTTCAATTTGTTTCCTATAGTTCAGAGTCTCTTATGGCTTGCCTCCCTCTCTGTTTTTGTCTTATTTTATTTTTCCCCTCCTTTCCCCTATGATCCTCTGTTTTGTTTCTTAAATTCCATATGAGTGATAATTGTCTTTCTCTGATTGACTTATTTCACTTAGCATAATACCCCCTAGTTCCATCCATGTTGTTGCAAATGGTAAGATTTCATTGTTTTTGATGGCTGCATAATATTCCATTGTAAATATATACCACTCTTCTTTATCCATTCATCTGTCAATGGACATCTGGGCTCTTTCCATAGTTTGGCTATTGTGGGTATTGCTGCTATAAACATTGGTGTGCAGGTGCTGCTTCGGATCACTATGTTTGTATCCTTTGGGTAAATACCTAGTAGTGCAATTGCTGGGTCATAGAGAGGAGGTTTTAATGCACTAAAGGATAGACCTCTACCACTACAGTGGCGTCCCAGCTGCCACTATCTACCCTGCCCATCAGTGGGGCTGCTGATGGTTGGCGTCTAGTCACCCCTGCCTCTGCTCTTGTTCCCAGGGGGTGAGGATCAGGGGTCCTGTACAAATGGTAATTGGTAGCCCCTGGAGTTGTACAGGACACAGCCTATGTGGCCATTTGTCATAGAGAATTTGTCCCCACCAAAACTCTAGCTTCTATTCCATTGTTTGTGGACTCAGGCAATCTTACTGGTTTCCATTTAGCATGTCCAATTAGCATTGCTTGAAGGATGGATTTGCATGCCTTCTGTCTTACGGTACTAGGTGAGGGAAATGCTCCCCAGTCAGATACAGTGTCCATCCCCATAATGCAATCAGACAAAAAAGACATGACCTCTTCACATAAAGCATGTTCAAACATACCAATTCTCCTACAAACTTTTACCTTGATTCCATTAACCCTTAAATCTCTAACTGTAGCTCCCATTAGGCCTTCATTAAAAGGTTTTTGGTTTTACAATACTAGGTAGGGAAAGTGTTCCCCAGTATGACATAGTATCCATTCCCTGAAACATTAGGTAAAGGAGACACAACTTCTTTACATAAAGCCTTTTTAAACATTTCAACATTCATAATCTTGATTTTTAATTTTTATTCTTTTCATCTTTTTTATTTAAATTCAAATAGCCAACATATAGTACATCATTAGTTTCAGATGTAGTGTTCAGTAATTCATCAGTTGCGTATAACACCAAGCGGTCATCACATCATGTGCCCTCGTTAATGCCCATCACCCAATTACCCCATCCTCCACCCACCTCCCTTCCAGCAACCCTCAGTTTGTTTCCTATAGTTCAGAGTCTCTTATAGTTTATGTTTTTTCTCCCTCTCTGATGACTTCCCATTTAGTTTTCCCTCCCTTCCCCTATGATCCTCTGCACTGTTTGTTATATTCCACACATGAGTGAAACCATATGATAATTGTCTTTCTCTGATTGACTTATTTCACTCAGCATAATACCCACCAGTTCCATCCATGTGGATGTAAATGGTAAGCATTCATTCTTTCTGATGGCTGTGTAATGTTCCATTGTATATATATACCATATCTTCTTTATCTATTCATCTGTTAATGGACATCTGGGCTCCCTCCAGAGTTTGGCTATTGTGGACATTGTTGCTATAAACATTGGTGTGCAGGTGACCCTTCGGATCACTACATTTGTATCTTTGGGGTATACACCTAGTAGCGCAATCACTAGGTCATAGGGTAGCTCTATTTTTAATATATTGAGGAACCTCCATACTGTTTTCCAGAGTGGCTGTACCAGCTTGCATTCCCACCAACAGTGTAAGAGGGTTCCATTTTCTCTGCATCCTCACCAACATCAGTTATTTCCTGACTTGTTAATTTTAGCCATTCTGACTGGTATGAGGTGGTATCTCATTGTGGTTTTGATTTGTATTTCCCTGATGCTGAGTGATGTGGAGCATTTCCATACTCGTTATTGGCCTGTTCAGGTTTTCTGTTTCTTCCTGTTTCAGTTTTGGTAGTTATAAGTTTCCAGGAATACATCCATTTCTTCCAGACTGCCTAATGTGTTGGCAATAGTTGCTCATAAAATGTTCTTAAAATTGTATTTCCTTGGTGTTGGTTGTTATCTCTCCTCTTTCATTCATGATTTTATTAATTTGGGTCCTTTCTCTTTTCTTTTGGATAAGTCTGGCTAGAGATTTATTGATCTTATTAATTCTTCCAAAGAACCATGTTCTAGTTTTGTTGGTCTGTTCTAATGTTCTTTTAGTTTCTATTTCATTGATTTATGTTCTAATCTTTATTATTTCTCTTCTTCTGCTTTGTTGCAGCTGCATTTGCTGTTCTTTCTCCAGCTCCTTTAGGTGTAAGGTTAGCTTGTGTATTTGAGACCTTTCTTGTTTCTTGAGAAAGGCTTGTATTCCTATGTAATTCCCTCTTAGGACTGACTTTGCTGTATCCCAAAGGTTTTGAACTGTTGTGTTTTCATTTTCATTTGTTTCCATGAATTTTTTTAACTCTTTAGTTTCCTGGTTGACCCATTCATTCTTTAGTAGGATGCTCTTTAATCTCCAAGTGTTTGAGTTCCATCCAAATTTCCTCTTGTGATTGAGTTCAAATTTCAAAGTATTATGGTCTGAAAATATGCAGGGAATAATCCCAATCTTTTGGTACCATTTGGGTCCTGATTTGTGACCCAGTATGTGATCTGTTCTGGAGAATGTTCTGTGTGCACTTGAGAAGAATGTGTATTCTGTTGCTTTAGGAACGGGAATGTGTATTCTGTTGCTCTGTATATATCTTTGAAGTCCATCTGGTCCAGTGTGTCATTCAAAGCCGTTGTTTTCTTGTTGATCTTCTGCTTAGATGATCTGTCCATTCCTTTGAGTGGGGTGTTGAAGTCTCCTACTATTATTGTATTATTATCAATGTGTTGCTTTAATTTGGTTATTAATTGGTTTACATAATTGGCTCATCCCAAGTTAGCAGCATAAATATTTATAATTGTAAGACCTTCTTGTTGGATAGACCCTTTAAGTATGATATAATGTCCCTCTTCATCCGTTAGTACAGTCTTTGGTTTAAAATCTAATTTGTCTGATATGAGGATTGCTACCCCAGCTTTCTTTTGAGGTCCATTGGCATGATAAATGGTTCTCCACCCCCTCACTTTCAATCTGGAGGTGTCTTTAGGTCTAAAATGAGTCTCTTGTAGACAACATATGGATGAGTCTTGCTTTTTTATCCAATCTGATACCCCGTGTCTTTTGATTGGAGCATTTAGCCCATTTACATTCAGAGTAACTATTGACAGATATGAATTTAGTGCTATTGTATTACCTGTTAAGTCCATGTTTCTATAAGTTGTCTCTGTTTCTTTCTGGTCTATGTTATTTTTGGGCTATCTCTTCGCTTATAGGATCCCCTTTAATATTTCTTTCAGGGCTGGCTTAATTATCACAAATTCTTTTAGTTTCTGTTTTCCTGGAAGCTCTTTATCTCTCCTTGCATTCTGAAGGACAGCCTTGCTGGATAAAGTATTCTTGGCTGCATGTTTTTCTCATTTACTATCCTGAATATATCATGTCAGCCCTTTCTGGCCTGCCAGGTCTCTGGATAGTTCTGCTTACAGTCTAATGTTCTTACCATTGCAGGTTAAAGAGCTCTTGCCTCGAGCTGCTTTCAGGATTTTCTCTTTATCTCTGAAATTTGCAAGCTTCACTATTATATGTTGGGGTGTTGATCTATTTTTATTGATTTGGGGGGGGCATTTTCTCTACCTCTTGGATTGAATGCCTGTTTCCTTCCCCAGATTAGGGAAGTTCTCAGCTATGATTTGCTCAAATATCCCTTCTGTCCCTCTCTCTTTTTCTTCTTCCTCTAGGACCCCAATAATTCTAATATCATTTCGCTTTATGGTATTGCTGATTTTTCGAAGCCTCCCTTCATGGTCCATTAGTTGTTTTTCTCTCTTTTCCTCAGCCTCCTTCCTTTCCATCATTTTGTCTTCTATGTCACTGACTTCTCTTCTGCCTCATTTACCCTAGCTGTTAGAGCATCCAATTTAGACTGCATCTCAGTTAAAGCATTTTTAATTTCGGCCTGATTAGATTTTATTTCTGCACTAAGAGATTCTCTAGTGTCTTTTACGGTTTTTGCAAGCCCAGCTAGTAACTTTATAAGTGTTATCCTGAATTCCAGCTCTGACATTTTAATTATGTTCATATGGATTAGATTTGTGGCAGAGAGTATTACCTCTGGTTCTTTCCTTTGTTGTGAATTCCTCCTTCTCGTCATTTTTCCCAGAGAAAAAGGAACAAGAGAACAAAATAAAAAATATCAACCATGACCCAAGTGAAATACACAATAGACAATCCGAAGAGGTCAGAAACCAAAAAAAAAGCGGGGGGAAAGGAGAGAATATAATCTCCCAGGTGGACAAAACAGGGTGATACACTTAGTCCGAGGTGTATTTTGTTCTGTTTGTTAGAAGACACTAAATCCCAAAATTGTAAAGAAAGCAAAACTTATATATATACAAAAATAGAACTGAATACAGTGAAAGTAAGCCCAAAATGAAGAAATATCTACAAAATGTAAATGTAAAGTTAAAAAAAGATTTAAAAACAAAGAGTTGATAAAATAAGAAACAAATTGAAAAGGAAAAAAAGAAGAAAGAGAAGGAAAATTTTAAACTGAAAAAGAAAAGAATTATGAGGAAAAACACCTCAAATTCTATATACTATTTTCCCCTACGACTGGAGTTTTGCAGTTATGTGTGCTTGATAAACTTGGTATTCCTCTGATGCTACAGTTGGTCTTCTGAGGGAAGGGCCTGCTGTGCTGATTTTCAGGTGTCTTTTCCTGGGCAGAGTTGCATCACCCCTTACCAGGGGGCCGGGCTCAATGTAAGCTGCTTAGGGTTCTTCTTTGTGGCTTTTATTTTCTGAAGACTTTCTGCCCTGCTTCAGACGATGAAAATGGCTGTGCCCTGATCCCCAGCCCTGGAGCTGAAAGATCGAGCCCCCCTCTCTTCAGTAAGCCCTCAGAGAAAAGCAATCTTCACTTTTTGTTCACCAGATTCTGCAGACTCCTACGTTGCACATTGTGCCGATTCTCCCGGGGGAAGGTGGAGGGTCACTGTGTTTCTGCCTTTTGCAGGGTTCCTGCATGGAGAGTGATCACTGATCATGCCCTGGTTCAAGGTTTATGGCATACCAAGCTGAGAGCCCACTCTGTAGCCGGTTTCCCTGCTCCAGTGCTTGGGAACTCTGCCGGCTCAGGCACCCCCATTCTTTCCGTGGCCCTGGGGATCCTGAGACCACACTATCCCACCTAGGATTCTGCCCCAGTTCGTCACCTAAGCACCTTTCAGGCAGGGAGGTCTGTCACTGGAGCAGAATTCTAAAAGTTCCAATTTTGTACTCTGGGGCTATATCGTTTTCTGGTAGCCAGCTTACAGACTCTCCCTTCCCCCCACCATTTATCTTCTAATATATCCCCTCAGATTCACTTCTCTGCACCTCCTACCTTGCAAAAAAGGTGGTCGCTTTTCTATTTGTAGAATTCTAGATGCTCTTCTTACATCTCAGGTTGAATTCATAGGTGTTCAGAATGATTTGATAGTTATCTATTTGAATTCAAGGGACCAGATGAAACGAGGTCCCCTACTCTTCTGCCATCTTGCCTCCCTCTCTCAACTTTCATAATCTTGTTAACTTATATTTTTAATGTTCTCTCATTCTAGCTATAGCCTACATCTGGGCTTCACCAATGGATTTTGGTACCACAATGCATGAGACTCCTATGTCAATGAGTCCTGAAAATCTCTTTTCCACCCTCTAATCATTTTACCCACTTTTATACAAAAAGCTCTGAATGTCCACTAAGGGGTTGAGCCAAGCGCCCCTGGCCCTTTTTGTCAGTCTTTAACTTGATTAAAATGCCTAACCACTGCCAGAAAGACAAGCAATTGTTGGTCAGGTTTCACTTATAAACTCAGCCTTTATGCTTTTAAAAGTTTTTCAAACTGGGATAAATAGACTAGACTTGTTAGGAGCATTTTAATGTTAGGGGACCAGCAAGGGGGCCTTTTGGCCCTCCCAACTTTTGGTAGTGCTATATTAAAACCTTCATTTTAACCCCATCAATGTCCATTTTATTCATCCCATTTCTTAACCATCTAAAGATTTTTACCTTGCAGGACAAATCCTGAGACTCTCCCCTTTCTTTTTCCTCTTTGTTTCACTCCTATCAATATTTGTCTTATTCACCTTATTCCATCATAACTGTTTAAAAATTTCCACTTTTTTGGGAAATCCCTTGGCCCTCCCCTTGCCTTTTCCTATTCTCATGTTAACTAACCTAATATTTTTATTAGCATCTATAAGACCCGTGAAGGGAAGCTGAGACAGAAAGTTCAATAAGGCTCCTAAATTATCCCTCTGTTTTGTAGCAGTAAGATTTTGGGGGTACCCAGGTGAAAGAGGCCCCTTTAACCACAGCATTTATCATGATCTGAGTAATTGGCATATTCAGTGGATAAAATATTTCAGCTTTCATAAAACCAGTCCACATGGCTTGCATACAAAGCATATCAGCAGCTTCGATTGGGGGTATTCAAGGTGGCATTCACAGGGGGTGAATCCCCTTTCTCAGGATAAAAAGGTCTTACAGTGGCTTTTATCCAGTCCACCAGACTAGATGTTCCCTTGGGAATAATCTCCTGTGTGTCTGAATCACATATAGCCATCATCTATGAATGTTCAATAGTAAGCCATGTGGGTCCTGCATCAACCCAAACAGACTCTTCTGTTGCCTGGTGAACTGGGGAAACCCTGGGCTTTGAGGCCTCGACCCAGCCTGTCCCAAAGATGTCACCAACAGCTCTCGGTCTCTTCAGGGAGAAAGAATTCAAGGGCAGACACAACACTGTGGACAAGTGACACAGGTGGTAAAGTTTATTAAAGCAAAAGTATACTCTCAAGATGTGAGAGGTGGCAAGTTTGAGAGACAGATAGACAGAGACGGAGACAGAGATGTGCAAGGGCTGGGGTTTGGGTTTCTATCTTTTATTGACAGTTGTTCACAAGGGGGTGAAATATTAATCATTTGAGGCAGGGATTTCTTAGAAGCAGGTTTTCATGCTTTCTCTTCCTTATTTGGTCTGGGGTTCCCTGTCATGGAACACCCCCCCGCCATTGGTTCGATCCAGTTTCTTGTCAAGTGTTGCCAGGACAGGCCTCTGACTTTCCCCATAGTGGGCAATGATTTCCTTTTTGCTGATGTCCAGGCCTCCTGTTAGGACCTAACTAACTGCCTCTAACACTTCCACTCTGCAGCACTCACAGCCAAAGACACAGCCCCCAAATTAGTCCTTCTCATAATCCATTTCAATAAAGGTTTCTCAGGAAGCTGATGATACTTATTCACAAAATGAAACAACTCCTTCACACTGTATCCTCTTGAGGCAGGAAGGAGGGGAGACTCAGGAGACAAGATGACCAAAGTAAAGCCATTTTGGTCTTAGGCTGACCCTTAACCTAAAAGTCAGCAGGTTATAAAATGAGTCACAATATCCAACTCATGGAAGACTGCAACATCCCACTCCCTCTGGCAGTAAAAGCCACAAAGCCTGGACATTCTTAAAATTGCTCCCTGTGGATAATTTCATAGCCCTAAGACAGTGAAACAACTAACTGCCCAATGTAAATGATAAACCCAAAGTTAAAGAGTAAGCCCCTCCCTATACAGTTAGCTAATTTTAAAAACTTACAAAACCCTGCATTAGAGGAAAGGGGGGGTCTTCTTCCTCATCTGGGACTAGAGACCACTACTTTGTCTATGAAGTAGGTCCTTTCTTACTTCTAGACTTAATAAATCTTTGTCCCTTTCTCTAAATGGCTTGTTCTTGAATTCTTTCTCATGCACAGCCAAGAATCCTCTTGGAGAGGGGCCTGAAGCCCTCCGTCTTGGGGTCTCAGCCCATCAGGCATCACTCTGGTTTCAGTAGTTTCTTGGTTTTGTCCTCCACCAACATTGACTACCTTCTTGGTGACCAGAGATCATAGAGGGACTTTCTTTTGTCCTTGCATAATTTTTCTCTTGGCTTTAAAGCTAGTGGCCAAAGCTCAGACTGACTGAAATCTGAGCTTGGTCTAGCAATAAGATTGGACCCAGTACTCTCTTTTAATTTCATTTTAGGTATTACAAATAACAACCAAGGGATTGAATATTTTCCTTTTTCTTATTAGTTTGCATTTCCTTATGTATCTAGTGAACCAATTCCCAAGGAGTTGGATCCATCTCTAAATTTCATTGGTAACCGATTGCAGCGCAGCTGCTACTCCATACCAAGGGTAACCGTGTGGTCACCTAGGAGTCAAAAGTTCATTATACCCCACCCTTTCATCCTTTCTTTTCCCAAACCACATGTTTTCATGACCCAGGGCCCATCTAGGAAATCTCACTCCACCGACACCAACTGTATTAGAGAAGCCCCAGTTTTCCCTCCTGTTGTCTCCTTTTCCACTCATACAAAACACTACTACCACATTCATAACAATTCTGCCACCAGATGTGTGTGTCTGGGGTGGGGTTTCCCCACATCCAAGTAGTCTGCAACACCAACTTGGTGTCCTACACTGATGATTTGCAATTATTTTTTCCCACTCTGGGTGTGACCCTTTCATTCTCTTGATAGTGTCCTTTGATGTCCAAGGATTTTTAATTTTGATGTAGTCTAACTTATCATTTTTCTTGTTGCCAGTTCTTTTAGTGTTATATCTAAGAAATTATTACCAAATCCAATGTCTTGAAGATTTTGTCCTGTATTTTCTTCTCAGAGTTTTATAGTTTTCACTTTTTCATTTAGGTCTTAGTTAGGTCATTTTGAGTTAATTTTTGTGTATGATGTAATATAAGAATAATCTTCACATTTTATGTTTGCGTTGACTATTAGGCATGTAAGTGATAATGTTGAGTAGGAGTTTGAATATGTGCACTTATCCTCTGCATAGCACATTCTTACTCTTCCTTTAAGAGCCAGTCCAGCTGTAAGGAAGTATCTCAGACTCTAAGGGAGGAGAAAACTTCCAGAAGTTGGAGTTTCATAGAAGATGAGGATTTGGAAGTGGCCATCATATTTGTCGATTAGAAGTCTCATTGGTGAGCACTGAGGGAGTAGAAGACTGACTGCCATGTTTAGAGGAGTCAGAGAAATTAAGGACAGTCACTGTATCAGAAGGCTTTGCTGCACGGCCTTGTTTTCCTTTTTATTTGTTTAAATTTTTTTAAATTTTTTATTCAAATTCAATTTAATTAACATATACTGTATTATTAGTTTCAGGTCTAGAATTTAATGATTCATCAGTTACATACAATACCCAGGACCCTCCTTAATCTCCATCACCCATTTAACTCATCCCCCTGCCCACCTCCCCTCCAGCAACCCTCAGTTTGTTCTCTATAGTTAAGAGTCTCTTTTATGGTTTGCCTCTCTGTGTTTTCATCTCATTTTATTTTGATAGTCTTTTCAGCATTTCTCAAGTGTTTTGGTGATGAAAGAGATCCAGAAGATTTTACATCTCCAACTGTACCTCATAGAGCCACCCTCTTTCCAGGAGGGGATGTTATAACTCTGGCAGTTATAAGGCAGACAGATTTTGGCTTAGACTAAGTTCTAATGGAGGGAGCATCAGAGTCAGATGGATTTAGGAGCTCATATCCCAGTTCTGCCACTCACTGGCTGTGTGACCTTAGACAAGTCACTTTCTCTGATCCTCAGTTTTCTCATCTGTAAAATTAGATATTATGAGGATTAAATGAGATCCAGTTAGTAAAGACACCAAGGGTAGTTACACAGTAGAGTAGTGACACAATAATTGTTAGAGAAGGGCTGATACAGAGAAATAACATTTAGGACAAGCCAAAAATGGAATGAGGTCTCCATCATTGGGGATGTTCAAAGACAGACTACATGACTACGCTGTGGGAAATTAATGGAGAGGATTCAGATGGGTTAGCCAGCTGAACGGTGAAGTCCTTTCCAAACTTCAGTTTTAGCATTCTAAAAAGCCCAAACAATAGAAATGCAGACACAAAAGTTGTTTCTGAGACCACCCTGCTAATTATGGAGACTTCATGCCCAGATGGGATCTTGGAGCAATTGGACTAAGGGTGAGGATAAATACCATTCAAGGAACTATTGAGGGTATGGAGCGGGGAGGGCAGTGGCATAGGACTGTCTCAGATTTGAGAGCACACTGCCAGCTGTGCTGTCTGCTGCTGCCATCGGCATCCTTCTTCAGCACTGCGTGCATGGCTTTCCAATAATCAAATAAGCCCCTGAAGTAACTGCATGGGCATTATACTCCCTGACTCCATCAACTGGGGTATCCCATACTAATCTCTCATTTACTCTTTTATGGTTTTATCACAACTGATTCCCATTTTGAGAAAAGACTTTAGATGTTGGTACAGTGAGAAAGAGTGTTTCTTGATTATCTAGGCTTTTTATTTATTTATTTATTTATTTATTTTTAAATTTTATTATGTTATATTAATCACCGTACATTACATCATTAGTTTTTGATGTAGTGTTCCATGATTCATTGTTTGTGTATAACACCAGTGCTCCATTCAGTATGTGCCCTCTTTAATACCCATCACCAGGCTAACCCATCCCCCCACTCCCTCCCCTCTAGAACCCTCAGTTTGTTGCTCAGAGTCCATACCCTCTCAGGGTTCATCTCGCGCTCCAATTTCCCTCCCTTCATTTTTCCCTTCCTACTATCTTCTTTTTTTTTTTTTTTTAACATATAATGTATTATTTGTTTCAGAGGCACAGGTATGTGAGTCAACAGTCTTACACAATTCACAGTGCTCACCATAGCACATATCCTCCCCAATGTCCATACCCAGCCACCCGATCCTTCACACCCCCCACCACTCCAGCACCCCTCAGTTTGTTTCCTGAGATTAAGAATTCCTCATATCAGTGAGATCATATGATACATGTCTTTCTCTGATTGACTTATTTCACTCAGCATAATACCCTCCAGTTCCATCCATGTCATTGCAAATGGCAAGATTTCATTCCTTTTGATGGCTGCATAATATTCCATTGTGTATACATACCACCTCTTCTTTATCCATTCATCTGTCGATGGACATCTTGGCTCTTTCCATAGTTTGGCTATTGTGTACATTGCTGCTATAAACATCGGGGTGCATGTACCCCTTCAGATCCCTACATTTGTATCTTTGGGGTAAATACCCAGTAGTGCAATTGCTGGGTCATATGGTAGCTCTATTTACAACTTTTTGAGGAACCTCCATACTGTTTTCCAGAGTGGCTGCACCAGCTTGCATTCCCACCAACAGTGTAGGAGGGTTCCCCTTTCTCCGCATCCCCACCAACATCTGTCATTTCCTGACTTGTTAATTTTAACCATTCTGACTGGTGTGAGGTGGTATCTCATTGAGGTTTTGATTTGGATTTCCCTGATGCTGAGCAATGTTGAGCACTTTTTCATGTGTCTGTTGGCCATTTGGATGTCTTCTTCGGAAAAATGTCTGTTCATGTCTTCTGCCCATTTCTTGATTGGATCATTTGTTCTTTGGGTGTTGAGTTTGATAAGTTCTTTATAGATTTTGGATACTAGCCCTTTATCTGATATGTCATTTGCAAATATCTTCTCCCATTCTATCAGCTGTCTTTTGCTTTTGTTGACTGTTTCTTTTGCTGTGCAAAAGCTTTTTATCTTGATGAAGTCCCAATAGTTCATTTTTGCCCTGGCTTCCCTTGCCTTTGGTGATGTTTCTAGGAAGAAGTTGCTGCAGCTGAGGTCGAAGAGGTTGCTGCCTGTGTTCTCCTTTACGATTTTGATGAACTCCTGTCTCACATTAAGGTCTTTCACCCATTTTGAATCTATTTTTGTGTGTGGTGTAAGGAAATGGTCCAGTTTCATTCTTCTGCATGTGGCTGTCCAATTTTCCCAGCACCATTTGTTGAAGAGACTCGCTTTTTTCCATTGGACATTCTTTCCTGCTTTGTCAAAGATTAGTTGACCGTAGAGTTGAGGGTCCATTTCTGGGCTGTCTATTCTGTTCCATTGATCTATGTGTCTGTTTTTGTGCCAGTACCATACTGTCTTGATGATGACAGCTTTGTAATAGAGCTGGAAGTCCGGAATTGTGATACCGCCGGCTTTGCTTTTCTTTTTCAACATTCCTCTGGCTATTCGGGGTCTTTTCTGGTTCCATACAAATTTTAGGATTATTGGTTCCATTTCTTTGGAAAAAGTGGATGGTATTTTGATAGGGATTGCATTGAATGTGTAGATTGCTCTAGGTAGCATTGACATCTTCACAATATTTGTTCTTCCAATCCATGAGCATGGAACATTTTTCCATTTCTTTGTATCTTCCTCAATTTCTTTCATGAGTATTTTATAGTTCTGAGTACAGATCCTTTGCCTCTCTGGTTAGATTTATTCCTAGGTATCTTATGGTTTTGGGTGCAATTGTAAATGGGATCAACTCCTTAATTTCTCTTTCTTCTGTCTTGTTGTTGGTGTATAGGAATGCCACTGATTTCTGTGCATTGATTTTATATCCTGCCACTTGACTGAATTCCTGTATGAGTTCTAGCAGTTTTGGGGTGGAGTCTTTTGGGTTTTCCACATAAAGTATCATATCATCTGCAAAGAGTGAGAGTTTGACTTCTTCTTTGCCGATTCAGTTGGCTTTTATTTCTTTTTGTTGTCTGATTGCTAGGAAAGCTCTCAGTTTTTCCCCATTGAGAATGATATTCGCTGTGGGTTTTTCATAGATGGCTTTTATGATATTGAGGTATGTACCCTCTATCCCTGTACTCTGAAGAGTTTTGATCAAGAAAGGATGCTGTACTTTGTCAAATGCTTTTTCTGCATCTATTGAGAGGATCATATGGTTCTTGTTCTTTCTTTTATTAATGTATTATATCACATTGATTGATTTGCGGATGTTGAACCAACCTTGCAGCCCAAGGATAAGTTCCACTTGGTCGTGATGAATAATCCTTTTAATGTCCTGTTGGATCCTATTGGCTAGTATTTTGGTAAGAATTTTTGCATCCATGTTCATCAAGGATATTGGTCTGTAATTCTCCTTTTTGATGGGGTCTTTGTCTGGTTTTGGGATCAAGGTAATGGTGGCCTCATAAAATGAGTTTGGGAGTTTGCCTTCCATTTCTATTTTTTGGAACAGTGTCAGAAGAATAGGTATTAATTCTTCTTTAAAGGTTTGGTAGAATTCCCCTGGGAAGCCATCTGGCCCTGGGCTTTTGTTTGTTGGGATATTTTTGATTCCTTAGTGGTTATAGGTCTGCTCAGATTTTCTATTTCTTCCTGGTTCAGTCTTGGTAGTTTATACAGCTCTAGGAATGCATCCATTTCTTTCCAGATTATCTAATTTGCTGGCATATAGTTGCTCATAATATGTTCTTATGATTGTATTTCTTTGGTTGGTTGTTATCTTTCCTCTTTCATTCATGATTTTATTTATTTGGGTCATTTCTCTTTTCTTTTTGATAAGTCTGGCCAGGGGTTTATCAATCTTATTCATTCTTTCAAAGAACCAGCTCCTACTTTCGTTGATCTGTTCTACTGTTCTTTTGGTTTCTAGTTCATTGATTTCTCTTCTGATCTTTATTATTTCTCTTCTACTGCTGGGTTTAGGCTTTATTTGCTGTTCTTTCTCCAGCTGCTTTAGGTGTAGGATTAGGTCGTGTATTTGAGACCTTTCTTGTTTCTTGAAAAAGGCTTGTATTGCTATATACTTTCCTCCTAGGACTGCCTTTGCTGCATCCCAAAGATTTTGAACAGTTGTGTTTTCATTTTCATTGGTTTCCATGAATTTTTTTCATTCTTCTTTAATTTCCTGGTTGACCCATTCATTCTTTAGTAGGATGCTCCTTAGCCTCCATGTATTTGAGTTCTTTTTGACTTTGCTCTTGTGATTGAGTTCTAGTTACAAAGCACTGTGGTCTGAAAATATGCTGGGAATGATCCCAGTCTTTTGGTACTGGTTGAGACCTAATTTGTGACCTCAGATGTGATCTATTCTGGAGAATGTTCCACGGGCACTAGAGGAGAATGTGTATTGTGTTCTCTGGGATGGAGTGTTCTGAATATATCTGTGAAGTCCATTTGGTCCAGTGTGTCATTTAAAGTCTTTATTTCCTTGCTGATCTTTTGCTTAGATGATCTGTCCATTTCAGTGAGGGGGGTGTTAAAATCCCCCACTATTATTGTATTGCTGTCGATGTGTTTTTTTGCCTTTGTTATTAATTGTCTTATATAATTGGCTGCTCCCATGTTAGGGGCATAGATATTTACAATTGTTAGATCTTCTTTTTGGATAGACCCTTTTAGTAGGATATAGTGTCCTTCCTCATCTCTTATTATACTCTTTGGTTTAAAATCTAATTTGTCTGATGTAAGCATTGCCACCCAGCTTTCTTTTTGGTGTCCATTAGCATGGTAAATAGTTTTCCACCCCCTCACTTTCAATCTGGGGGTGTCTTTGGGTCTCAAATGAGTCTCTTGCAGACAGCGTATCGATGGGTCTTGTTTTTTTTATCCAATCTGATAGCCTGTGTCTTTTGATTGGGGCATTTAGCCCATTTACATTCAGGGTAACTGTTGAAAGATATGAATTTAGTGCCATTGTATTGCCTGTAAGGTGACTGTTACTGTATATTGTCTCTGTTCTTTTCTGGTGTATGTTACTTTTAGGCTCTCTCTTTGCTTAGAGGACCCCTTTCAATATTTCTTGTAGGGCTGGTTTCGTGTTTGCAAATCCCTTTTGTTTTTGTTTGTCCTGGAAACTTTTTATCTCTCCTTCTATTTTCAATGACAGCCTAGCTGGATATAGTATTCTTGGCTGCATATTTTTCTCGTTTAGTGCTCTGAATATATCATGCCTGTCCTTTCTGGCCTGCCAGGTCTCTGTGGATAGGTCTGTTGCCAATCTAATGTTTCTACCATTGTAGGTTACAGATCTCTTATCCCGAGCTGCTTTTAGGATTTTCTCTTTGTCTCTGAGACTTGTATGTTTTACTATTAGATGTCGGGGTGTTGACCTATTTTTATTGATTTTGAGGGGGGTTCTCTGTGCCTCCTGGATTTTGATGCCTGTTTCCTTCCCCAAATTAGGGAAGTTCTCTGCTATAATTTGCTCCAATATACCTTCTGCCCCTCTCTTGCTTTCTTCTTCTTCTGGGATCCCAATTATTCTAATATTGTTTCGTCTTATGGTATCACTTATCTCTCAAGTTCTGCCCTCGTGATCCAGTAGTTGTTTATCTCTCTTTTTCTCAGCTTCTTTATTTTCCATCATTTGGTGTTCTATATCACTGATTCTCTCTTCTGCCTCATTTATCCTAGCAGTTAGAGCCTCCATTTTTTATTGTACCTCATTAATACCCTTTTTGATTTCGAGTTGGTTAGATTTTAATTATTTTCTTTCTCCAGAAAGGGTTTCTCTACTCTCTTCCATGCTTTTTTCAAGCCCAGCTAGTATCTTTTTTTTTTAAAGATTTTATTTATTTGAGAGAGAGAGAATGAGAGAGAGAAAGAGAGAGAGAGAGCACATGAGAGGGGGGTAGGGAAGAGGGAGAAGCAGACTCCCTGCTGAGCAGGGAGCCTGATGCGGGACTCGATCCCGGGACTTCAGGATCATGACCTGAGCTGAAGGCAGTCGCTTAACCAACTGAGCCACCCAGGTGCCCTCAAGCCCAGCTAGTATCTTTAAAATCATCATTCCAAACTCTAATTCTGACATCTTACTAATGTCCGTATTGATTAGGTCCCTGGCAGTCGGTACTGCCTCTTGTTCTTTTTTTTGTGGTGATTTTTTCCATCTTTTCAGTTTGTCCAGAGGAGACTAGATGAATGAGAGAACAAAATGCTAACAGGGTAACAAAAACCCCAGAAAAATATACACTAAACAAATCAGAAGAGACCTGAAACCGGGGTGGGGGGGGGGGGGGAAAGGGACAGAAAAAAAAAAGAAAAAGATAAAAATAAAAATAAAACAGAATATGATCAAATATGAGCAGGCTGGTGCATAGATCAGTGCCACACACAAGGTTTTGGGTCTATTTTGGTCTGTTAGAAGAAAGTGCCTCCCAAATTTTTAAAGAAAGAAAAACTTATATATGTACAAAAATAAGGGTTAATACAATGAAGGGATGGAATATGACTGTAAAGATGAAAATTATAAAAGATTTTATAAAAGGAATTGATAAGAAGTTGGTTGAAAAAAGAAAGAAGAGGAATTAAAAAAAAAAGGGAGAGAATGTGATCAGGCAGGAGAATAGAACAAAGCCATACACTAGAAATTTAGGGTATATTTTGGTCTGTTAAAAGAAACTGTATCCCAAAATTTTAAAGAGAGAATAACTTATATATATATATATATATACCAAAAATAAGGTTAAGTACTATGAAGGGCTAGAATATATGACTTTAAAAATGAAAAATAAAAAAGATTTTTTAAAAAAGGCATTGATGAGATGGTTGAAAAAGGGAAAAAGAAAAATTCAAAAAAAAAAGAAAATTAAAAAAATTAACTTTGAAAGACTAAGGAATCATGGGGAAAAAATCCATGAATTCTATGTGCAGTATTCCCCTAGCGCTGGAGTTCTGCCGGTCTCATTGATCGGTAAACTTGGTCTTGGCTGGCTGTTCTCGCTGATCTTCTGGGGGAGGGGCCTGTTGCCGTGGCTCCCAAATGTCTTTGCCGGAGGCGGAATTGCCCCGCCCTTGCCGGGTCCGGGCTAAGTAATCTGCTCGGGTTTGCTCTCCGGAGCTTTTGTTCCCTGCAAGCTTTCCGTTCGGCTTTGGAGGACAAAAGTGAAATGGCGGCCTCTCAATCTCCGCCCTGGAGGAGCTGAGAACTTGGGGCCCCACTCCTCACTGCGCCCCCAGAGAAAAGCCATCAGTCACTCCCCGTCTCCCTGGTCTCCGGCCGCACTCCGTGCTCACCCGGCCTGTGACCGAGCGTTTCTATCTTTGGCATGCGACCCCGTGTGGAGTCTCCAAACCCAGCAGATCCCTGCGGTGCGCTCCCGCGCCGCTCCTCCCGGGGGAGGAAGGTGAGTCTCCCTGGATCTGCCGCTTGTTGGGTCCCTGCTGGAGGAGCAGTGGCCCGACTGTGCCGCGGATCACAGTTTATGACAACCCCGAGCTGAGAGCCCACTCCTCGGCTCCGTCTCTGCAGCCGGCTTCCCTGCTCCCATACCTGGGAGCTCTGCCACCCTCTGGCACCCCCGGTCTTCCTGTGACCCTGAGGGTCCTGAGACCACACTGTCCCACGAGGGTTCCCCCCCCCCCCCGCTTAGCCACTGGAGCGACGTCCCTCAGAGGAGCTGACTTCTAAAAGTTCCGATTTTGTGCTCCGCCGCTCTATCACTTCCCAGAAGCGGCCGACGGAGGCCCCTCCGCCGCCGTCTATCCTCCCGAATATCGCATCGGATTCACTTCTCCGCACCTCCTACCTTCCAGAAAGTGGTCGCTTTTCTGTTCAGAGAGTTGCTGCTATTCTTTTCTTCGATCTCCCGTTTAGTTAGTAGGTGTTCAGAATGGTTTGATCCCTATCCAGCTGAATTCCTGAGACCAGACGAAATTTAGGTCTCCTACTCCTCCGCCATCTAGCTCCTCCGATTATCTAGGCTTTTATGTGAGGCTGATTGTAGCTTTCAGTTTGGCTTCCAAAACTGTCTTCACGATGCTTCTCCCACTCTGCTCTCTTCAAGCCAATGCTGCTGACCCCAGTTCAAGCCTTCATCCCTGACCTAGACCTTTTTTTTAAAAAAGATTGATTTATTTATTTGAGGAGGGAGGGGCAGAGGGAGAGAGAGAGAATCTCAGGCAGGCTCCCCGCTGAGCACAGAGCCTGACACAGGGATTCATCTCACCACCCCGAGATCATGACCTGAGCCGAAACTAAGAGTTGAACGCCAACAGTGTTCACCCAGGCACCCTCCCTGAGCTAGACTTTTGCAGTAGCCTTCTGATTGGTTTTTCACCTCTGGTGTTCACCCCCTCTTTAATCCTTTCAGCATCTAACCATTACTATCTGACTCCAACCCATCCTTCTAGCTAGCTTCTTCCTGCCCTTCCTGTCATGCACACTCGGCTCCAACCTAATGGGGCTACTGGCTGTTCCCTGAGCAACTCTCTCTTGCAGATATTCAGATATTCCTTCCAAAATCCCATCCTTAAAAAAAAAATCCAGTATCATCTATTCTTCTAGCCAAAGCCACCTGTGAGTAAATGCATTGTGTGGCTCTCTTTGTGCCCTGATCACATAGTATCTTTTATTAGAAGTGTGTGTGTGTGTGTGTGTGTCTTATTTCCCTTAAAAGTCTATAAGCTTCAGGGGCACCTGGGTGGCTCAGTGGGTTAAGCATCTGCCTTTGGCTCAGATCATGATCTCAGGGTCCTGGGATCGAGCCCCACATGGGACTCCCTCCTCAGGGGGAAGTCTGTTTCTCCCTCTCTCTCTTCCCCTCTGCCTGCTTGTGCTCTCTTTCTCTCTCTCTTTCTCTCTCAAGTACATAAATAAAATCTTTTTTAAAAAATCTGTAAGCTTCATTTCTTGCATAAGTAGCTGCATTCTCTCCATATTCTGTCTCATTTTAAAAATAAACTCTTTCTGCCCTCCATGATTTATTCCTTGAATTCCTATCCCACTTAACAAATAAACAGATAAACCCAATCAGAGTTTGTGTGGGTTACACTGAAAAGTAATTTTAACACCTGACATCCTAAAAGACAAATTACAGAAATCATTTTAGGTACTAATTGACATTGTAGAAGTCTGAGTGTGGAAAAAATCAGTCTACAATTGATCAATTCCACTGAACTGAATGTTGCCTCCTTAATCAGCAAGGAGCTGCATTTGCTCTCCTGTTACAGCTTTCTCTTTTTCAGAAATGTCAAATCCATGGGGAATGGTTGCTTGAACTATATATTTAATTTATTTCTTAGCTTGCGAGCCTAACTTAAGCCATTGGTTTGTTCTTGGATATTATGGGATTTTAAAGAAATGAGCCATTTTCTAGCTTGTTCTCCAGGATGTGGGCATATTACATCCATTTAATCCCTTGAATTTACAGAGTGGGCTAGCATAGAAACCAGAGGTGAGTATAACATTATTTGGGCAGCACCAATTTCCATAAAATAAGATAACAGGAACCCACCACAGCTCTTCTGACAGTTTCTATGTTCCTGATCTTGTTTATGAGAACATTGCTCATTACAGTGAATTAGTTCCTCTAGACTTCGTTTCTCCCACATGGAGTATAGTGAGTTGAGGTGGAGCATAAATGGTCAACATACCTTAGCAGGCAAAGAGCCACCAAGGCTCTGTTTGTTAGTACCAGCATGACCAAAGTAGGACAAAGGGCATTTGGAACAGGTTGCAAACACATTCAAGTGCATAAACCTCTTCCAAAAGCTATTATGTCTGGAAAAGCTTCACCGTAGACCTGTAGATCCTATTTAGGAGTCAGCCATTGAGTTGAAGTCAGAGTGACCTTTCTTGTGTTCCATTAAGTGTAGACATGTTAAAAGTGCTTCTTTCTACTGAAATGCTTTATTATGGTACTCTGTTTATGCAGAACTTCACTTTGGATTTATTTTTAAAAGTGGAAATGCTTGTTTCAGCTTGAGGCTTATGCCTGGAACTTACTTTGCAAAATGTACTCTCTAACCCAGCTCACTAGTCAGAAAATGACCACCCTGCTCCAGAGGACTAATGATAATAATTTAATCCTTACTGCCGCTCTGTAAAATAGATATTATCATTCTTCCCATTTTCCAGCTGGGAGGGGAGATGATATAATGGAAGTCAGAGCTTAGACTAACGGCAGCCTGCCTGGGTTTGAATCCCAGCTCTGCCCCTCACTAGCTGTGTGTTAAGCAAGTTACCTAACTTCTCTGTGCCTCAGCTTCCTCATCTCTAGAGTGAGATAATAACAGGACTTCTTTATAGGGTAAAGTGTTAATTCATGGAAAACACCTAAAACTACTGAGCACACAGTCAATTCTCAAAGAATGGAAGATCTTCCAGAGTTAGGTGGCCACTTTCTGGCCAGTTGATAGGACAAGTGAGAAGGAAAAATATGGATTACTGAAGTAGGCTAGAAGGAAAAATGTGGGTCATTGGAGCAGGCTGGCCTTATTCATGGTTCCTGAGATGAGCTGTGTTGCTCTGGTTGAAGGCAGGGGCAGGTGTATGGAAGGATTAGATAATGCAGCCAGGAGGAGCTGGTGCCTGGAATGTGTCCCAGATACGTCTGTCCCAGCCTGCACCTCCTGGAATCCAGGATATGAGAAAAGGCCCTTTCCTACACAGGCTCCAGGAAGATTTAGAACCCCGAGGAGTATACAAACTATCAAGCTCAATGAATCACAATAAATTAATATTTAAACGACTACTTTACCCCTTAATTTAGAAGTGGCAATTTACAAAGCAACTGACTATTCATCATAGTTTTTCTTTGGAAGAGCTAAAGCATAGTTTCTGGCTTACCCAGTAGGGGTGTCAAACACCTGAGTTACATGGAACCACCTTGTCATTTCACCTTGTAATTTATAATGATTGGACTTGGTGTTTTATTGTTCTCACCGAATTTAAGTGTTTCAAATATAATTTTGCTCAAAGTTCTCAGTCCATAGTGAACTCACTAATGTTTCCCCTTTACTTTTCAGTTACATTTCAGGTAGTTTTATAGCAGCAGCTTCAGCATTTATACCTTTCTGTCAGCAGCTTTGTGTGCTCAAGGCCATCACTCCCATGGATAGCAAAGGGGATATTTAGCTGAACATGATGTGCGTTGGCTTGAGTATGGCTCAGTCCCATGCTCCTCTCTTGGATTCCAGATTCTGGCTACCCAGATGGTTTCACAGTGCACACTGTAAGATGTAGGCCCACCTGGCAATGCTGGCAATAAGCAAGGAGTCATAAGGGGCCCTTAGGACAGAGAAATTCCCTGGGCCACTGAGGTGGTGAGCTCAATGCGATCCAGTATTCCTTCATTCATTCGTATAACGGAATTTACTGAGAGAGCCCCATGTGCCAGGCACTGTGCCATGCACAGCCAGATACAAATTCTGTCCCTGGGGAAATGATTGTTTAGAAAAAAGGAAGATGATGAAACAAGGGATTCCAATACAGTGTGATACTGTGATATACATGAGGGGCTCCTAAACCAGGCTTGAAGGTTGCAAAGAAAATTGGGTGGCTGGGCAGAGGGAGGAAGGAGGTATTAATCTTCACACTTTGTTCTTCTTTTCCCCAACCCTGCTCCAATCTATAAGCAAGTCCTATTTTCTGAGTAAAATACAAATTTAACCACTTTTCAACACCTTTGTCCTTTTTGCTCTGGTCCAAGCCACCATCATCTCTCAAGTGGACAACTACAACAGCCTCCTAACTGGTCTCCCCATTTCCACTCTGGCAAATATCATAGATTAGCTCACTTGACCCTCATTCCAACCCCAATCACAGGGAACCTTACTGAATGATAGAGTTTGGAAAGCTAATCTACATTTTCTGAACTTCTGCCCTTATGGCCTGGATTCCACAGTTAACTTAGCCTCTGCCAAAGCAAATAAACCTGTATGAGATTTGAAAGGGGATATGAGGTGGAGTCTGCTTCTTCTGTGGTTTCTGGTTTCTGCTAGTGAGCATAGTCTTGGAAGCTTTTGCTTCTTCTGCAGCAGCAATAATAGAGGTCCCAAGGTATAGTTCCTAGTTTTGTGGGTATCAAAAGGCAAAGCATGAGATATATGCTTTGTTTATTATAGATGGAGAATGGGGCAGTGTGATCTTGAAGCTAAAATTTGTGATGATCACAGCAGAGCCAGAGTAGTCCTAGAGCCAGCTATCAGGACTATGGATTCCTCACTCTCTAATCCTCCTGATTATACCAGTTCTATGGTATTATTCAAGAGAACAGTTCTGGAAATTCATCCTGGAATTTTATTCTTCTGGCTCTTTCAACACCTTTGCAAGCATTTCTGCTTAAGTGCATTAAAGTGGTTTCTGCTATCTCTCATAGAACTCTCCATCTTACTCCCTACACAGAAGATAAAGGAAATATTTTTAAAATGAAAACAAGATCCTGTAACCTCCTTGCTTGAAACCCTCCATTGGCTTCCCATTCTACTTGTAATAAAAAAACAAACTCATCATTTCCTTCCACTCTAACCTGCATGACTTTGCCAAAGCTCTCCTTACCCTCTTGCTGTTCCTCAAACACATCAAGAACACTCCTGCCTCAGGGCTTGCTTGATGTTTACTGTTCCTCCTACCTGGAATATTCTTCCCTCAGATAGGTGGATGGCTCAACTTTTCACTTCATTACAGTCATCTTCTTCTAATCTAAGAGTGACCCATATCTACTCTCTATGTTTACTTTCTGAAGAGCAGATTTTGCTCTCTGAAATCATCTTGTTTAATTTTTTTGTACATCACCTGTACATAAGTTCCACAAGGATAGAGACTTTGTCTTACTTTTTTCAGTGGATCCTTGGGAAAAGCATTGATCTATACAAATTGAAAAAATACCTAGGAATTCAAGAGAAGGATGAAGAAATAGAAAAGACTGGGCATTTTTCAGTATTGCTGGGATGTCTGTGAAGTTTAAAGCAAAGCACCAAAAACTGAAAAATCCAATCACTTGAGAATGGTGGTAATTTTTGAAGAATATTCTTGCAATTTTGAGATAGAAATACTCAAGAAATATGAAGAACAGCCAGATCTGTGTCTGAAGTGGGTGTCATTATATCATTGGAATCTAATTAGAAGGCTGGTTCATGATCTTCTCTGCAGCCTATTTGGGATTTTTTTTCTACAAAAGCATGTGCTATATCTGGTCTGCTCATCTGGGGAGTAACAAAACAGGGTGTTGAGGTTCAGATCGTCTGAGGAGGCAAAACTGCACTCTGCAAGCCTCTGTTGTGTATTCAGCCCAGCATTACACGTTCTGGGATGAGAGTAAGCTAGGGAAAGATACAAACCCTACCTGCAAAGAGAGAAGAGAGATGAAATACTCTACGGTGAGGGTCAAGGAGCTAAAAAAGAACCAACCTGCAGGGATCAGATAAGATCAGTGCTCTGGGGAGGGAAGAGACCAGAGGACAGAGAACCAGAAACCATGGCATTAATGAATAGGAGGCCCTGGAGTGCTTTAGAACTGGGACAGAAGTCAAATAAAATTGACCATTTTTATTCATGAAGCTGAAACCAAAGGAAGTAGTAGGCACTGCAGTGTTGGTTTCCTATGTCCCTGGAGCACCTATATTAGAATCTCTAGGGGTATTTGTCCACCTGCTGCATCATCTACTAGGAGTGACTCCAAAGATTTTGCAATTTGACAGTCTTCCCCTGAAATGGTTTTTACGTATGCTATGATTTCAGAGCCACTAATATAGATTACCAGTATTTGTCAAATGAAAAAATTCTGGAGTGGGTCTATTGTCATGAATGAAAGCAGGTTTACTCACAGTGTGTGTTTTTTTACTTAAATTCAATTAGTCAACATATAGTACATCGCTAGTTTCAGATGTAGAGTTTAGTAATTCATCAGTTGCATATAACACCCAGTGCTCATCATATCACGAGCCTTCCTTCATGCCCATCATCCAGTTACCCCATCCCCCCACCCACCTCCCCTCCAGCAACCCTGTTTGTTTCCTAGAATTAAGAGTTTCTCACGGTTTGTCTCCCTCTCTGATTTCTTCCCATTCAGTTTTCTCTCCCTTCCCCTATGATCCTCTGTGCTATTTCTTGTATTCCACATATGAGTGAAACCATATGATAGTTATCTTTCTCTGATTATTTCGCTCAACATAATACCCTCCAGTTCCATCCACATCGATGTAAATGTTAAGCATTCATCCTTTTTGATGGCTGCATAATATTCGTGTGTGTGTGTGTGTGTGTGTGTGTGTGTGTGTGTGTACACACCACATCTTCTTTATCCATTCAGCTGTCGATGGACATCTGGGCTCTGTCCATAGTTTAGCTATTGTGGACATTGCTGCTATAAACATTGGGGGTGCATGTGCCTCTTCAGATCACTATGTTTGTATCTTTCCTACAACCCAGCAATCATACTACTAGGTATTTACCCCAAAGATACAAATGTGTATGTATTTTAAAAGGCAGGGTCAATTGCACATAAGGGGAATCCTGTTAGATCATCTTCTCATCAAACAGATTTTAATATGATATGTGACATCCTTTACCCCTCTCCAATACTCCCATCTCTACCAAAACACACATACACACCCAGAGCCTGCTTTAATGCATGGAGGAACATGTGTGTCCTCAAAATAAACACTATAAACAGGTTCAAATATGGGAGTATGACAGTGCTGAGTAATATTTAAGCTGTTTTTATGAAACACAACAAACCTAAAGAAAAGTGCATAAAACATAACTATAGAGTATAAGGAATAATTATAATGTGGGCATTCATGTAACTACTACCTCAGTCAAATAAAACATGACCAGCCTCCCAAAAGTCCCTCAGGCTTTTTCTTTACACCCCCTGTTATTTTGTATACTTTTATCATCTATTTATGCATTATGCATAACTTTTTCAAGTTTATTAAAAAAATGGCCTCATATAGTATAGTATATATTCTTGTGTGTCCTTTTTTTTTGCTTGATATAATGTTCATAAGATTCATCCAACTTGTATGCAGCCAAGTTTGTTCATTTTCTTTGCTGACTAATATCTTATTTATGGACATATCACTCCTTATACTCATTGAACTAGTTTTTGAATTTGGGTTGTGTTCAGTTTGGGACTGTTATAAACAATGCAGCTCTGGGTTTTCTTGGCCATGTTTGCTGGTGTGCATGCACAGAGGATTTTCTAAGTTAAGTACCTAGTGGTAGTATTGCTGGATGTAGGGTAGGTATATTTTAAACTTTGAGAAATACTGAATATTCCCTTTATTCAGTTCTAAATATTTCTTGGTTTCCTTTAAGAGTTAGTTAGTAATATGCTATATTGAAAGATTCAGTATTATAAATATGTTATACTGCAATTTATTGATAATTCAATGCAGTTGCAATCAAATTCTAACAGATCCTATTTTGTGGAATTTGTCAGTCTAACTCTAAAATGTCTGTGGAAAAATCAAAGGATCAAAAATAGTCAAGATACTCCTAAGGAAGATGATAGAAGATTCACTCTACCAAATAGTAAGTCTCCTTATACGGCTAAAGTAATTAAGACAGTCAAGTTATAGCACAAGAATAGATAAATACATTAATGGAACAGAACAGGGAACCCAGAAACCTCTCCATTTCAACATCTACTCTGACTGTTACCTTCATCTTTAGTTCTTAATTGTTACCTGGCTCTTCATTGAGGACATAGCTTACCCTGAAATCCTCTCCAGTAGAGATTCTGTTCTCTCATACACCATGTATCTCAGTGCCAGAAGAAATATGGGTTTTCCTAACTCTTACATTGCTTCTAGACCATTCCTCATTATCTCTGTAAATAATCTCTGTCCTTTGAGATTTATGCCATCTTACTATGCCCCCTCCTATAACTCCTTTAGGCTATTTATTATCCACTGACCATAGCCATCCACTGGTCTCTGCCCATCCTGCCATCCTCCAGATGACTCCAACATCTACATCAATCATTCAACAATTTAATATTCTCATTTCTGGTGAACTTCTCTGCACCATACTAACCACAGTGTCCCACAGACACACACTTTTTTCTTTACCCTAAACTACTCTACCTCTGACATCAGAAGTTAAAATACCCCAGTCTTAGGACACCTGCTTGGGACACACTGTGGCTTAGTCAGTTAAGCAGCTGCCTTTGGCTCAGGTCATGATCCCGGGGTCCTGGCATTGAGCCCTGCATCAGGCTCCCTGCTCGGTGGGGAGCCTGCTTCTCCTTCTCCCTATTTCCCTCCCCCTGCCCCTGCTCATTCTCGTTCTCTCTTTATCTCTCTCTCCCCCTCTCTCTCAAATAAATAAATAAAATCTTTAAAAAATACCCCAGTCTTGGACCACAACCTCCTAGCTATGCTGCTCTCTCATTCTTTTACTCCCTCTACTCAGGTTCTTTTATCCTGGTGAGACATCCTATTCCTCGACCTCTTTATTTTCTTCCCATCTGTCCTCTCCCTCTTCTCTCTCCTCTTACCATTGATTTGGTTTGGGGGTATTCTCCTCTTTATCTTCTCTTCCTGTCCACACTCAAATTTACTAAGTTGGCAATACCTCCAATACCACTTATTCCCCTATGCTTTCAACACCTCCTGCATCCCCACATCCAGTCATGGCTTAAATCTCATCAGATTTTCAATTCTATGCACTTCTCAACATGCTTTCTACCACTATCTTAGTTTAGGCCTTCAGCATTTCTCACGTAAATCATTCATATGTCAACCACTCCATTCTTGCCCCTCTCTGATCCTTTCTTCACACCGCTTCCAGAGTGACATACCTAAAACACAAACCACTTCCCAGATTAGAGCCCTTTGATGGCTTCTTGCAGTCTTAAGGATGAAATCTAAACTATTATCTCTGGCAGCTGAGGCCCCTGCCTGCCTCTTTACTCTCACCTCCCGCCACTCCACCTTAAGTCCCTTGCTGCAGTCACGCTGAAACATTGGCAGTACCCCCAAAATACTCTTTCATGCCTCTGACTTCCTCTGAACGTATTGTTCTTTCTACCTGGAGTTCCCTTTTCTACATCACCATGTTGCTTTTTAAGTAACTCCTCATCTTTCAAAACTCACCTTACTTCGTACTCCTGAGTGCTGACTTTGCACTATCATGGCACTTACCCAACTGAACTTTGGTCATCGCTCTGCTAGTCAATAGACTTTGAGCTAACCATTGCACTTCTTGCTAGCTACTAGACTTTGAGCAACTTTGAGGTCAGAGACCGTGTCTTTTTTTTTGTATACCTAATAACAAGAGTAGGGCCAGGTATACAGTAGATATCCTTTTAGTAATTTTTGATTGGTTGAGTGAAGAAATAAACAACCTTCTCACCTCTCTTGGACTTCAGCATGTTTCTAATGATGCCTCAGGAAAAGTAATAAAATTGTTTTCCAGGATTTGGGTAATTTGTTTAGTACAAGATCGACGTAGATGCAGTGCAAAAGCCTCTTTATACCTTAAATTAGCTGTGAGGCAACCAGATTGCTGCAAATGCTGCCCAGAGACCTGTCGTCTAGATGTAGCTTGACAAGAGAACACACCAAATTGAATCTTTGAATTATCAGAGTCTTCAGAGGTCAAGAAATAAATTTGAATTTAACATGAAAAAAACCTCTTGAAAATATGACCCATTGGGAAACATGATGACTAATTTTAAGGAGACCTGTTCAGTTTGGTACCTAAGCAAGTCAGCTCCCTTGTGCTCTAGACAAAGTAGCATCTATGTCCATTGACTTTCCTCAGCCTCCCACTGAAGTGTCCCAAAGTCCAACCTCAGTGAAAGACAAAGTTGTTAGCCTTAGTGTACCTGCAAGGAAGCTTGCAAGGTAGTCTGTAAAGCTAAAGTGTCAGGAAAAGGGATTTTAAAGAACTGCCGTTACCCCTTGTCATTACTCTTGTTGTACATGGACCCAGAACACAGAGTAGGGAAACAATGGGGCAGAAGTTAGCAACTTTTCCATAGGGCCTACTTTTCAAATATTTTTACTATTTCTCCCAAACCAGAGGGTTAAAGGCAGTAGTTCCTTTTCTTTTTTTTTTTTTTTTTCTTGTGAGGTGCAAAGGAGCATCTAAAAGTAAACAGAGCAGTGAGAAACCTCTTCCTGCTTTCTGCTTTTAGTTAAGACCCAGCTCAGTCTGAAGGCTCCCTAGTTAGAGCTCCACAACTCACTGGGCAACTACACTGCATCTAAGACAAAGGCCCTGGCATGTGGAGTATTTGGCTTCTGTCCTGCCCTTTCACCATAGCTTCCTCCAGATCTACCTGATGGCCATCAAGGACAGGCCGGGCAGGACAGCAACAGGAGTAAGCCTGAGCACCCAGGAAAGACCCATAGGGAGAGCCTGTCTGAGCACCAGCCAGCAAATACCAACCCTGGCAGGAGAGGCAGGGAAGAGCCCATCTCTCTTCCAGCATGGGGCCCTTCCCTCTTCCAGTCCCTTTAGATACCCATAACACAGGCCTGGATGGAAGGACAATACCCGATGGATGAGGGCCAGGATTGGAGGCTGGAAAACATCAGGCTCCAGAAGCTAGAGATTCCTGGGATTAACTATGGTGGGTGCTGCTGAGCTCAGAGTGTTTGATGGTGGGGGAAGCCAGGAGAGGAGCGGTCAGAGAGCTGTCTTGGATGTCCTACTTACTGGTATATCTCCAGTATTTGGAATCTGCCTGGTGCATGGTAGGCGCTCAGTAAAGAAGTGCTGACTAACTGAATGAATGGAAATATAAATGAATTAAGAAATGACTATAAGAAAGGGTAAGTCTTCAACAATAAAGATGGCACAGGGAGCAGAGAAAGGGCAGAGCTTATTTGAGGATTACTTACTTAATAGGTTGGTGTTACTAGGTGTACCGAACTAGTCCCCCTTTTTGTGGACCATTTTTGTGTGGGTCTTGAATGTCAGGCTTATTTTGTTGTATACAGTAGAGTCATCAAAACTTACCTTACAGGAATTTGGCCCAATTAGAGTTGGGTTTGGGAAAGATTAATTCAGCAATAATATGAAGGATGGATCTATGAGGGGAAAGAGAGAGATAGGAGAAAGTTAGGAGACTATGGCAAAAGTTCAGGCAAGAAGTAATGAAGGTAATGACACCAAGAATTGGTGACAATGTGAAACAAGTAGAAATCTCATTTGGTACAACGACTTTGGAAGATAATTGCCATTACCTAGTAAAGTTGAATTTGGACAGACTCTATGACTCAGGAATTTCATTTCTGGGTATATACTCTAGATCAGGGCTTCTCAACCTCAGCAGTGGTGACATTTTGGGACAGATAATTCTAGGTTATGAAGAACTCTCCTGTGCATTGTAAGATGTTTAGCAGCATCCCTGGCCTCCACCCACTGGATGTCAGTGGCTCACCCCCCAGTTATGACAACCAAAAATGTTTCCAGACATTACCAAATATCCCCTGAGGGGAAAAAATTACCCTCAATTGAGAGCCACTGCTCTAAATAAACTCTTGTACATGGGCATCAGGGACATGCATGAGAATGTTCATAGCACCATAATTTGCAAAAGAATAAAACTAAAAACAACCCACATATTCATCAACAGGAAAATACATTGTAGCATTTTCATAAAACTGATTCATATGAAAATTGATTACTACAAATGCACACAAGATAGATAAATTTCACAAACAAAATTGTTGGTGTGGGGAGAAAGAAGCAAACAAGTAATACATATAGTGTAATCACATTCATATAAAGTCCAAAAATTGACCAAAATGACACATCATTTAAAGGACCATACCTGTGCAGTGAACATATAAAGAAAATAAGTGAATTATTATTATTTTTTAAAGATTTCATTTATTTATTTGAGAGAGAGAATGAGAGAGAGAGAGAGAGCACATGAGAGGGGGGAGGGTCAGAGGGAGAAGCAGACTCCCTGCCGAGCAGGGAGCCCGATGCGGGACTCGATCCCGGGACTCCAGGATCATGACCTGAGCCGAAGGCAGTCGCTTAACCAACTGAGCCACCCAGGCGCCCCGAAAATAAGTGAATTATTAACAAAATTCAGGACAGTAATTACCTCTGGGATGGAATGAAGGGATAAATCAGGGAGGGCACAGGTAGGCTTCAAAGGCATTGACCATGTTCTAGTTCTCAAGCTTGGTGATGGGTATACAGGCTTTTATAACATAAAATATATGTTGTATAACTTTGTATCTACGAAAATAGTTCATAATTTGTAAGGAAGTGATGGGTCTAAAGTAAGGCAAGAAAAATGGAAAGGAGGGCACCATAGTAAACAACTAATTGGGTGAGGGAGAGAGAAGAGCCAAATTTTAGGTACATTTTAAGGACAGTTTTAAGCTCTTTTTTTTCCCCACAGATTTGATGATGAAAATCCATGCTTGCTTATCTTCTAAATATACATAATCCATTGCTTAGACTTCAGAGTAACATAAATTTCATGCCTCAAAACTGATCCCACTGTAATGATGTGATTCACAGGACTTGATAATGACATGTTTACTAAAACTCCATCATCTGAGAATTCTTCCCTGTTAGACCTCTAAAACATGTGTTCATTTGTATTCCTTAAAGTCACAAACATCTGAAAATGGGAGCCTTAGAGTAAAAGTGATTGTTCATCTGTAACTTTAGTATCAATAGCTTATCTCCTACTGGTACAGAAAGCTGTTTCCAACTCTGGCATCCACCCTACCCCACTTTTTTTCTCCAAGTGGTCACCCTCCAGGTAGTGGAATAAAAAGGAAATTTTTTGATCAAACCCTTTCAGAAGAACTAAGCCATAACAAAGGAAAATATCAAAACATCTTAACCTTTCCTGAGTGAGGCAGAGTGGGGCAAGATAGGCTTTTCCCTAGAAGAAGCACAAAGTTTTCTAGGTTTAAGGACTCACTGAGAACATATTTCACACATACGAAAATAGAAAAACCTACAAACATCCAGAGAAGTGGGAAATACAGGAAATGTCCCTGACATGATTTAGACATGAGCTCTCAGAGACTCAGAAAAGCACATGATCTAGACAAGGGTTTATTAAAACCCTTTCCTGAGATACACAGCCCTTGAGAGATAGTTACGTTAGAGCTATAGCAAACTCCTCAGAGCAGCAAATCTAACTTCTGCACATGGGTGTGGGAGGGGAAGTGGGACCCAGAGAGGGGATATATTTTGACCAAGATCCCCCAGCTAAACAGAGGCAGAGGAGGCTACAGTCCTTATCTCCTATACCCGACTCAATGCTTTTTGTTGTTCTAGAAAGAGCTGGGAATATTGTTATTCCAAAGACTAGAGCTGGATGTACCATTAGAAATCATTTGGTAAAATCGTTTCTTTATACTGGTGGGAAAACTTAGACCCAGAAAAGAGAACTGACCTGCAAAACTCATAGAACTGAAGCTAGAACTTGGTCTATGGACTTTAAATACTTTACTTAGCACTATTTTAAAGCTTTTAACTAAAAGCTCTTAGTTTTTTTTTTAGTATTTTATTTATTTATTTGAGAGAGAGAGCACAGAGGGCGAAAGAAGCAGACTCCCCCTGAGCAGAGAGCCCAACTCAGGGCTCAATGCCAGGGCCCTTAGATCATGACCTGAGCCAAAGGCAGACGCTTAACCACCTGAGACACCCAGCCTGTCTCATTGTCAGGGATTTTTAGTTACAAGTGACAGAAACACCTCTCAAACTGACTTAAGCCCAAAGGAAGTTATTGGCTTAAATAACTGGGGATTTCAAAGGTATACCCAGTGGTTCAAATGATATTAACTCATTTTCTTCTCTCTTCTTCCATTTTTCAGTTCTGCTTTATTCTTAGGTCTTATTCACTCCATTATGGATGGGATTCCTCTATGTAGATAAGACTTATATGAAACAACTTTAGCAAATCAAACAGAACAATAACTATCTCTCAAGGGCTGTATATTTCAGGAAAGGGTTTTGATAAACACTTGTCTAGATCATGTACCATCATAGAGGCATTTCCTCAATTAAAGTGGCTTTCACCATTTTGTCCTCAGCATGTTCTTGCCGTGGAAAGGGCAAATGCCAATTCGTTGTGGAATGGGTGTTTCCTTTGGTAAGGCAAACATTATTGTAAGCCCACTCACAACTGACTTTAAAAGGCAAAAGAAAATGATAGGAGAACAAGAAGCATCATCTATGCTTTATCCTGATAGATCAAGAATAAATGGGTTGAATCCTTTGTTTGAAAAATAACGTATGTTGCATTAGATGTGCAGCCCATCGTTCTGCCTCCTATTCATCGCATGACATCAGGCAAGTTACTTCATCATTCAAATGAAGTAACCGCCCCTTTCCCCTCACATTTTCTCATCAGAACAAAGAGTATACGAATTTTTGGAGGCTTCGCACAGTGGGACTCACTCATGCAGCAGCAAGGGTAGCCAAAGCCTCTTGGTTCTGCAACATGTGAGGATCAGGCCGTCTCTGCCACTGTCTCCACTGTGGTGCAAGGCCAAGTGTGTGGGCAGATGGAGGCGCAGGAGCCGTTGGTACTTTTTTAAAAAAGAAGAAGAAGGAGAAGGAGGAGGAGGGGGAGGGGGAGGAGGAGGAGGAGGAGGAGGAGAAGGAGAAAGAAGGAGAAGGAGAAGAAGAAGAAGAATCTTTGTGCAATTCACTGGAAATGGTCGTGATGACCATGACTGCCATATTGCTCAACTCAGGGGAAGGGTGGCAGTCCCATTAAAACTTGAATACCAGGATGATGAAAGTAATACTGGTTAATGCATGACTGGTTGTGGTGGCTCTGGTTGTGATAATTTGACATTTTCAAAATAATGATTATGAAAGCATGTTGTAACCTGTAAAATTTGTGAAAATATCAAAGGCATTTATTCTGCCCTCAAGAAACTTACATTCAAGTTCAATCAGAGAAGAGAAACAGATTACAAAGAGATTTTTTTATACATGGATCTGTCACAGGGATTTGACACTGGTTAACAGTCTCTATCAGGCTGCTACCTTTTCATCTGATCTTTTGTCTTAAAGCACACAATCAGGCAGCAGGACAGGGAAGATGAATGTAAGGTGGGAGAGAGCAAGAACATGATGGAATCCACAGGCATGCTCTGGAGCTCACAGGGATGAACTGAAACCATGTCCATCCTTGTTGTCTCTAACCTTGGTGGCATAAATATCATGGAGAAGTTGGAGCCCTTTGTCATTAAACTAAGCACACATCCTAGTACAGAAGTCAGAGATGCTGAAATAGGATCCAGGGGAATATAGAATGGTTGCAGGCTTGACTCCTGCCTTACGCCAACAAGGTGAGACAGTAGATAAGTAACAATGTTTGTGAGCTCAAAAATGGCTGCTGCTTCGCTATGCTCCGCAAATCTCCCATAAGAATATCTCTTGTGGCCCATCCTAATCTACAGAAAAGGGAATTCTGGGAAATGTAGCTTAGTTTACCCAACTTGCCACATTACAAAGCTAAGTGCTATGTGGAGATACTGGTGGGAAATACTGTCTGACTGGAAGGGGGAAGAGATTCCAGGCACAGGTTAAATACGGACATGGATGTAAGGTATGGGTATTTTGAGAATCAACAAGTAGCCCAGTGAAGCTGAAAAGGAAGATTGGGGCAATATGAAGTGACTCTTGAACGCCAGGTAATGAAACTAATACTGTAAGGAATGGGCAAATGACTGGATGTTGCTAAGCAGGTGAGTGACATTTCGGGGAAAATTTAATCTATCAGCAGGTATAGGATAGATCAGACAAGAGGGAGACTGCAGCAGGAAAGAAGCTTAGTGCCAGAGGACTTGGGCTTGTTTTGTTTCACCCCAGCCCCCAAACACTGGAGAGTCATGGGAGAGAGGATAAGAACTACTCAACCGCCACATGGCACACAATTGCCAGTGCTCCCATTCTGTGTGATCTTTCAGTTCCTCTGGCTCTAGTCACAAATTACTACTGTCTCTCAAATATCCCTCCCCGTGCCCAAGAGGTCTTTTGCAACCATTAGTGGTTATTCTGAAAATGAGAGAGGCAAGGTTTTCCTGAGAGGATGGGTACCCAGGGATATCTCAAGGGGTTGTTAGATGCTAGCTGCACGTCTGGGCCAGTTAAGCGCTGTTCTCGGAGGCACAGATGGACACATTTACACATTAGGGGGAAAGAAGTTGAAAGAATAAGCCTCCTACTGGCTTGAGACTTCACAATAGCTCTTCACTCCCATCTCAGCTGGTAGTAGAGAGCAAACACCTCCCTGGCAGGTCCACCACACTTAGTGTGTAATTGGAAAGTCCAAAGAGAGGTGCATCCCAGCCCTAGCCCTAGAACTTGGAGTCAGGGCCACAGGTGCTCAGTCCTGCATCTAACCTTACTGAATGTAAGGCCCTGGGCAACTACTCAACTACTGCTCCTCTCGGGGCCTCAGTCTCTTCATGTGCACAGTTGAAGTCATGACAATCCCTGTACTGTCTGACAGAGCTGCAGTAAAAGCACCAGGGGATGACAGACGTAAAAGTATTTGGTAAACTATGAGAGCTTTGCTCAGGGGACAAATCATTATTGTGTTTATTTTAAAAGGATCTTTACTGGCCTGAGCAATGCTATCGTCCCCGCAGTGCTTAATAAATAATTCCTGGTGCTACTGCTGCTGCACCTGAGCATTTGACTGATGAGGAAAAAAGTTTAATTAGGAAAAGAGACTGGGTAACGTATTGTGGAATAAAAGTCACACAGCATCCATCAGTGAGGGGACCTGGGGAAAAGGAATTGCTCCCGCTTCATCAAGCCCTCACTTTCTCTTTTGGACATTTCTCTTTTTGGCCTTTGCTACTCTCCCTTTTTTTTCTTTGACATCTGTTCATCTCACAGCCCACTCCCCGAACCTCTTTCCATTTCCCTTTTCCCCTGAACTTGCTTTCATTCTCTCTCATTTCTTTTGTTTGTTTACTAAGCTCTCTCCTTTGCCTGCCTTTGTCTGTCTCTGCATTTCACTCTGTCTCTCTCTGTCCCTGTCTCTTTCTCTGCTTCCCCGCCCCCATCTCTCTCATACAGTTTTAAAACCAATTTTCTCCGCTAAGAGGTTCAGGAAAGAGAGCCTTCCAGTCAGTGTTGCTAGGTAACCCAGTATCACATGGCTAGCCCCATATTTTTTGTCTGCTTCTTCAGAACTCTGCTACTCAGATACAGCAGTTCTGAGAAAAGAACGGGTCTGGTTGGCTCACTTGTAGTTGGCCAAAGGTGCCGGCTTTACTCTGGGATATCTAGGTTGCTGAAAACACTGGGAAGGGGCAGCTAAGGAAATAAAAATTATAACAGGATGGCATGCATTCCTCCAGAGCAGGGGGTTCTTAACTTGGTATCCATGAAACTCCTAGAGACACTGTGGAGAAGCCACAGAGGCTAAAACTCCCTTGAAAAGTCATGCAAAAATCAAATATTTATATTTATTTGTGCTTGTTGTTGTTGTGAATATTTCATAGCTTTTCTCAAATTCTCAAAGGCAGCAAGGCTTTCAAGGGAGTTCTTACATGTATTTCCAATTCCTACAAATTTGTCTGTGCTGAATGTTTTCCATCGCCTTCCAACGCGCCCCAACCCCATCTGCCCTGTATGCAGTGCTTCAGTGAGCCCCCTCACCCTCAGGTTTCGAGTTGGTTTCAGCCAGTGAGAGGCATCCCCAGATCAGTGGTAAGGCTGGAGGAGAGTGAGGACAGAGTAGTTGTTTCCCTGGCTACTTCCCTGTTAGCCTGCCAAAGATTTGTTTTACCCCTATACTGAAACTCACAACTGTCAGACAGTTTTCTCCATATGGCTACCATCTCCCTTTTGGTTCCAGTAAATGCACCTCTTATTCCTTCAGACCTAGAGAAAGCATGGGTTCCAACAGTTAATAGCCCCAGGGAACCTTGTTGGTTTCCTTAAGCACTGCCCACAACTCAGTAAACAGTCCATTTATTAACCCTCCTCAATTATCCAGTTTAAGAGAGCCATATGTTTCCTGCTAGAACACTGACTAATAAATGGAGTCACATAAAATTAGAAGGTGAAGGCTAAAAATAGAGATTTGGAAGTTATCAGAAAAGAGCAAGTATTTGAGTAGGTTTAGCCATTTTCAAAACCTAGCTGTAATGGCCAGAGCACTCTGTTTCAGATGACTTTGTGTTGTTCCACCAGGACAGCTAGTAATGGATAGAGCATGACTATTTCAGGATTTCTAACCCTGACACAACAATTCCAGTGGATCAACTGATGGTAAACGCCTCTACAGCAATGACCATTTGAGATTAAGAGCAAATCTTGTGCCAGTGGGTATTTCACGGGAGTCTTGGTTCCCTAGGAGATCTCAAGGCGGTTCTTTATCATCCCACCTTGCTCAGGTGTCCAGGAGTTTATGAGGGGCTTAGGTTGTTGAATGGCTGTAGGCAGGTATTTTTCCTGTTAGACTACTTAATCAGTGAGCAATAGGCTCTTTGAAACATGTCTCTCATGAGGGTCACTGATTTGGTGTTCTCCAGTGAAACTTTTGTTTTCTCCCTTTTGACTCCATCACTTTCTATGTGGTCTGTTCCGTCTTTACTCCCCAGACTGTGGAATCAGGTAGGAAAAGAAAAGAAAACTGGGTTACAAATGCTTCCAAATCTTCTCTGTCTTACCCCTGAATTTATGGATTTTGAAAAACTTAAGAGCCAATATTTTGACATTTTCATTCTCTGGTTACATTCTGACAACTTGCCTTGAAGCCATGCATTTTGGCTGAGGTTGGAGAGGGTCTCAGGCAAAATTCAATGAAGCACAAAAGAGGAAAATGCTTTGGCTGAGGTTCTGACACCTTTTCTTGTCTCAAGAATTTCTGGAATGAGGTGAAGACCACCTTATACTGGCTACAGATGGCATGAGCATCCAGTGTTCTTTAGAAGTAGAAGCCCCTCACCTTCTGAATTGGGAAGCTTTTTGAATAAGACTATGAGGAATGATTTTATTCACAAAGAACAATATAAAAAAAGAGGGCAAGAATTTTTGGACTCTTCACTTGTGTGGGAAGGTCCCATTTGTAACCAAGGACACTATTTGAGAAATCATCTGCAGCTCATTAAACAAAACTATATGACTCAGAGCTTCCACTCAGCCAATTTCACATTTTAATTTTTCTGATTTTACATTCAACTGGCCAGTCTAGAGATATTGTAGTAAAGTTTGCAGCTGCTAGTCATGTTCACCTAAAGTAATGGAAAAGACCAAGAATTTGCCCTGACAGACAGTAATGGGCTAGTTCATGATGTCCCTTCAGATTTTGTTGAAAAGGACAGGGAAATTACTTAGCACAAATAGCATGGCACTGTATGCAAAGATTCCATGTCTCAAGAAATTGTTACCTTCCCCATATTGCCTTTGTTTACCTAGACTTGATTATAAGCTCTCTGGAGATTTTTACTTTGTGAACCATCTGGCCTATTAAAAATGTTTGAATAATTCCGGGATGGGTGGAAGCACTTACCCATTTGTAACAGCAAATTGGCTGACTGTCATGATCAACATGGAAGAATATGTTTCTTCATTATTTTCCTTTGTATAAGCACCTCAGCGGATGATATGTGTATATGTTTTGAGGACAAAGATGATAAGGGTAGAGGTAAAGGAAATAAATATATCAACTCTCTCTGAAATGTACTTACAGCACAAATAGTGATTGTGTTATTTGTGTACTCCAGGAAGCAGATACTAGGTTAGAGATGTAGGAGGACAAGAAGTTTATAGGGAGGCATCTGTGAAAAATAAAAGGAAGGATGAAGCAGGACTGGGTAGAAGAAGACTTAGATTTCAATGCACATCTGATACAGTCTCAGCCAATCCGGTGGGGAGCTATGGAGCAAACATTTCTCATTAGATCAATTCCGTGTTGGGCAGAAGTGGCAAAGCTTTTGGTAGTCATTGTCTGGGACCTGCTCAGGAAGAATGTGGTTTTGCCTCAAAAGCTGAGATGGATCCTGAAAGTGCTAATAGCTGGAGGCTTTCAGCTCACTTCACTTTTTTGCAGCTAAATGGCAAATTCTTGCTTGAAGGGAGATCCAAACTGTACTCTTCCCTGGCTGATACAATGATCCACTGAGTTTGTGGCAGAAATGTCTTGGCCTTTTTCATTCTGAAAATATTCCTATCATTCACCTTATTTTACACTTGACCTTGTGGTCATTGAATGACATGAATAACATATGGGAGCTCGAGTTTTCAGGTAAGTAGCATGCTCCTTATGCAGTCTTTGGTATAAAGACCTAGATGAGTCATTTGGTAGGAAGGATAATGAACACAGAGTAGGACTCTGCTCCAAATAGTGAGTGTCCAAGAGTCTTGAGAACCATAGAGAATGCAAGATTTAAAATATCTCTGGAAGGAGCACTCCAAAATATGGGAGGGTGGCAGGTCCAGAGATGAAGACACCCAAACAAACACGCTCCCATAGACACAAAGAAGCACCTGAGCCACAGAATAATGTGTCTTATAAACCTCATATCTACAGAACAGTCTGGCGACTAAGGGACACTCAAGACCAATATGAATTCTCTCTTTTCAGTTCAAGTATTCAAACTCACATTAACATAAGGATTGTCATCCTTATGGAAGGATGGCTTTTATCCTAAACATCTATCCCATGACACACTAAGGCCTTAGGACTCAAGAACTGCACAGCGCAAAATCTTAGTAATAATGTGGTTCCTTGGGAGGCCATTTGCGTGACCTCTGGGAGGCTCTGTTTCTACTTATTTGATTCCAAAGTTACAGGCTTCTGTGGTATACATTTGAAGCAAAGGCACTTTCAGGGGAACTACTCCTATGCCTACTTCCTCAGCTTAACACAGCTAGTGTTAGTGTTAAGCTCCTCTAATCCTAGGGTATGGTAACTTGCATGGGCTCATTCCTCTTTCATAGTCTAAATCTTAGCCTGGCATAGAGGAATTTGGTCAACTCATTCCATTTAATGTAAGAAGAATTGATATGAACTCTCTGATATACTGGATTAATAATACTAATAATACCTAAAAATTATGGAGCACTTATTGTTTGCCAGGAACTGTGTTCAGAGCCTTATATGATTTTTTCATTTAATCCTTCAACTATATATGATATGCACAATTATTATTCATATTTTGTATATGAGAAACCAGAGACACAGAGATTAAATAACTTCCCCCAAATTAATACCACCTGGTAAGAGGTAGAGCTCTGGCTCCACAACTCACGCTCTTAATAACTGCAGTTGACCCTTGAACAATGCAGGGGTTAGGAGCACTGACCCCCACACCATCAAAAATCCATGTATAACTTTTGACTCTCCAAAAACTTAACTAACAGCCCACTGTTGACTGGAAGCCTGACCGATAACATAAATTCGAGTGACATATACTTTGTATGTTATATGTATCATATACTGTATTCTTATAATAAAGTAAGCTAGAGAAAAGAAAATGTATTATGTGGGGGAAAAAATCTGCCTATAAGTGGACCCATGAAGTTTAACCCCATGTTGTTCAAGGATCAACTGTACACTATAATACAACCTGCTTCCTCAGATGCAGTGTTTGTAGGTCATCTCATCCATATAGAGTACATCTCCCTTTCAGAAGATGCAGGAAATAGTAAAGGACAAAGAGTAAATAATTCAGATAAAAGTCATTAGATTTAGGGGCGCCTGGGTGGCTCAGATGGTTAAGCATCTGCTTTCAGCTCAGGTCATGATCCCAGGGTCCTGGGATCGAGCCCCACATCGGGCTCCTGGCTCAGCGGGGAGCCTGCTTCTCCTTCTCCCTCTGCCTCTCTCCCTGCTCATGCTGTCTCTCTCTCTGTATCTCTGTGTCTCAAATGAATAAATAAAATCTTTAAAAAAAAAAAGTCATTAGATTTAGAAGCTCAATTCTGACTCTAGTGGGGCAGAAGGATATTTTGGCAGCTGTAAAAACTAGAGGTGGCAGTAAGCATCAAGCAAAATAACTAGAGAATGATATGGTGGGGGTAGGTGCAGGTAAAGGAATACCCATGGAGGTGTATACCTTAACCTACAAGGACACTACAAGGCACAATCTGGAAAGCAAGGTCATTTTACTCCCTACCTGGACCTAGAGAGAGTGTCATGCCAAATCATAGTCATCAATGGGACAGGGATACCTGAAAGGCCCTAGTACTGGGAGCCTACCTATGCATAAAACTATGGAAGAACCCCAATTCCAGAAAAGCTAAGAGTCAAGTCTAGGGGAGTTAAGAAAGGGAAGAAGGAGCAAACAAATGCTCTAGGTCCAAGTTGGTCAGCAGGTAGGATGCAAGACCCAGAAAGTCAGAGTCCACAAGAACAACACCAACAAACAAATTGAACATTGTTCTAAGATAGAAGCTGTTTAGTCTTTTTGCAATTGCAGCCTACCTTCTGAATCAAACCCTCTGAAGCCAGCACATGTGAATGATAGTTAGACGTCAACAAGCCCACCCTTGAGTATGGAAAAATACACCAAGATTCTCTCATTACTAGATATATTAGGACTCCCAATGCTATTTGCATTCATTCACACATATCAACTCTGATTTTTGTCATGTTTATGTCAAAGAGAAAAGCAAGCCAGTACTTTTAAATGTTATATCAGGCAGGAAATCAGCTACTGTATCAATGTCAACACTGGTCTTGTTTTTGAGTGGATTAACCTTTCACAGAATGATAAAAGTGAAATTTTGAGAATGGATAAAGAAGAGGTGATATATGCATATATATATGCAATGGAATATTAGTCATAAAATGGTGATATAGATATAAAATGGAAATATATATATATACAATTAAATAGTCATAAAAGAATGAGATCTTGCCATTTTTTGCCATTTATGACAACATGGATGGACCTAGAGGGTATTATGCTAAGTGAAATAAGTCAGACAGAGAAAGACAAATACTATATGATTTCACTCATATGTGGAATCTAAAAACAAATGAACAAACAAGAAAAGCAGAAACCGACCCATAAATACAGAGAACAAACTGATGGCTGCTAGGGAGGGGGGGCTGGGGCCTGGGCAAAATGGGTGAAGGGAAGTAGGAGATACAGGCTTCCAACTATGAAAAGAATGAGTCACAGGGATAAAAGGTACCTCATAAGGAATATAGTCAGTGGTATTGGAGTAACACTGTATGGTGACAGATGGTAACTACACTTGTGGTGAACATAGCATAATGTGTAGAGTTGTCTAATCACTATGTTGTACACTTGAAACTAATGTAACATTGTATGTCAACTATACTTCACATTAGAAAAGTGCAATTTTGATTTTGCCAAAACTGAATTAACGATATTAAGAAGTTGACTAATAGACCCAGAGGAAAAATAAAATTTCTTCTCAAATGTAATTTTGAGACAACAAAGGCTTTAAGGTAGAAATCAGAGGTAGATTCGTGAGAAATAAATTTTGTTGCAAAACATAATTTGAATATAAATAATAGCTAGATGGAGGATCAGAGTTGAGGGCCTTGGAAGGGCTTTGGGAAAGTACAAGCTAGGCATTGTTTAACTCAGAGCAAACATTTAGAAGCAAGTGAACAAACACCTTTTCTCAAACTACACTCTTGCCAGAAAATAGAGTCTAGTCTCCCTAGTCACTGTCTTACTTGGCTCTGATCATCAGAACCATCCAAAAAGCTCAGGAATCAGACCAAGAAGCTAAATTTGTGTTTTTGGAACTAAATGATGCCAAATAACAGATTCTGATGATTTTATTGAATGCTTCTTTCACCATCTCTTCCTTGTCCTCCTTCTTGTGCCTTTCTCCAGCCTTCTCTGCTTCAAACCCTGACTTTTTGGTTATTAATCTTGGAGTAGTTAATACATTCTATTTCAAATTGTTTTTGGCTTCCTCGTAGTGACTGCTTTTAGGAGACGTTTTTCTTTCCAAATACATTCAGTCAGGAAATATTTTTAGAAAAAGAGTGGATTAAATATTGGGGGGGGAGGTCCAACAGTGTTCTAACCTCCTTTGCCCCATTTAAGAATTAATACTTGATAAGGACTTTGTGTTTCTTTTACTGACTCTGGACTTGTCCCTACCAGAGCCCTCTTCATTTCATTTCCTGCTAGACTTTGAGCATCTTGAGGGCAAAACCTGTATCTTACTCATTTCCGTTGTGTCAGCCCCTAAAGCAGTAGTAAATGCTTAGCAAAGTATTGTTGAATAAATACTAAAATAGTCCTACACCATCACAATATTTCTGTCCTTGAAATGGTCAACTGATAAACTTTTATCAATTTTAAAATGTTTAACTTCGGTTTTACTACTGTGCTAAGGACTCTGCTATCACGAAGCCCATGGGCAATAAGGGAAGTCAAATAGGCAATCTATTGAGAGGGATCCATGTATCTTTATCTCCTTCACCCTTCCATATTCAGCTATTCAGCCTTCTAAGTATCTCTTCAAAGAATTGCAATATGGTAAGATAACTGCTATGTAGAAACAGAACCTTACTAGGCAACCAATGTCAGAAAATATAGATATTTTGAGTCTTAATGGATGAGTAGAATTGTTTAGTCAGGCAAAACAAGAGAGAGGTAAGCAGAGAGAGCAGCATGGGTAACTGTACAAATGCAGGGAGAGAGAATGGAAGCTTCAGGAAAGGGCCTGTCATGAAAGATGACTGGTGAGTAGAACATGGAATAGAGAGATGAGGCCAGAAAGCAGTCAGGGCTTAGATAACGCAACGCATTATAGGATAGCTTGAGGGGATTCAACTTTATTATGTGTGCAATAGGAAGTGACATCAATTTTTAACTTATGATTCTGGTGGTACAATAGAGGATGCACTGGAGGGAGCTGGACCGATCACAGACAAATGGGTAAGAAGCTATTGCAGTAATTCAGGTGAAAACTGGTGACTTGAACAAAAGTGGTGGCAATTAATATGGAAATGAAGAAATGAGCTCAAGAGAGACTTAGTACTTCATCCAACAATAGCAGAATACACATTCTTCTCACACACATGAAATATTCACCAAGTTAGAGCATATTCTGGGCCATAAAACACACCTTAACAAATTGTAAAACATATAAATTGTATAATGTTTGTTCTCAGGCCACAATGGAACTAAATTAGAAATCAATAATAGAAAGATAACTGAACATAATAATAAAAAAAAACTTAAAAAAAAAGATAACTTGAAAATCCCCAAATGTGTAGAGATTAAACAATACACTTCTAAATAACACGAGTCAAAGAAGAAATCTCAAGAGAAATTAAATAATATTTTGAAATAAATTAAAATGAAAATGCAACTTATCAAAATTTGTGGGATGCAGTGAAAGCAGTGCTTAAAGGGAAATTTATAGCAATGAATGCATATTTTAGAAAGGAATAAATAGGTGATGGGGTTTAAGGAGTACACTTGTCATGATGACCACAGGATGATGTATGGAAGTACTGAATTACTATATTGTACACCTGAAACTAATATAACACCCTGTTAACTAATGGGAATTAAAATAAAAACTAAAAAAAAAAAAGATTTAAAAGCAATGTTTCCATTTTAGGAAACTAGAAAAAGAAGAGTAAATAAAATCCACAGTAAGCAGAAGAAAAGAAATAATAAAAATTAGAGCCGAAATTAATGAAATTGAAAGTAAGAAATCAGTAGAGAAAAATCTATGAAATCAAAAGCTGATTCTTTGAAGAGATACTTAGAAGGCTAAATAGCTGAATATGGAAGGGTGAAGGAGATAAAGATACATGGATCACTCTCAAATGATGATGCCAATAACTAAAGTAGTGAATGCATCTATTCCAAAGACCAATTATAGCAAGTATTGACAAGGATGTGGAGCAACTGGAATAATCCTACACTGCTGTTGGAAATGTAGAACAGTACAACCACTCTGTAAAATATTTAAGCAGTTTCTTTAAAAGTTAAACATGTACCTACCATATGACCCATACCACCTCTAACTATTTACCTGAGTAATGAAAGCATATGTCCAAAGACTTGTAACAAATGTTCATAGTAACTTTATTTGTAATAGCCCAAAACTGGCAATAGACATGTGCCAGCATGTGAATGAATAAACAAATTGTGGCATATCCATACAATGGATTACTACTCAGCAATAAAAATGGACTACTAACACATGCTACAGTATGAATGAATCTCAAAATAATTATGCTAACTGAAAGAAATCTGACCCAAAAGAGTACATGCTATATGATTTCATTTATATAGAATGCAAACTAGTCTACAGTGACAGAAAGCAGATCAATGGTTGTCTGAGGATCAAGGGAAAGATTACAAAAGGAAATGAAGACACTTTAGGGAATGATAGATATGTTCACTATTTTAGATGTGGTGATGGTTTTATAGGTGTGTTCATATGTCAAAACTTAAATGAAATTGCACGCTTAAATATGTGCAGTTAATTGTCAATTGTACCCCAATGAAGCTATTTAAAAAACAGTTGGTTTTTTGGGCGCCTGCGTGGCTCAGTTGTTAAGCGTCTGCCTTCGGCTCAGGTCATATCCCAGGGTCCTGGGATCGAGGCCCACATCGGGCTCCCTGCTCAGCGGGAAGCCTGCTTCTCCCTCTCCCACTCTGCCTGCTTGTGCTCCCTCTCTCGCTGTCTCTTTCTGTCAAATAAATAAAAATAAATAAATCTTAAAAAAAAAACAGTTGGTTTTAAAAAGATATATATATTTAAAAAAACAATCTCACAGGTTAGTACTTGGAACAAACTAACAAATTTGTGTCAATCTTCACTTGATCTTATCTTTTCAACCTCAGGTTAACTTCCATGAATCCACTGCCAACTTTTACAGATGGATGCTCCCAACCCTGCAATTCTGCCTCTGTGGGAGGTCCTTCCACATTTATGATTTTTTCCCTCAATCCCAAGAATCTAGAATTATTATAGAGGAAAAAAAGTTAATTACCACACAGAATGGATACAAGCATAACCTGTAGTCTTTTATTTTGTGATGATGATATCAGAAATCCAAGTGAAAACTGGCTTAAATGCTACATATAAAATGACCAGAGATGCATGAATTGGAGAACATGTTTTATGGACACAATCTTAAATTATGACTCACTCTTAGTAAAATACTCCCATTTGATCCATTTTAATCCTCTTAATTTATTTTAAAGCTGACATCATATCCACTCCACTCTGAGTGTTATAATGGCTTTTGGCCAAAAGCAATACAATTCTGATATGATTAGAATATCAGAAAAACCTTCTAATAAAGAAAATAGTTAAACAGCAGAGCTGTCAAAAATGCTCAGTAAGAGTGGACTCAGTGACAGAGTCCTTTCCTGCCCTGAGTTTTTAGAATTCTGTGACAGCTTACATGACATAGTTTCTTAACATGGGGTCTGATCATCCTGTGAAAGTACAGGCAAAATTATGCCCAGATCATACCTTTTCTTCCAATTCTAGATCATTCATGGACTTTCCTCTTATGTGCTATAAGAAAATGAGGAGAGAGAGAGAGGGAGAGAGACAGAAACAGAGAGACAAAAGGGACAGAGAGGCAGGTGCTTCTAATCTGAAGACACAATGGTGGTACTGGACTTGAAATTAGCGGCCCTGGCCCTGATTCTGATACTGCATGTACTGCATATGTGACATTAGTCCAATTTCCTTCCCCTTTTTGAGTCTGTTTTACTATTACTTCAATTAAGAGGTTCAATTGGATAGATGCTCAGGACCTTTCAAGTTCCAACTTCCTAGGGGTCTATGTACTAATGCAGCCCTTGACTTACCCTTGATTTTACCTTCATTTCCCTAGGCCTTTGGCATTTCCCTCTTTTCAGCCAAGGTTCTGCATCAGGGTGATGCTATATTGGCTTCTAGCTTTAGTCAGTGCCACTGTCCAGCATAGCAAAGAAAATATTTTAACAATGACAAATGCCACTGACTTTCCCTCTGGGTCTGCAGGTTCTGAGACATCTTGTTTCTTCCACATTCTCTAATAGAGGCTGAAACTTGGACCCCATGATGGCATACTCCACAGCCATATTCCAACTCCCTGTGCTTGATCAAGTCATCATTTATCAAGATGTAGTCACTCTTGTCATAAAACATTAGGGCAGTAAGAACGCCCTTAGAAATCACCTTGTCCATTGTCGTCACCACCACCAAACCATTGTTTTTCAAATATGTATGAGGATTAGAAAAAGGAAAGGACACAGAAAGCCACACATGGAGTCCACAGATCAGGATTAGAACCTAGAGATTCTAATTTCATGTTTAATGCTATTTCTACAGCACCTCTTTTGTTAATCATAGTGCCAGGCATAAATCCTTATTTTATCTGGCCATTCATTCATTCATTTAAACACAAGCAATGAACACTTACTATGTGCCAAACACTGTGCTTGGTGCTAGAAAAAACGCTGACGGGAGCAAGTCATTTCTGTCCTGAGGTTTACCCTACCTGTTAATTGAGGGTTGTTTCTTATAGTACTGGCTTGGGCTTAATGCAACAGAACAGGTTATCATCATTGCCATTATCTCCACCCCCAGGCATCCACCCTCCTGCACTGACCTAAACAAGATCCAATATGCTTTAAAACAGAGGCAATACATAGCATTAAACACCATTTTATTGATTTGCTTCAGTGCACAAGTATTCATTGAGCACCTGCTGATTCGATCTTAATCTTATTCCTAAGAATCTAATGCAGTTTAAAGATAGAATTAATCATCAAAAGAGAAAGCTCAGGTTCCTGCTGAGTCATTCTGTGGATGTTCACTATGAGAGGTAGTACTTTATTAACAAGTGAACATCCCTCTCAGTGGTCCATTGTGTAGTGCATCTTATTTTCACGATTATATATTGGGGAGAGGATTCCAAAGACAGAGTGACACACTAAGGAATGGGTACAAGTAGGAAGGACCAAGTTTAGTAGATTAAGGAAAGAGGAAGCCCATTTGAAAACGCTCTAGTTTTTGGTGTGCAGCAGGTCAAGGCCAGGAATAAATTAATAACAGAAAGGGCAAGCAATTTCCTGAGAGTTGAGGGGATTGCAAGTTCTATAATAAAAGTAAAGGTGAGAATTGTGTAAAACTGTTGAATCACAGACCTGTACCTCTGAAACAAATAATACATTATATGTTAAAAAAAAGAAGAAGAAGATAGTAGGAAGGGAAAAATGAAGGGGGGCAAATCGGAGGGGGAGATGAACCATGAGAGACTATGGCCTCTGAGAAACAAACTGGGGGTTCTAGAGGGGAGGAGGGTGGGGGGAAGGGTCGGCCTGGTGATGGGTATTAAAGAGGGCACGTTCTGCATGGAGCACTGGGTGTTATACGCAAACAATGAATCATGGAACACTACATCAAAAACTAATGATGTAATGTATGCTGATTAACATAACATAATAATAATAATAAAAAAGTAAAGGTGAGAAGAAGCAGTCAATTGTAATGAGGCTTGGTTAGCATAGTCTTATCCGGCAAGAGCGAAAAGGGAGGGAGGAGCAGGTAAGTCAGCAAGGGTTAGATAGAGGAGTTAAGTCTATGAATTTAACCTATATATGTTCAAATAACCTATATACATTCAAATATTCAAATATCCTATATATATTCAAATATTCAAAGAATATGAAGTAAGGGAAAGGGAGTTGATGCTGATGCTGCCTATCAATAAATTTAGGACTAAGGTTGAGCATGAGGTGAAGACTTGATCCAGATGTCATTTCATTGAGTCTCATTCCTGAGATCCCATAGACTTGTGAGAATTTCTAAGCATGATTCCTGGGGTTAAAGGTGAACATTTAAAAAAAATCAAGGCGAAATTCACATAACATAAAACTAACCATTTTAAAGTGAACAATTCAGTGGCACTATAAATTCACAATGTTGGGCAATCATCCCCTCTATCTAGTTCCAAAGCATTTTCATCACTCCCAAAGGAGATCTCATTGCCATTAAGCAGTGACCACCTTCTCCCAGTCCCCAGCAGCTACTAATCTGCTTTCCGTCTCCATGAATTTGCCCATTCTGAACATTAAGCATACAATATGCAGCCTTTTGTCTCTAGCTTCTTTCTTCATTTGTTTAGCATAACGTTTTCTAAGTTTGTTCATGTCATAGCATGTAACAGTACTCATTCCTTTTTGTGGTTGATACTATTCCATTTGATGGATACAACAAATTTTGTCTATTTATTCATCCATTATTGGACATTTGGGTGATTTCTACATTTTGGCCATTGGGAATAGTGATGCTACAAACATTCATGTACAAGTATTTGATTGAATGCCTGTTTTTAGTTTTTTCAGACATATAACTAGTAGTAAAATTGCTGAGTCATTTGCAAAGTAGATGTTTAACTTTTTGTTAAACCATTGCAACAGTGGCTGCACCCACTTCAGATTCCCACCGGCAAATGTTTGAGTTTCAGTATCTCCATATTTCTGCCAACACTTGTTCTTATCTGTCTTTGTTATTATAGCCAATCTCTTGTCTGTGAAGTGGTATTACCTTGTGGTTTTGATTGCATTCCGTAATGACTAATGATATTGAGCATCTTTTCATGTGTTTATGTCTGAGGGACATTTACTGTTAATATCATTTATTCTGGTGAATAAGCCATACTTTCTTGTTACTTTCAATGCCTTCTAATTTTTTAAAATAAAAACTGGATGTTTTGAATATAATAATGTAACTCTGAAAATCAGATTTTTCTTCTTAGGCTTTGTTGTTGCTTGCTGTGTGTTATTGTTGCTTTTGGTTTCATGGTTCTTCTAAACTAGTTTTTAAAAGACTTTGTCATGTGTTGTCTTTAAAGTCTCGGTTCCTTTAGCTTGTGGTCAACTGGTGGTTTGGCAGGAATTTTCTTAAATTCCTGGAGTTCATAAAAATAATTTTAAAAATACCTTTCTTGTCTTTGCAGACTGGCTGTGTGTTGGAACACTAAGTGCTTAGCCAATCCATTTATAATCCTACCTTAGCCTTAATGTTCTGCTTGTGCTGAGCCTAAAATCAGCCATTGGTGAAAGGTGAGGGCCTTCTCAAGACTTGTCTAAACATGCATCATGCTCTGGGTATGCATGTGGCTTTTTAAGATTCCCCGTTATATGTGAAAGCTTTTTATTTATTTTTTTTAAAGATTTTATTTATTTATTTGACAGAGAGAGACACAGCGAGAGAGGGAATACAAGCAGGGGGAATGGGAGAGGGAGAAGCAGGCTTCCCGCGGAGCAGGGAGCCCGATGCGGGGCTTGATCCCAGGACCCTGGGATCATGACCTGAGCCGAAGGCAGACGCTTAGCGACTGAGCCACCCAGGCGCCCCTATGTGAAAGCTTTTTAAAGCCCTTATTCCCCCAAGTAACTCTCCAGAGCTTATCTTCCCAGGCTTTTGATGTGTTTACTATTTATTCAGACTATAATCTTTTTTTTTTTTTTTTTTAAAGATTTTATTTATTTGACAGAGAGAAAGACAGCCAGAGAGGGAACACAAGCAGGGGGAGTGGGAGAGGGAGAAGCAGGCTTCCCGCAGAGCGGGGAGCCCGATGCGGGGCTCGATCCCAGGACCCTGGGACCATGACCTGAGCCGAAGGCAGACGCTTAACGACTGAGCCACCCAGGCGCCCCTATTCAGACTATAATCTTTTGCCCCAGGCACCAATGGCTTGTTCACTTGCCTTTCAATATTTTCAAGGAGCACCCCTTGTTTAGCCATTTTTCTATCCTGAAAGTTTCGAGTTGGGCAGAACAAAGGCAAGTGCCTTGCTTCAGTGCTTCACAAACACAATTCCTTGGGAACAAGTTCCACTCTACTCCTGGAACCAGGTACCCATGGGGTTGGGAGGTGGGAATGGGGGTAGATACAGGCTGCCATCTTTAAGTCTGGCATCACACCAAGAAGGAGAGTGGGGCAAGGCAAATTTAAATGCCACAACAAAGCTCTTCTACCATGTTTGTCCCCTTTTCTGAATTCAGCATTCACTTGATTACTGCAGTCCTTTGATAATATTCCAGAATTCTGACAGTTTACTCTGACAATTTTTGCTCAGTTTGTTGGTGTTTCTGTGGAGGCACAGGCTGTTGGAGCCCCCTTAGGCTCCCATGTTTGCTGAGCAAAGATGGGTATTTTACAAACAGTGTAGCTATGGCCCCTGAACTCAAGCCACAGACTTCATCTAGTGCTTGACCCAACACAGTGATCTTTACAGAGTAATCAGAACACTCTTTAAGAGTAATCAGAACACTCTTATCTACAAGGACAGTATGAAGGGCTATATCAATGCCCTAGCGCTATGTTACAATCTGGTTCTCAAGGATTTTGATTGCCTCTTTATTTCACAAAATGCCACTTCATTCCACAGGACGCTGTTCCATTACATTGATGATATCATGCTGATTGGACCTGATGAACAGGATGTAGCAACTATCCTAAACACCATGGTAGGATGCATGCAGGCCAGAGGATGGGAAATGAACTCCACAAAAATTCAAAGGCAGTCTTCCTTGGTGAATTATCTAGGGATCTATAAGCCCAGGGCATACTGAAACATCCTCTTCAGATCGAAACATCCCTTCCAAAGAGAAGGACAAGTCACCACATCAGGCCTCAATTACTATTAACAAATAGGCACAATGAGTAGTGGGCTTCTTTTTGATTCTGAGGGCGATGTATTTGGAGTACAACTTATTAACTGACCACACTGACACTTATTTAGGAGTACAACTCCTACCTATTTACTGAGTAATCTAAAGGCTTCTAATTTTTAGCAGGGCCCAGAGTAAGAAGAGACAACAGGCCCAGCCTGACATGCAAGCTACTCTGCCACTTGGTCAATATCTCAGCAAATGCAGTGGCACTTAAAGTGACTATGGCAAACTGGGATGCTATGTAGAGCATTTTCAGGCTCCTAGAGGTGATGCATTTGCTTATATTTCCTTCTTATTCCCATGGCAAATAGTCAACTGAGGTAGGTACCATAACCAAGATAATTGTGTTTATACTAGCTGATACACCCCCAACCCTTTTACTTTTTCTCAGAGTGAACCAATGTAAGGTTAGTCTCATTCTGGGAATCCCCCCATTAAGGGGCACCTGGGTGGCTCAGTCAGTTGGGTGTCTCCCTTCGGCTCAGGTCATGATCCCAGAGTCCTGGGATCGAGCCCCGCATCAGGCTCCCAGCTCAGCGAGCAGTCTGCTTCTCCCTTTGCCCCTCCCCCCAGCTCATGTGCATACTCTCTCTCTCTCTCTCAAATAAATAAAATGTTAAAAAAATCCCCCATTAATATTTTCTTTCAAAAGTTAGCAATAAAACTCTGTGTTCAAAGAAAGAGTTTAAGGATATCTAAATGCCAAGAGGCACATTCTGACATGTTCCCAGCTTTTTTGTGGCATCCTTGGTCTTTGCTTTATGAAAACATAAAATTACAAAAACAGAAACTGTTCTGTTGTGCACCTCAGTCTGTTTGTAATAGAGAAATAAATCAAATAGGATATTAACAGTTCAGAAAACGAAAATGTTCTTAAGGAGGATTGTGCTGATCATAAATGGGCTCCATACAGGTGCGCCTGAACAAGATGATGGTTGGGAGCCTCCCGCTGGCTATTTTCACACAAGAGAAGTGGTCTTAAGTGGATTTGTGCACACAATATATGCACAGAAAGTGAGATATGTGGGAGAGAGTGTCAGTGGGGTCAGGTGTAAGCAGAGGGGCAGAATGGTTGGTGGTTATACTTTAGCCTTGCCCAGGGACTATGTCCATAGGTCCAAGCCCCATAGAGTTATGAACTATAGAATCCAGCTACATTTACAAAGTAAGGGGCGGTACCTTTTCTGTCCTTAGGTAACAAAGTATGATAGGGAACAAGGAAGGGTAAGGGGTAATAGACCAAATATTCAAGCTGGATCACCAGTAACATTTGTAACATTTAAAGTTTTCAGGGCAAGACTTCAGTTGGGGCCTTCTTGCCATATATAAAGGTTTAAATCAACCAATAAACTGTTAAATAAAATCTTATCTCCAATAACATGAAAAATTCACCTTTTTAACAATCTGAAAGACCAGGTTCGGATTTAGTATACTGGGTGTACTTTAGTAATATAGTTTTCTTATTTAGTTTATCAAGAAAATTTAAAAACACCAATCTGTCAGTCATGAGTATAAGTCTGGAATAGGCTGTTGTGTGACGTTCAGAACTATACATTTGGATACCTGGAGTGTCAAGGGCTGCCCTTTGCTGGGCCTGGTGTAGAAGGAAATCAATCACAGGGCAGGGGATTATACAAGAGTATGAATTCCAGAAGACTGGGATTATTAGAAGTCAGTTTAGGGTCTGCCTTCCATACTTAAGAGTACTCAAAGTTCTATTCTAGTGATGTTAAGGAGAGTGGGCCCTCCCATCTCGGGCCCCTGGTCCACACCCCAATCCCTAGAACTCAGCCTACTCCCCTTTTCTATGTCCCTGAGCTTCCTCCCTCATCAAGAGAGGCTTCACATGCATATGTGGATAATGTAGCCCTCTTGTTCCCTGTTACCTGCATATAACCATCACCTCTTGGTTACCTCTCACTCCTGGCAGTATAACACGGACAATGTCATTCAACCCTCAGAAGCACAGACTCAGTGAAGAGGAGCACCCAGGCCTCTTGGGGCTTGAGACATGGGGCCATTTGGGGAACAAATTCAGGGCCCCAGGTACCTGTAGCATAATTAGGGTTGGGGCATGGACTCTGAGTATGCACCAAAAAAAGGCTTATCTCAGTAAGAGTTGTCTGTGTGTCTTTTGTCTAATGTGAACCCCTAAGATTCTTAAGCCCACATAAGGGCCCTTAATATAATATATAAATAATCACTATAGCTAATATATAGTATATATAGTATATAAAATATGTAAAATATAGTTTATGTATATAAATATATATTTTTATATTTATATATAAATTTATAAAAATATATTTTATATACATATGCATATAATATGCATATATACATATATAAATATATTACATATATAAATATATATGTAACTATATATAATCCTACATATTTTACATAATTTATGCAAAAATATATTTTACATATGTAATTACATAATTATGTATATAAAATATATTAAAATATAGTATTATAGTATATATATAAAATATTTATATACTAATAGTATTAATAGTAATAGTATTAAATATAGTATTATAGTATTATATATATAATATAAAATATAATTATATAGTTTATTACATAACTATACTTATATAGATTCTATAGCATAATTATATAGTTATTTATATAATTATATAATTAACTAATATAGTATAGTTAATATATTAACTATATTAACACAAATACATATATATAACATATATATAAATATATATACACATATATCTATATGTATATTTATATATATTTAACACCACCAGCATGGCATGAACCAACAGGAACTAGGAGAGGCATGAAACAAATTGTCCCTCAGAGCCTCCAGAAGGAACCAATCCTGCTGACACCTTGATTTTAGAATTTTGGCCTCCAGAACTATAAGAGAATAAATTTGTATTGTTTTAAGCCACCTGGTTTGTGGTAATTTTTTTTGGCAGGCCTGTAAAACTAACACATCCCTCCAAGAGGTCTTTGTGTATCAGGCCCGAGAATTCTAGTCTCTTCCTCAACCCAGATTTTACCATCCTGTTCAGTTTACCTGCAACAGTACCAAGTCAGTGAAATAAGGCTGGCCCTACTGTAGGTGAAATTTGAAATTTCCCACATTGCTTTAAACCAGGGGTTCTTGAACTTTAGTGTATTTCAGAAGCAGCTGAAGGACTTGTAAAACCCTGATGGCTAGCAGCCTACCTTCAGAATTTCTGATTCAGTAGGTCTGAAGTAGGGTCTGAGAATTTGCATTTCTAACGAGTTCTCAGGTGATGCTGATGCTGCTGGTCCACGGCAACTCAATAGCACCATTTTGGTCTCCAGGCAAGCTAGGTCGTCCATTGGTTTCTTTCAGTAAAATGCAGGAGAGGTTAGACTACCATCCCTGCCATTACACGAATTGTTTATAACTTATATTTTAATTTAACTTATTTGAGGCTGCGATAAAATAATTTTAAATAGGCTTACCAGGGCGCCTGGGTGGCTCAGTTGGTTAAGCAACTGCCTTCGGCTCAGGTCATGATCCTGGAGTCCCTGGATCGAGTCCCGCATCGGGCTCCCTGCTCGGCAGGGAGTCTGCTTCTCCCTCTGACCCTCCTCCCTCTCATGCTCTCTGTCTCTCATTCTCTCTCTCTCAAATAAATAAATAAAATCTTTAAAAAAAATAAAAAAATAAAAAAAAAAAAAAAAAAAAAAAAAAACAAAAAAAAAAATAGGCTTACCAAACAGTTGAAAGAGATTCCTCTCAAAGACATTAAGGTGGGCCAAAACAAATAGAAAAGATACAAAGATCTGAGTCAGTATCATTTATGTAACAAAAGAATCTGCAACTTACTTATTTCAAACAAGCTTTTATTTTTAATATAAACAAATGCTGTCAAATATATCTGTAAAAGGTAAGGTAAGAGTAGAGTCAGATGTCAGTCAATATCATTTTGAAACAAAACTAGTGGTTTAGACTTGAAAACTAGAATATCTGTGAAGAATAAATTCTTTTCTTCTTTCGCCATCCATTTTGTTCTATGCCTTCCAACTGTGGGATGGAATAAGAGTCAATTAACAATTGTATACCACTAACAGGCACCAATAACTTTCTAATATAAGAGTCAAGTCAACCCTGTGTACATATGTTGTCTCAACAAGGAGAAAACGAAATGGTTTCTCCTTGTAACTCAGACCCTGAACATCAGGGTGCACATGCTTCAATCATTTGATCACACCAACCTCGACTCCCTCTTGCCCACCACTATAAATGCTTGGGTTTTTTTTCCTTTAAAGGAGGATTTAAATAAATCTTTCTACCTTAGAAGCCTGTGCTCTTTACACAAATCATACATCCCTTATACTCCCAGACCTCCAGTTTCCATATATTTAAAATGAGAATGAGGCTGTTATCAAACATCTATAGCTGTGAAAATTTAGAGAGACAGAAAGAGAGAGGGAGAGGGAAAGGAGAGAGAGAGATGGATGGACGGAGGAAATATAAGCTGAGACTCAATTACCAATTCAGTGGTAAACAATCTTACTATGACAGATTTTCTTTTCTTTTGAATGTTATATGAAATGCAAAAACCTAAATTGAACTAATATTTGTGAGTTACTCATGAAATCCTTAACTCTTTACTACTATTCTAAGGAGTCACCTTCTCCATTATAGGAGACAACATTACTGTGACCAAGTGATGAAGGCACAGTTAGTGCATGGTGTATCTGCTTTAGCTACTTCTTCTGGTAACCATTTTCTAAAAAAATATCGATCTCTAACACAAGGTCTGATAAATTGCCCATCTGTAGTAGTCTTAAAGCTACAGGACAGAGGACTTGCAGCTATGTATGAAGTGCATTTCAGAATATACTGCCTTCTATTCTATCTAGTATATAAGTATATTATTAACATTGAACTGTTTTTTTAAAACTAAATTTCAACAATTTTTTCTTATTTAATTTACAGAAAAACGTTAAAAACATAAAGCTGTCAGTAACAAGCATATGTCAGAAATGGTTAGTTAATGCTCAAGGTTCTACACTAATACCTGAATTCTTCACAGCTGCCCTCTGCTGAGTCCATATCCATTTTGTCTTTCTTCTGGTTCTTCATTTTCATCCTCTTTCACTTCCTTCTCCTCTCCTCCAGCTTCTTGGGCCTCTTCATCAGACTTTTCATACTGATATTCAGTTGCTTCTTTAGTGAAGAATGATGTGGACTTTGGGACCAGAAGGTGGCAGAAAAAATATCCCAATTTAAAATCAGTAATGGCATCCAGTACTCTGCCCTCAGGAGTATCTGTAAAATATAAATATGTTACCAAAAAAAAAAAAAAAAGAAGAAGAAGAAGAATAGCTGGGCATGTTCCTAATGGTTGATAACACCCATGGCCTTCAGATTTCTGCTGCTTGATAGTTTTCTCAGTGATGTTTTCCCCCAATTTCCAGTAGATCTCAATCTCTGTACTGCTGCTTATTTCTTGCCCTTGTGAGAAGGGATCAGAATCACTTGGTCCTCATTGTGTTTTGTATGTTTTTCTCAGAACTTCATTGGAAAATATGTGTTTGACTTAAAGACAAGTTCTATCATGAAGCTCATTTGTTCCTCACCCCTGAAAAGTGCTCCAGTACCATTTCATCATTTCTCATATTATCTTACCAAGAATCTACATTTTTAAAAGCCATCAACCAAAAGTGAGGTGTATGTCCTTTTCCTTCAGGCTTACTTTCCATTTTCTCCCACACGCCTTCCTGAACACCTACCTACTTCCCACTGACATTCACCTTCTTTGGGTTCATGAACTGCATTGATGATCTCAGATCTCAGCTCTCTTATCAAACAGAGGCTGGTAAAAAGTATACTTTTTCTCAAGACTGTAAAAGTCTTTATGGAATTGGGTACTTTCAGCCTGAAGTTTTTTGAAAGCACTGACCTGTTGCTTAATCACCTGAGGCAAGCACTAAGAGTGGCCTGAAAGTAAGCCAGGTATACCAACAAAGTCTACAAGAGCTTGAAGATGTTGCCTCCATTCATCCCGTCCATCTCCTTGGGTGCATAGGCCCCAGCTTTCCCAGAAAGTGGCAGCATCAGCCAGTACTTCACCCTCCCAGACCTTGACTTCCACTGGTTCCTCTGCCTTCTGGGATGTAGCTAGCCCTCTCTGCTGGTTCCTCCAGCTCCCAGGGTCAGGTTCCCTCTACCAGGTATCTTCCCTCCTAGACCTTGGCTCCTGGGATGTGACTGAACCCCTTCTGGGTCCTCCCCCTCCCGAGGCACCAGTTCTTCTCCAGGGTCATTGGGCTCCCAGGAGCAGCACCTGACCACCACTCAGCCTGTGTGGGGCTGAACCGGGATATGGTTGTTATCATGGACACAGTGTGGAAGGGAATGGGTCACAGCTCTGAACAGGGACCAAAATTGTGCCATGGTAAACTCACAGATGTCCAGGACAACTTCTGCACCTTCCTTACCGGTCTCTTCTTCCTCTTTGTCCATGTAATTCTCATCCTCCTCCTCATAGCTGTCGTCAGCCTCCTCTTCTCCATCGTCCTCCTCCTCATATTCCTCCTCTTCCTCATTCTCTTCCTCTTCTCTGCCCCCCTCATCCCCTCCCTCCTCTTCTCCCCCTCCTTCTCCCTCCTCTCCATTCTCCTCCTCCTCCTCCTCTTCCTCCTCCTCCTCTTCCTCCTCAACTTCCTCCTCCTCTTCTTCTGCCCCCTCCTCCTCTTCTACTTGCTGTACATCCCGGTTTCCCTGGATTACAGGCTGAGCAGGCCCCTGCCCACCCTCCTCCCAAAGGTCTTGAACAACTGCCTGGAAATCCCTAGGGGCTGCGGCCCTTGCGACTCCAGCCCCCCATTCTGCAGGCACTGCACCGCCCCTGGTGGATCCAGGGTCCTGGCCCACCCCACCACTGGCTCCCTTCTGGCCACCTGGGATTGGACCTTGATTCTCTGTAGCAGACATGGCAGAAGAGATACACCAGTCAGTGCTTCAACCAGAGAAGTGATCTGGCTGCTTGACAAAGGTAGCTTTGCCTAGAGGAGTGCTGCTGAGCTGAGGCTGTTGGCAGCGGCGTCTGCTGGGAGGTGGTGGAGGCAGCAGAGAAAATGGCGGCCGAGGATACAGCAGTCTAGTCTACGGTGCCTGTGGAGGGCGGGGGGGGGGGGTGGGCGGGATTCAAGGAGCAGCCAATTGAGGCTGCGCCTGAGGCAGTGTTGGACAAAGTGGGAATGAATCCGTTAGGCGGTTGACAGGAGGCGGAGCTTCAAAGGGTCAACAGAGGACTGTTTCCTCCCTTATAAGCTCTAAGCTCATTTGCTGAAAGGTAAGGATTGACATGCCCAGGGGTCCACTGATTTTTCAAGATCCTCAGCTTCTAGAGTTTGGGTCCTTCCTCTCTTCGTTTTGAGACCTCAGAGGCCTGGATTACCTTTTAAGCCCTTGCATACCCTGTCCTTTTAATTCTATTGCCTGCAAAGCTGAAGTGTTCCAATGTGGAGGCACTCTGCTGCATAGGGTGAATTATTCCTTGAGGTCCACTTCCAGATGACTTATGCCAATAGGGACAGATTCATTAAAAAAAAAAAAAAAAAAAAAGTGTATAGTTCGGATCTCAGCACTTGTAAAAACCTACCAGAAGAGAAGGAAAAGAGAATTTGGACATTTTAACATTATCAAAGCTATTTAGGAAAAAATACAATTGAAATGGATGCAGTCAGAACAGAGAGTTGAAGAGATGTTAAAAACCAGAGCTGGATGGTGTTTAATGAACAGTGCTAAATTTACTTCAAGCCTCCAAAGAGTGAATAAAGAGCTACTTCTTTTAAAGGACCAGGCTTTTAAAGGACCAAGCATGCAGGCAGTCTTCCTAGAATGATTTCTGAGTCAACAGTCCAAGACTTTTTGTTGCATTCAACCCCACTTAGCCAAGATCTGAAGTGTAAACAATTCTTAAAATTATGAAGAAATCAACACCTATTTTATACTGATTCCATTTACCGTTGTTACTGGGCAAGAAGCACCAAAAAAAGAATTCTTGATGAATCATCTGGGTTCAGACATACTCCTCCCTATCCTAATTATGTAGCAACAACTCATATCTCTGTATGGTAATCAGAGTCAATTTGCCCCACTACTACACAAACTCCTTTTTTTTGCCTGCTAATCCACTGCCATGAAGAGACTAAGGTGACCAGGTGGTAGTTGTAGCTTCAAGTTCAGTAGAACCCATCCCGATTACTTTACCGGAAGCAGTCTCTCTTAGGACCCAGAACATTTGCTATGGCAGACCCTAAAGTTTAATAGGCATTTACTTCTTGTAAACATCTTTGCTAAATGGTTCTATTCCATGATAAAATTGTGTGTATCCCAATTGTCATAGAGACCAGAAGGTCACCATGATGTTTAAACTGTTGATAGCTTTCTATGGTCATCAAAATGTGAAAATTGATTTGCACAGTGAGAGCCATAATCCATACTTCAGCCACTTACACCTCCTTCCAATATAAAGATCGAATAGACGTTATTAAAGATAAGAAGCTCAACAAGGTGTAGTGTGGAGGGGAAAACTTCATATAATGGGTTAGGTAGGTAATCAGTATAGGGTGGGTAACAGATTTGGTTTCCTTTCAAAAACACAAACCACTGGGATTCCAGTCTTATAATTTAACTTCCTTAGAGACTAGCATAACTGATACTACAATTAAGTAGCAGTCTCAAAGGCAACATAGCCCCAAATATATACCCATCACTTGGTTGACTCGAGGGTTTGGCAGGTAAGGAAAATAAGTCTCAAAGATGGGGAAAATGCAAACAGATCTGAGAAACCTCTGATTATCTTCAGTAAATGCCTCAGGTCTCAATTATATGCCAGAAAGTTCAGGCTGCCTCCCTCCACTGCCAAACAAAACCACAAACTGAATGGTGAGTCACCTAAAATCCCTACTCTCAAATCCTGATATTAATCACTTTTTGGCAGTCCATACCTCTGCTCAGTATCTCATTTCCAGGCATAATACCCTACATGCTGTCAGTGTCAAAATTTGCCACATCAATTGAAAGATTATCCTCTTCTTTCATAGGCACATTAAGTTTATCCTCAGAGTCACAGGCTTAAAAGAGCACTATTATTTCTCACAATGCTAGAAATGTAGGAATGAATGAATAAAGTGGTAGAAAAATAGTAGATAATGATAGATATTATTTTAATGAAAAGGCAATATCTAAGTAATATATGGAAATCAGTTTCTAATCGTGATAAATATCCTCCAAGTAGCAAGTGGAGATTTTCTGGTAACAACAATCCCCTGGGCTCCAGTGAAGCCAGGAATGTCTGTGCAGATGGAGTGCCCAGAGAATCTTGGTCACCTTGGAATAATATTAGAAAGTATAGAGAAAGGCAACACAGTGAGCTGTTTCCAAATTCGATAATTCATAGCTGTTTCCAAAGGCAGTTTTTGGAACAATGTACATGAGGATGGCAGCAAAGATAAAAATGATTCTTGGAAAGACATTCATTTTTGACAAAGTGCCCTGTGCCTTAGTGACCATAGAAATTATGGAAAATTATGGGAATTATGCTCCTAAAGCAAAAGAAGCCCCTATATACTGCCAATAGGTAGGAATGCTCAGAGATAGTTATCTTAGAATGGTTATAAGCAATGACTCAAACAATAAAATGTATGTAAGGCTGATGAGGACCTGATAAGCACATCATTACTGCAGAAAGTAAAACACAGTCTCTGTAATATCGGATTATTTAGGTTAGAAAGACAGAGCCGTACTATGGCACAGCTTTCTTGGATTAAAAAGCAAATTGAGAGAACCTTCTATATTCATTTTTAAGTTCTCTACTACAAGAAGAAGCCATTCTATTTCCCAGATGACACACAGGAGAAGGCCACATTGGATCAGAATTAAACCTGAAACCATGCGGCACCCTGCTGGCTCAGTCAGTTAAGCCCCAGCTCAGGTCATAATCCCGGGGTCCTGGGATCGAGTCCCGCATTGGGTTCCCTGCTCAGCAGGGAATCTGCTTCTCCCTCTGCCCCTCCCCCAGCTCGTCCTTGCTCACACAGGCGCACACTCTTTCTCTCTCAAAAATAAGTAAATAATTTTAAAAAAGCCTGAAACTAAAATTAGTGAGGGTCATCATTAGGTTCTTAGTGGCGATAAATAGAAGACAAATATTAAGGATCATTATTGAACCTCTAGAGTTTGCCAAGAGAGCAATATGATGGAGTGGTTGCATGTTTAAGGTTTCCATCAGAAAAAAAAAGACAGATGTGGGTTTCAGTGTCAGGGTTGCAACTTATAAGCTATATAACTTAGTGTAATCTTTATCTTCTGTAAATGTAGCTTTCTTATCTGTTGAATAGGGATAATATTAATGCTAACGCTAGAGTTGATGAAAGTACATACTATAACATATAGAATAGCCCTGAACATTCTTTTAAATAAAGTAATGGCAGAAAGGTTTAAAATCAATAATTAATTGTGCACATTAAGAAGCTAGATAAAGAAGAGCAAATTAATACCAGAGTTAGTGTAAAAAAGACATTATACAGCTAATAAAAAGCACATTATCAGTTTTCTGATAAGTTACATTATTTGTTTTCTTGAGAAATTAAATAAAATTCATTAAGCCCTGCTTGAATAATTAAGCAAGACAGAAAATACTAATTACCAATATCAGGGATGAAAGAGGGGATATTTCTACAAATTCTTTAAACACTCAAATAAGAAGAGAACATAGGAACAATTTTATGCCAATAAATTTGATAACATATAGACATAGAAATAGACAAATTCCTTGGAAAACACAATTTTAGAAAACTAACACACAGATTGAAAATCTTACCAGTGGTATATCTACAAAAATTTGAATTTCTAATTTTAGAAATGTTTCCTGGTAATGGTACAGGGAGAAGGAACTGAGGTAGAGCCCAGTGGACTTCACAAGTAGGAGAGATGGAGCTAAGCATCTGAAGAAACCAGGGTGGCTACAGATTATAGAACAGAATACACAAGAAGAGAAATATCCACAAAGAGAAGCTACTAATTCTGTAGGAAGTCCCTTGAATATTAAGAATAGTAGCCAGAACATATACATGAAACTACCCCGGGCTTGTGGGAAAAAAAAAAAAATATATTGGAAGTATTAGAGGATGTTTTCCAGTACTCACATGGGAAAGGGAATAAATGCCTGTTCCCATCAACCAGACTGGAAAAACTTACAATTCACTAGTTATTCAGCTGAATACACAGGAAAGTCTTGCCTCAGTAACAAATGATTAGCCCTAGATGGAGAATAGCTCCAAATCCACCATACAGAATCACAAAACAATTCCTGAAGTAATCAAACTGTTTCCAAGTAACTTAAATGTATCTTAGAGCAAATTCAAGGGTATGTACAGAAATAAAATATCCAACACTCACCAAGATAAATTGTACAATGGACATCCATTTAGTAATTAATTAGGCATTCAATGGCCCAGTAAAACACAATCCATAATGAGGAGAATAATGAGTACCTCCAAACTAACTCAGAATTGACGTTAGAAGAATTGTTATATCTATATTCCATATGTTCAATTAGAGAAATGGAGAATATTTTTAAAAATGGAAACTGAAGGTCTACAGGTGAAAATTTACCATGTTTGAGATGAAAAATACAATGGATCCCAAATAAAAATCCCAGCAAGTTATTTTGTGAATATCAGCAAAGTTATCCTAATTTTATATGGAGAGGTAACACAACCTTGAACAAAGTTGGAGGGCTGACACTACCAAACTTCAAGACTGTATAAAGCTTCAGTACCCGAGAAACTATGGTATTGGTGAAAGAATAGACAAAGGATCAGTGGAACAGAGTAGAGAGTCCAGAAATAGACCCCCATACGTGTAGTGAACTAAACTTTGAGAAAGAAGCAAAAGCAAAACAATGGAGAAAAGATAGTCTTTTCAAAAAATGGTGCTGGAACAACTGGACACTCAAATGCAAAAAAAAAAAAAAAAAAAATGAATCCAAATAAAAAATTAACTCAAAGTTAATCATAGAACCAAATGAAAATGCAAAATTATAAAAAATCCTAAAAGATAACATAGAAGAAAATCTAGGTGACCATGGTATGGTGATGACATTATAAATACAATACCAAAGGCACAAAGCATGAAATAATCATATGAAATAAATGAAATAAATATCCAGATTGATAAGCTGGAGTTCACTAAAATTAAAAAATACTGTTCTGCAAAAGACATTATCAAGAGAATAAGAAGACAAGTCACATACTGGAAGAAAATATTTGCAACAGATATATCTGATAAAGAACTGTTATTCAAAATATACAAAGAACTCTTAAAGCTCAATAATGAGAAAATGAACAACCCAATTTTAAAAACTGGACAAAAAACTTGGACACCTTATCAAAGAAGTTTTTTTTTTTTTTAAAGATTTTATTTATTTATTTGAGAGAGAGAATGAGAGAGAGCACGAGAGGGAAGAGGGTCAGAGGGAGAAGCAGACCCCCCACTGAGCAGGGAGCCCGATGCGGGACTCGATCCCAGGACTCCAGGATCATGACCCGAGCCGAAGGCAGTCGCCCAACCAACTGAGCCACCCAGGCGCCCCACAAAGAAGATTAACAGATGGCAAATAAGTATATGAAAAGATGCTCAACACGAATATGTCATTAGGGAATTGCAAACTAAAGCAATGAAGAGACACCACTACACACCTATTAGAATGGAAAAAATTGAAAACATTGACAACACCAAACACTGGAGAGAATATGAAGCAACAGAAACTCTCATCTCTTGGCTGTAGGAATGCAAAATGGTACAATCATTTTGGAAGACAGCTCAGCAGTTGCTTAGAAAGCTAAACAAACTCTGACCATACAATCCAGCAATCATGCTCCTTCATATTTACACAAATGAGTTGAAAATTTATGTCCACACAAAAACCAGCACACAGATGTTTATAGCAGCTTTCTTCATAATTTCAAAACCTTGGAAGCAACCAAGATGTCCCTCAGTAGGTGAATGGATAAATAAACTGTACTTATGGGAGGACGGGGACTCTGTGTTCTGCTGAATTCTTTTGTGAATCTAAAATTGTTCTTAAAAATGAAGTCTATTTAAAGAACACAAACACCAAACCAAAATAAATATACACAAACAAACAAAAAACACTTGATGGGATTGATGGTAGATTAGACTTGGCAGAAGAAAAGATAGTAATTTTGAGGATATAGCAATAAACCTTCCAAAATGAAACACAGAGAAAAAAACCTAAAAAATATGAAAAGAGCATCATTAATCTGTTGGACAACTCCAAGTGGCAAAATACATATGTAAATAGAGTTTTTGAAGTGGGGACAGAAATATATTTGAAGAAATAATAGCTGAAATTTTTTTGCAAATTTGATGTAAACTATAAACCCATGGATCCAAGAGTCTCAACAAACCCAAAGCAAAAAAATATAGAGTAAATTTCAACAAGGTATATAATAACATAATTGCTCACATTAAGTGATAAAGAATAACCTTAAAAGTAGGCAGAGGTAGTGAAAACATACTGCATACAGAGGAACAAAGATAAGATGACATCAGATTTCTCATTGGAAACAATACAAGTGAGAAAATGGTGCAGTAATACCTGTAAACTACTTTTAAAAAATTCCAACCAAGCATTTTATACAGAGCAAAAAACCTTTTAACAGGAAGAGAATTTATCACCAGGAAACCCACACTATAAAAAAATGTTAAAGGGGGGGGCAGAGCAAGATGGTGGAGGAGTAGGAGACCTGGATTTCATCTGGTCTCAGGAATTCAGATCAAACCATTCTGAACACCTACAAACTCAACAGGAGATCGAAGAAAAGAATAGCAACAACTCTGAACAGAAAAGCGACCACTTTCTGGAAGGTAGGACGTGCGGAGAAGTGAATCCGAGGCAATATTCGGGAGGATAGACGGCGGGGGAGGGGGCCTCCGTCAGCCGCTTCTGGCAAGTGATAGAGCCACGGAGCACAAAATCGGAACTTTTAGAAGTCGGCTCCGCTGAGGGACGTCGCTCCAGTGGCTAAGCAGGGGGTGGAACCCTTGTGGGACAGTGTGGTCTCAGGACCCTCGGGGTCACAGAAGGACCGGGGGAGCCTGAATGCGGCAGAGCTCCCAGGTATCAGAGCGGGGAAGCCGGCTGCAGAGAAGGAGCCGAGGAGCGGGCTCTCAGCTCGGGGTGGCCATAAACCGTGATCCGCGGCACAGTCGGGCCACTGCTCCTCCAGCAGGGACCCAACAAGCGGCAGATCCGGGGAGACTCCCCTTCCTCCCCCGGGAGGAGCGGCGCGGGAGCGCACCGCAGGGATCTGCTGGGTTTGGAGACTCCACACGGGGTCGGGTGCCAGAGATAGAAACGCTCGGTCACAGGGCGGGTGAGCACGGAGTGCGGCCGGAGACCGGGGAGACGGGAGTGACTGACTGCTTTTCTCTGGGGGCGCACTGAGGAGCGGGACCCCGAGTTCTCAGCTCCGCCGGGGCGGAGACTGGGAGGCCGCCATTTTCACTCTCGGCCTCCAAAGCTGTACGGAAAGCTTGCAGGGAACAAAAGCTCCCGAGAGCAAACCCGAGCAGATTACTTAGCCCGGACCGGCAAGGGAGGGGCAATTCCGCCTCCGGCAAAAAAAAAAAAAAAAAACCATTTGGGAACCATGGCAAAAGGCCCCTCCCCCAGAAGATCAGCAAGAACAGCCAGCCAAGGGGCGCCTGGGTGGCTCAGTTGGTTAAGCGACTGCCTTCGGCTCAGGTCATGATCCTGGAGTCCCGGGATCGAGTCCCGCATCGGGCTCCCTGCTCAGCAGGGAGTCTGCTTCTTCCTCTGACCCTCCCCCCTCTCATGCTCTCTCTATCTCATTCTCTCTCTCAAATAAATAAATAAAAATCTTTAAAAAAAAAAAAAAAAGAACAGCCAGCCAAGACCAAGTTTACCGATCAATGAGACCGGCAGAACTCCAGCCCTAGGGGAATACAGCACACAGAATTCATGGCTTTTTTACCATGATTCTTTAGTCTTTCAAAGTTAATTTTTTTTAACTGTTTTTTTTTGAATTTTTCTTTTTCCCTTTTTCAACCAACATCTTATCAATCCCTTTTTTAAAAAACATTTTTATGTTTCATTTTTAGAGTCATATTCTATCCCTTCATAGTAGTTACCCTTATTTTTGACATATATATATAAGTTGTTCTCTCTTTAAAATTTTGAGATACAGTTTCTTCTAACAGATCAAAATATACCCTAAATCTCTAGTGTATGGCTTTTTTCTACTCTCCTGCCTGATCACATTCTCTCCCTTTTTTTTCTTTTTTTTTAAATCCTCTTCTTTCTTTTTTCAAACAACTTCTTATCAATTCCCTTTTATAAAATTTTTTATAATTTTCATCTTTACAGTCATATTCCATCCCTTCATCATATCAACCCGTATTTTTGTACATATATAAGTTTTTCTTTCTTTAAAATTTTGGGAGGCACTTTCTTCTAACAGACCAAAATACACCCAAAAATCTAGTGTGTGGCACTGATCTATGCACCAGCCTGATCATATTTGATCATATTCTGTTTTTTTGTGTTTTGTTCTGTTTTTGTTTGTTTTTATCTTTTCTTTTTCTTTCTTTTTTCTTTTTCTTTTTTTCTTTCTTTCCCTTTATTTTCCCCCGGCTTCAGGTCTTTTCTGATTTGTTTAGACTATATTTTCTGAGGAGGTTGTTACCCTGTTAGCATTTTGTTCTCTCATTCATCTCTTCTCCTCTGGACAAAATGACAAGGTGGAAAAAAATCACCTCAACAAAAAGAACAAGAGGTAGTACTGACTGCCAGGGACTGACTCAATACGGACATTAGTACGATGTCGGATCTAGAGTTCAGAATCATGACTTTAAAGATACTAGCTGGGCTTGAAAAAAGCATGGAAGTTATTAGAGAAACCCTTTCTGGGGTTTCTCTAATCTAACCAACTCAAAATCAAAAAGGCTATTAATGAGGTGCAATCAAAAATGGGGGCGCTAACTGCTAGGATAAATGAGGCAGAAGAGAGAATTAGTGATATAGAACACCAAATGATGGAAAATTAAGAAGCTGAGAAAAAGAGAGATAAACAACTACTGGATCACGAGGGCAGAATTCGAGAGATAAGCGATACCATAAGACGAAACAACATTAGAATAATTGGGATGCCAGAAGAAGAAGAGAGAGAGGGGCAGAAGGTATATTGGAGCAAATTATAGCAATGAACTTCCCTAATTTGGGGAAGGAAACAGGCATCAAAATCCAGGAGGCACAGAGAACCCCTCTCAAACTCAATAAAAATAGGTCAACACCCCGACATCTAATAGTAAAACTTATGAGTCTCAGAGACAAAGATAAAATCCTGAAAGCAGCTCGGGAGAAGGGATATGTAACCTACAATGGTAGAAACATTAGATTGGCAACAGACCTATCCACAAAGACCTGGCAGGCCAGAAAGGACTGGCATGATCTATTCAGAGCACTAAACGAGAAAAATATGCAGCCAAGAATACTATATCCAGCTAGGCTGTCATTGAAAATAGAAGGAGAGATAAAACCTTCCAGGACAAACAAAAACAAAAGGAATTTGCAAACACGAAACGAGCCCTACAAGAAATATTGAAAGGGGTCCTCTAAGCAAAGAGAGAGCCTAAAAGCAACATAGACCAGAAAGGAACACAGACAATATACAGTAACAGTCACCTTATAGGCAATACAATGGCACTAAATTCATATCTTTCAATAGTTACCCTGAATGTAAATGGGCTAAATGCCCCAATCAAAAGACACAGGCTATCAGATTGGATTAAAAAACAAGACCCATTGATATGCTGTCTGCAAGAGACTCATTTTAGACCCAAAGACACCCCCAGATTGAAAGTGAGGGGGTGGAAAACCATTTACCATGCTAATGGACACCAAAAGAAAGCTGGGGTGGCAATCCTTATATCAGACAAATTAGATTTTAAACCAAAGAGTATAATAAGAGATGAGGAAGGACACTATATCGTACTTAAAGGGTCTATCCAACAAGAAGATCTAACAATTGTAAATATCTATGCCCCTAACATGGGAGCAGCCAGTTATATAAGGCAATTAATAACAAAAGCAAAGAAACACATTGACAACAATACAATAATAGTGGGGGACTTTAACACCCCCCTCACTGAAATGGACAGATCATCTAAGCAAAAGATCAGCAAGGAAATAAAGACTTTAAATGACACACTGGACCAAATGGACTTCACAGACACATTCAGAACATTCCATCCCAAAGCAACAGAATACACATTCTTCTCTAGTGCCCATGGAACATTCTCCAGAATAGATCACATCCTAGGTCACAAATCAGGTCTCAACCAGTACCAAAAGATTGGGATCATTCCCTGCATATTTTCAGACCACAATGCTTTGAAACTAGAAGTCAATCGCAAGAGGAAAGTCAGAAGGAACTCAAATACATGGAGGCTAAAGAGCATCCTACTAAAGAATGAATGGGTCAACCAGGAAATTAAAGAAGAATTAAAAAAATTCATGGAAACCAATGAAAATGAAAACCCCACTGTTCAAAATCTTTGGGATGCAGCAAGGCAGTCCTAAGAGGAAAGTATATAGCAATACAAGCCTTTCTCAAGAAACAAGAAAGGTCTCAAGTACACAACCTAACCCTACACCTAAAGGAGCTGGAGAAAGAATAGCAAATAAAGCCTAAACCCAGCAGGAGAAGAGAAATAATAAAGATCAGAGCAGAAATCAATGAACTAGAAACCAAAAGAACAGTAGAACAGATCAACAAAACTAGGAGCTGGTTCTTTGAAAGAATTAACAAGATTGATAAACCCGTGGCCAGACTTATCAAAAAGAAAAGAGAAATGACCCACATCAACAAAATCATGAATGAAAGAGGAGAGATCACAACCAACACCAAAGAAATACAAACAATTATAAGAACATATTATGAGCAACTATATGCCAGCAAATTAGATAACCTGGAAGAAATGGATGCATTCCTAGAGATGTATCAACTACCAAAACTGAACCAGGAAGAAATAGGAAGCCTGAACAGACCTATAACCACTAAGGAAATTGAAGCAGTTATCAAAAATCTCCCAAAAAACAAAAGCCCAGGGCCAGATGGCTTCCCAGGGGAATTCTACCAAACATTTAAAGAAGAATTAATACCTATTCTTCTGACACTGTTCCAAAAAATAGAAATGGAAGGCAAACTCCCAAACTCGTTTTATGAGGCCAACATTACTGTGATCCCAAAACCAGAGAAAGACCCCATCAAAAAGGAGAATTACAGACCAATATCCTTGATGAACATGGATGCAAAAATTCTTACCAAAATACTAGCCAATAGGATCCAACAGTACATTAAAAGGATTATTCACCACGACCAAATGGGATTTATCCCTGGGCTGCAAGGTTGGTTCAACATCTGCAAATTAATCAATGTGATACAATACATTAACAAAAGAAAGAACAAGAATCATATGATCCTCTCAATAGATGCAGAAAAAGCATTTGACAAAGTACAGCATCCTTTCTTGATCAAAACTCTTCAGAGTACAGGGATAGAGGGTACATACCTCAATATCATAAAAGCCATCTATGAAAAACCCACAGCGAATATCATTCTCAATGGGGAAAAACTGAGAGCTTTCCCCCTAAGGTCAGGAACACGGCAGGGATGTCCACTATCACTGCTGCTATTCAACATAGTATTAGAAGTCCTAGCCACAGCAATCAGACAACAAAAAGAAATAAAAGGCATCTGAATCGGCAAAGAAGAAGTCAAACTCTCAGTCTTTGCAGATGATATGATACTTTATGTGGAAAACCCAAAAGACTCCACCCCAAAACTGCTAGAATTCATACAGGAATTCAGTCAAGTGGCAGGATATAAAATCAATGCACAGAAATCAGTGGCATTCCTATACACCAACAACAAGACAGAAGAAAGAGAAATTAAGGAGTTGATCCCATTTACAATTGCACCCAAAACCATAAGATACCTAGGAAAAAATCTAACCAAAGTAGCAAAGAATCTATACTCAGAAAACTATAAAATACTCATGAAAGAAATTGAGGAAGACACAAAGAAATGGAAAAACGTTCCATGCTCATGGATTGGAAGAACAAATATTGTGAAGATGTCAATGCTACCTAGAGCAATCTACACATTCAATGTAATCCCCATCAAAATACCATCCACTTTTTTCAAAGAAATGGAACAAATAATCCTAAAATTTGTATGGAACCAGAAAAGACCCTGAGTAGCCAGAGGAATGTTGAAAAAGAAAAGCAAAGCTGGCGGCATTACAATTCCGGACTTCCAGCTCTATTACAAAGCTGTAATCATGAAGACAGTATGGTACTGGCACAAAAGCAGACACATAGATCAATGGAACAGAATAGAGAGCCCAGAAATGGACCTTCAACTCTATGGTCAACTAATCTTTGACAAAGCAGGAAAGAATGTCCAACGGAAAAAAGACAGTCTCTTCAACAAATGTAATTGGGAAAATTGGACAGCCACATGCAGAAGAATGAAACTGGACCATTTCCTTACACCACACACAAAAATAGACTCAAAATGGTTGAAAGACCTAAATGTGAGACAGGAGTCCATCAAAATCCTAGAGGAGAACAGAGGCAGCAACCTCTTCGACCTCAGCCGCAGCAACTTCTTCCTAGAAACATCACCAAAGGCAAGGGAAGCAAGGGCAAAAATGAACTATTGGGACTTCATCAAGATAAAAAGCTTTTGCACAACAAAAGAAACAGTCAACAAAACCAAAAGACAACCGACAGAATGGGAGAAGATATTTGCAAATGACATATCAGATAAAGGGCTAGTATCCAAAATCTATAAAGAACTTATCAAATTCAACACCCAAAGAACAAATAATCCAATCAAGAAATGGGCAGAAAACATGAGCAGACATTTTTCCAAAGAAGACATCCAAATGGCCAACAGACACATGAAAAAGTGCTCAATATCGCTCGGCATCAGGGAAATCCAAATCAAAACCTCAATGAGATACCACCTCACACCAGTCAGAATGGCTAAAATTAACAAGTCAGGAAATGACAGATGTTGGCGGGGATGCGGAGAAAGGGGAACCCTCCTACACTGTTGGTGGGAATGCAAGCTGGTGCAGCCACTCTGGAAAACAGTAGGGAGGTTCCTCAAAAAGTTGAAAATAGAGCTACCATATGATACAGCAAATGCACTACTGGGTATTTACCCCAAAGATACAAATGTAGGGATCCGAAGGGGTATGTGCACCCCGATGTTTATAGCAGCAATGTCCACAATAGCCAAACTGTGGAAAGAGCCAAGATGTCCATCGACAGATGAATGGATAAAGAAGAAGTGGTATATATATATACAATGGAATATTATGCAGCCATCAAAAGGAATGAGATCTTGCCATTTGCAATGACGTGGATGGAACTGGAGGGTGTTATGCTGAGCGAAATAAGTCAATCAGAGAAAGACATGTATCTTATGACCTCACTGATATGAGGAATTCTTAATCTTGGGAAACAAACTGAGGGTTGCTGGAGTGGGGCATGGCGTGGGAGTGATGGGGTGGCTGGGTGATAGACATTGGGGAGGGTATGTGCTATGGTGAGCGCTGTGAATTGTGCAAGATTGTTGAATCACAGATCTGTACCTCTGAAACAAATAATGCAATATATGTTAAGAAAAAAGAAAAGATAACAGGAGGGGAAGAATGAAGGGGGGTAATTGGAGGGGGAGATGACCCATGAGAGATGATGGACTCTGAAAAACAAACTGAGGGTTCTAGAGGGGAGGGGGTGGGAGGATGGGTTAGCCTGGTGATGGGTATTAAAGAGGGCACATTCTGCATGGAGCACTGGGTGTTACGCACAAACAATGAATCATGGAACACTACATCAAAAACTAATGATGTAATGTATGGTGATTAACATAACAATAAAATTTTTTTTTAAAAAGTACAGAAAAAAACAAAAAACAAAAAACAAAAAAAATGTTAAAGGAAGTTTTCAGGTCAAAAGAAATTGATAAGATATAAACAGCGGGAGAGGGAAATCATAAGAGTCTCTTAATCATAGGAAACAAACTGAGGGTTGCTGGAAGGGAGGGGGGTGGGATGATGGGGTAACTGGGTGATGGGCATTGAGGAGGGAACTTGATGTAATGAGCACTAAATGTTATATATAACTGATGAATCACTAAATTCTACCTCTGAAACTAATACTGTGTATGTTAACTAAATTGAATTTAAATAAAAAAATTTTCTAAAAATAACAAATGGAAATCTAGGTCTACACAAAGGATTAAAGAGCACCAGAAATGGTAATGACCTGGGTAAATAGATGAAATTTTTCTTACTATTTATATATCATTTTTAAAAGATAACTGTTTAATCAAAAATAATAACAATGTCTTGGTGGTTTATAAAATATGTATAAGTAAAATGTATGACAACAATAAAGACTGGGAGGGGAGTGATGAAAGTATACTATTGTAAGGTTCTTATAATATGTGTGATGTAGTATATCACTTGAATGTAGACCATGATAAGTTAAAGATGCATACTTTAATCTCTAAACCAACCACTATAATAACAAAACAGTTATAGCTATGAAGGCAACAAAGGAGTTAAAATAAAATCATAAGTATAATCTGAAAAAAGGCAGAATAAAAGTAAAATGGGAACAAGGAATGGATTGGACGATTAGAAACCAAGAACAAGATGATAGACTTAAACCTAACTGTATCAATAACTACATGAATGTTAATGATCTAAACACCCCAACTAAAATGCAGAGATTGTGTAACACCCAGTGCTCATCACAACACATGCCTTCCATAATACCCATTACCTGGCTACCCCATCCCCACACCCCCTCACTTCTGTAACCCTCAGTTTGTTTTCTGGAGTCCAGAGTCTCTCATGGTTTGTCTCCCTCTCTTATTTCTTCCCATTTAGTTTTCCCTCCCTTCCCATATGGTCCTCCATGCTATTCCTTATGTTCCACATATGAGTGAAACCATATGATAATTGTCTTTCTCTGCTTGACTTATTTCACTTAAGCATAATCACCTCCAGTTCCATCCATGTCGATGCAAATGGTAGGTATTCATCCTTTCTGATGGCTGAGTAATATTCCATTGTATATATGAACCACATCTTCTTTATACATTCATCTGTTGAAGGACATCTCAGCTCCTTCCACAGTTTGGCTATTATGGATATTGTTGCTATGAACATTGGGGTGCATATGCCCCTTCTTTTCACTACATCTGTATCTTTGGGGTAAATACCTAGTAGTGCAATTACTGGGTCGTAGGGTAATTCTATTTTTAACCTCTTTAGGAACCTCCATACTGTTTTCCTGAGTGGCTGTACCAGCTTGCATTCTCACCAACAGTGTACGAGGGTTCCCCTTTCTTTACATCAAAAAGTAATGATGTACTATGTGTTGGCTAATTGAACATAATAATAAAAAATAAATTTAAAAAGTAAATTAATTTTTAAAAAGATATTGTGCTGAATATCGTTTTTATCACCTACAAATGCATACATTGAATAGTGTTTTACTCATGACATTTTGACTCTTGGACTTAAATAAAGCATTGACTTGATAGTTCTTATATTGAATTTTTTCAGATATCAACTTCAACTATTTTTCAGTACCTAATGTTAGGACATTCCATGTTCCTAATGATTTGCAGAGAGTTGCACGTATGTATAGTATCAAGCATATCTTATCTCCCCCAAGATAAATATGGAAATAGTGTTTCAAAGATCTTAAAATTAAAACCAAAAACATTATAAAATAAAATAAAATGCAGAGATTGTCAGATTGTACAAAAAAGCAAGACCCAGCCACATGCTGCCTACAAGAAATACATTATATACCTTATACACAAAAAAAGCAGGTTAAAAACAAAAGAATGAAAAAATACATACCAAGCTAGCAATCAAAAAAGCATAAATGGCTATTATAATATCAGATGAGGATTTCAGAGCAAAGAATACTACCTGGAATAAAGAAGGTTATTTTGTAATAATAATAAAAAAAAAGATCAGTTAATGAAGAAGACATAAGAATTCTAAACATTTATGTACCTGATAAACAGAATTCAACATACATGAATTTGTACCATTTCTTACTTATACATTTGGTAGAATTCATCATTGAAATCATCTGGTCTTGAAGTTTTCCTTATGGTAAGATTATGAATCTACTAATTAAATGTTTTTTATAGATGCAGGAGTATTCATCTCATGCAAATCTTGAGTGAGATGGCAGTTTGTGTCTTTAAAAATTTGTGCATTTTCTTTAAGTTATTGATTTATAGACAAAATTTTTCATTGTATTCTCTTATATTCCGTCTTGACTCTGCTTGCTTTTTTACTTATCTACTCATTTATACATCTAACCTCCCATTAATCCATTTTATTTTCCAAGTAAATTGTGGGTATCAGTAAACTTTTTTGTAAGTACTTCAGTATGCATGTCATTAACTAGAATTTACTATTTGTTTACAGGTTTTCTAGTAAGGTAAAATTTACAAAAAGTGAAAATTAAAAAATCTGTACTAGATATTTGCTGAAAGTAATTGTATGTATATGTATATACCTGTGTAACACAAACACTTTTCAAGATATAAACATTGACTTCAAAAAAACAAAAACATTGCCTTCAGGGCGCCTGGGTGGTTCAGTCAGTTAAGCAGCTGCCTTCAGCTCAGGTCATGATCCCAGGGTCCTGGGATCGAGCCCCACATCAGGCTCCCTGCTCAGCGAAGAGTCTGCTTCTCCCTCTGCCTGCCGCTCTGCCTACTTGTGCTCTTTCTCTCTCTGTGTCAAATAAACAAATAAAATCTTTTAAAAAAAACATTGCCTTCACTTCATAATGCTCCTTTATGGTTTTTTTCTGTTAAGTGCTCTTTCAACTTGCAGAGGCAATCATTGTTTTTTTTCCCCCCACTGAAGCTTAGTTATGCTTATGAAACTAAATTTTGAAATAAATAAAAATATTACATACAAATAAATATTTATGGAATTATTACTTTATCCCTGAACCTCAGTGAACTACCTTTTATACCTCTTGGTTTACCCATACACTGCTTTGAAACCCACTCCCCTAAAGTACAAATTGTGCTTCATTGTATCACTAATTAAAATCTCTAAATGGTTTCTATTTCAAAAAAAAACTTCTTTGTGAATTTATTATCTTACTGGGGTTATATTTTGGTAGTGGATGTTGCTGATGATATTTCTTTTTGTTAATTATGTTTTAAAAGAAATGCGAGGTAACTAAAGCATTTATTGTTATTTTCCTAGTAGAGAATATACTTTAGGAAGAAGGAGTAAGTGAGGGATACATAAGGTCCTCAGCTGTATATTTCACATTATGCTATGGAAAACCTGGGACTCTACCAATCACATTTTTCCTTTAGCAGCTGCCTCCCTGTTAGGTACCACAGCGAGGTATCACAGAGAAGGGGTTTGCAACTTTCTGTCTGCTTCCTGTTCCTCTCAGTTTCACCTCAACAAAGCCTTCCATTTTACTAGAGCCATGTCGTCTCTGTAAGGACAGGAGGGTGACCAATTTTGCAGTTTTTCTGACTTTCCTAAAAGTCACTGCACACTAATGACTTTTCTCTCTTCAGAGGTCTGAACCCAACCCAGGGGAACCTCTGCTGAGATCCTATGGCTCAGCACCAGCTAGACAACTCATCCTCTACAGAGGTTGATTGCCAGGTATGCATCAGGGTCCCTGCTCAGAGCACATTTAGAAACCACCACTAACTGGGCAGCCCCCTTTCCACAGATGTCTGTGTCCCAGCACTGAAGGGCCCTTCTTCCATATTACTGTTCCCCAGAAACCCCAGATCTTCCCTTGGCTTACCCAGCTCTAAGGGTGGAAGCTCTCTCCTGCTCTTATTTTCTTTTTTCATTTTATTTTCTTTTATTTTCAGCATGATAAATGTACTCTTTAATTCTCATTTCCTATTTCACCAATTCCCCCATCCACCTCCCCTCTGGCAACCATCAGTTTGTTCTCTATAGTTAAGAATCTGTTTCTTGCTTTGTCTCTCTCTCTCTCTTTTTTCCTTTGCTCATTTGTTTCTTAAATTCCACATATGAGTGAGATCATATGGTATTTGTCTTTCTCTGATTTATTCCACTCAGCATTATACTCTGTAGTTCTATCCATGTTGTCGCAAATGGCAAGATTTCATTCTTTTTGATGGCCAAATATTCCATTGTGTATGTATATTATATATATACACCACACCTTCTTTATGCATACATCAGTCAATGGACACATGATCTGCTTCCATAACTTGGCTATTGTAAATAATGCTGCCATAAACATAGGGGTGCATGTATTATTTCAAGTTAATGCTCTTTTATTTTTTGGATAAATAACCAGTAGTATGATTCCTGGGTCATAGAGTAGTTCTATTTTTAATTTTTTGAGGAACCTCCATACTCTTTTCCACAATGGCTGTACCAGTTTGCCTTCTCACCAACAGTACAAGAGGGTTCCTTTTTCTGCACATCCTTGTCAACCCTTATTTTTTCTTGTGTTGTTGATTTCAGCCATTCTGACAGGGGTGCGGTGATATCCCATTGTAGTTTTGATTTGTATTTCCCTGATGATGAGTGATGTTGAGAATATTTTCATGCGTTTGTTGGCCATCTGTGAATTTTCTTTGAAGAAATGTCTGTTCATGTCTTCTGCCCATTTTTTAATTGTATTATCTGTTATTGGGTATTGAGTTGTAACAGTTCTTTTTATGTTTTGGATACTAACCCTTTACTGGATATGTCATTTGTGAATATCTTCTCCCATTCAGTAGGTTGCCTTTTAGTTTTGTTGATTGTTTCCTTTGTTGTGCAGAAACTTTTTATTTTGATGTAGTTCCAATAGTTTATTTTTGCTTTTATTTCCCTTGCCTCAGGAGACATATCTAGAAAAATGTTGTTATGGTCAGTGTCAGAGAGATCATTGCCTATGCTCTCTTCAAGGATTTTAATGAATTCAGGTCTCACATTTAAGTCTTTAATCCATTTTGAGATCATTTTTGTGTATGGTGTAGGAAAATGGTCCAGTTTTGTTCTTTTGCATGTGGCTGCCTAGTTTTCCCAACACCATTTGTTGAAGGCACTTTCTTTTTCGCATTGTATATTCATTCCTCTTTCATCAAAGATTAATTGATATATAACTGTGCATTTACTTCTTGATTTTTTATTCTATTTCCTTTTATTGATCTACATGTCTATTTTTATGCCACTACCATACTGTTTTAATTACTACCCCTTAGCAATATAACTTGAAGTCTGGAATTGTGATACCTCCAGTTTTGATTTTCTTTTCAAGATTGCTTTGCTAAATACCCGGTAGTGTGATTCCTGGATCATAGGATAGTTCTATTTTTAATTTTTTAAGGAACCTTCATACTATTTTCTTCAATAGCTGCTCCAATTTACATTCTGAAGAACAGTGCAAGAGGGTTCCTTTTTCTGCATATCCTTGCCAACACTTGTTTTTTCCATACAAATTTTTGGTCTTATGTGGTTCCATACAAATTTTAGGATTGTTTGTTCTAGTTCTATGAAAAATGCTGTGGTATTTTGATAGGGATTGCATTTAATGTGTAGATTGCTTTGGGTAGTATAGACATTTTAACAATATTTGTTCTTCCAACCCATGAGCATGGAATGTCTTTCCATTTCTTTGCATCATCTTGAATTTCTTTCACCAGTGTTTTTTTTTTAAGATTTTTTATTTATTTATTTGACAGAGAGAGACACAGTGAGAGAGGGAACACAAGCAGGGGGAGTGGGATAGGGAGAAGCAGGCTTCCCGCGAAGCAGGGAGCCTGATGTGGGGCTCAATTCCAGGACCCTAGGATCATGACCTGAGCCGAAGGCAGACGATTAACGACTGAGCCACCCAGGCACCCTTCACCAGTGTTTTATAGTTTTCAGAGTACAGGTCTTTCACCTCTTTGGTTAAGTTTATTCTGAGATATTTTATTGTTTTTGGTGTGATGGTAAACAGGATTATTTTCTTAATTTTATTTTCTGCTGCTTCATTATTCTTGTGTAGGAATGCAATAGATTTCTGTATATTGATTTTGTATCCTGTGACTTTACTGAATTCATTTATCAGTTCTAGTAGTTTCTGGTGGAGTCTTTCTGGTGTTCTCTATTTAGTATCATGTCATCTGCAAATAGTGAGAGTTCTACTTCTTCCTTATCAATTTGGATGACTTTTATTCCTTTTTCTTGTCTCATTCCTGTGGTGAGGACTTCCAGTACTATGTTAAATAAAAGTGGTGAAAGTGGACATCTTTGCCTTGTTCCTGACCTTAGGTAAAAAGCTCTGTTTTTCACCACTGAGTATGGTGTTGGCTATGGGAGGCCTTTATTATGTTGAGATGTGTTCCCTTTAGACGTACTTTGCAGAAGGTTTTTATTATGAATGAATGGTGTACTTTACCAAATGCTTTTTCTGCGTCTGTTGAGGGGATCACATGGTTTTTATCCTTTCTCTTATTGATGTTACATATCACATTGATTGTTTTGTGAATATTAAACCACCTTGCATCCTAGAAATAAATCCCCTTTATTGTGATGTATGATTTTTTAATATATTGTTGGATTTGCCTTGCTAATATTTGTTGAGGATTTTTGCATCTATATTCATGAGAGGTATTGCCCTGTAGTTCTGTTTTTCTGATGTCTTTATCTGGTTTAGGTATCAGGGTGATACTGGCCTCATAGAATGAATTTGGAAGTTTCCCTTCCTCTTGTATTTTTTGGAATAGTTTAAGAATGGGTATTAACTCTTTAAATGTTTGGTAGAATTCCCCTATGAAGCCATCAGGTTCTGGTCTTTTGTTTTGGGGGAGTTTTTTGATTACTGACCCAATTTCTTTTTTCTTTTTCTTTTTTTTTTATTATGTTATGTTAATCACCATACATTACATCAGTTTTTGATGTAGTGTTCCATGATTCATTGTTTGCGTATAACACCCAGTGCTCCATGCAGAACATGCCCTCTTTAATACCCATCACCTGGCTAACCCATCCTCCCATGCCCCTCCCCTCTAGAACCCTCAGTTTGTTTCTCAGAGTCCATAGTCTCTCATGGTTCGTCTCCCCCTCTGATTTTCCCCCCTTCATTCTTCCTTTCCTGCTATCTTCTTTTTTTTTTTTTTTAACATTTAATGTATTATTTGTTTCAGAGGTACAGGTCTGTGATTCAACAGTCTTACATAATTCACAGTGCTCACCATAACATATACCCTCCCCAATGTCTATCACCCAGTCACCCCATCCTACCACCCCCCACCACTCCAGCAACCCTCAGTTTGTTTCCTGAGATTAAGAATTCCTCATATCAGTGAAGTCATATGATACATGTCTTTCTCTGATTGATTTATTTCGCTCAGCATAATACCCTCCAGTTCCATCCACGTCGTTACAAATGGCAAGATTCCACTCCTTTTGATATTGACCCAATTTCTTTGCTGATTATCGGTTCATTCAAATTTTCTATTTCTTCCTGCTTTAGTTTTGGTAGGTTATATGTCCCTAGGAACTTATCCATTTCGTCAAAGTTGTCAAATTTGTTGGCATATGGGTTTTCATAATATTGTGTTACAATTGTTTTTATTTCTGGTATTGTTGTTATTTCTCCTCTTTCATTAATAATTTTGTTTATTTTGGTCCTGTCTCTTTTTTTAATGAGTCTTACTAGAGGTTTACCAGTTTTGTTGATCTTTCAAAGAATCAGCTCCTGGTTTCCTTGATCTGTTCTATTGTTGTTTAGTTTCTATATCATTTATTTCTGCTCTAATCTTTATTATTTCCTTCCTTTTTCTGGGTTTTGGTTTTGTGTGCTATTTTTCTAGGTCCTTTAGGTGTAAGGTTAGGTTGTTTATTTAAGACTTTTCTTGCTTCTTGAGGGAGGCCTGTATTGCCATAAACTTCCCTCTTAGAACCACTTTTGCTGCATCCCAAAGATTTTGAACCATTGTGTTTTCTTTATTTTTGTGTCATCCTTGCACAGGGGTCATGCTAATGTTCTCTGTATCATTCCAATTTTAGTATATGTGCTGCTAAAGGAAGCACTGTTTTCATTTTCATTTATTTGCATGTACTTTTTTATTTCTTGTTTGAAAGGCAGCTATGCTCACCACTATACCACCAACGCTCATCTCCTTATTTTGTCTGACTTTCTGTGTCTGTATATGTGTTCTAAGAAAGTCAGCTACTTCTCTTGCTCTTAATGATAATAGGCTTATGAAGAAGAGGTCCTGTAGTGCCCTGCAGTACAGTATCCCCTGTTCCCCAGGGCCTGGTGCTTCGGTGAGTGTCTCCTATGTATGTTGCGTGTACTCTGCTGTTGAGCCTTGACCTCTTTTTCCTTCAGTCCAGTTGTCTATAGAGGTTCTCTTTACCTACTGTGTGCAATGTTTGGTCCCCAGCAGGGGTGGGGCACATTTTAACAAGGTGTTTGATGGCTTGCTTGCAAAATGAGACCCACTACCACTGCTGCCAGAACTGAGGCCCCACAAAAGCTGTGGGTCAGGAGACATGGTGCTGCTGAGGTTTGTACTGGTCCTCTGGGAGAGGGGACCCACAGTGCAGGGACTCAGGTGAGTGACTGGGAAGGGTGGATCAGTGGAATCACGGGGATGTGGGGCTTGTGGTAAACAAGTTAGGTAAGAAGTGTTGGCTCTGTGCTGGTTCCTGCAGGTGGCCTTTATTTACGCTGGGGAGTGGGGGAGGGAAATGGCATCTGCCAGCTCCTTTGTTCCTGGAGGGGTCTCCCTGTGGTCCTGTGTCTCTGGGCCATGCTCTAAGATGAGCAAATCACTCTTTGTTCTGTCCATCCTCATCGTTTTTCAAACTGCTGGCTCTACAAGGTATCTGCACAGACTGTTTGTTGTGCTATCTCTTTAAGGATCTCCACTTCCTAAAGCCATTGGCCTCTCCCAGAGCCAAACCCTCTGATATTTAAAATTCCAGGCTTTAAGTTCTACTGGTTTTAGGAACTCGTGAAATTTAGCCCCTGTCACTTTTAAAGGCAAATATTATAGAGATTTGTCCTCCCTGTTCCTGGGTTTCCTGATGTGAAAGTCTGTTTTCTGCCCATCTCTGCACCACCTACTTCCTCCGCACCTTAGATGGCCCCAGTTTTGTTCCCGGATCATACCTTCACCCTTCCTATGGTCTTTGATGTGGCCTCTTCCCTGCTTTTAGTTGTGGAGTTTGTTCTTCCAGTCTTTGAGTCATTTCCCAGGTTATTTATACTGATATGGTGTTATCTAGTTTATCCATGGGACAAGGTGAACTTAGGATCCTCCTACTCTGCCATCTCTTTCCTACTATTCTTATATCTGTGTTACCTCATTGTTCCCTTTTAGCCATTTTCAATCTTAGAATAATTATTAAATCAAATAACTATTAAAATGTGTTTAAATAAGTGGTGTTGTTTCTTACTTCCTGACTGGACATGATACACATATTTTTTTTTTTATTCTAATCACTTTTACAGTTTTCTCTTTAGTTTCTGCAGTTTCACTATAATGTGCCTAGTCGTGGCTTCCTTGTATTTATTTAGCTTCAAGTTTGTATCTTTTCCTGAATCTGTGACTTTTTAACTTTCATTACTTACAGAAAATTCTAGGCCTTTTTATCCTCCAATGTTGCTTTTGTCCAATTCTTTCTTCCTTTTTATAACTCCCGTGTCACATCTGTTTGCTGTTTTCACTGTGTCCCACGGGGCTCAATTGTTCTTTGTTGCTTTTTTCAGTTTTTTTCTCTTCTTCATTTAGCTATATATATTCAACTCTGACTTAACTTCCAGTTCAGTCATTTATATTTCGTGTCTATTCTACCATTTTACCCATTTAAAAAGTTATTAGTTTTATTAACCTTTGGTTTTAGTTCTAGAATTCCATTTGGAATTTAAAAATAATCTCTGTAGTTCTATTGGATTCACTTTGTAGATTTAAAACTTAGGTACATAAATGTTTCCTAATGAATACTTTTCTTTTATCATAATGAATTATCCTTCCAAGTTCCTTGCAAGGCTAATCTCTTTGCAAATGTACTATTTTCTGATATTAAATTAGCTAATACTTGATTTATTTTTGTGCTCAATGTCAATATATCTTTATCTGTTATCATTGTTTTTTGAATATTTTAAATGATTTTTTGAGGTAATTATAAATTTACATATAGTTATAAGAAATAACACAGTAAGATCCCTGGACCCTTCACCCAATTTCCCTCAATGGTAACAATTTTCACAACTGTAGAAGAATATCACAACATGGAAATTGACATTGATGCAGTCTATTAATTTATTCAAAATTCAGCAGTTATACATATATTCATTTGTGTGCATTTAGTTCAATACAGTACATCACAGGTGTGGATTGACATATCTACCACCACAGTCAAGATACAGAAAAGTTTCATCACCACAAGGATCCCTCAAGCTGTCCTATTATGGTCACATCTACTACCCTCTCCTTACCTCACCATTACCCTTAGACCCTGACAACCACTAATCAGCTCTCCATTTCTAGAATTCTGTCATTTTAAGAATGTTTTTTTCTTTTTCTTTTTTTTTAAGGATTTATTTGTTTATTTTAGAGAGACAGAGAGCACGAGCAGGAAGGGCAGAGGGAGGGAGAGAGAATCCCAAGCAGACTCTGTGCTGAGCATGGAGCCTGATGCAAGGCTCAATCCCGTGACCGTGAGATCACGACCTGGGCTGATACCAAGAGTTGGATGCTTAAGTGACTGTGCCACCCAAGTGCCCCTCAAGAATGTTTTCTAAATGGAACCCTATATATGTAACTTTTTAGGATTGACATTTTTCACTCAGCATAATTCTCTGGAGATTCATCCAGATTATTGCATATATCTATAACTTGTTACTATTTATTACTGAATAGTATCAGTTTGTTTAACCATTCACCCACAAAGGGACATCTGGGTTGTTTCCAGTTTGAGGCTATTACAAATAAAATAGTGAACATTGATGTACAAGTTTTTGTGTAAACTTAGATTTCCATTTCTGTGAGATAAATGCTTAGGAGTACAATTACTGGATCATATGGCAGTTGCATGTTTAGTTTGATAAGAAACTGCCAAATTGTCTTCCATAGTGGCTGAACCACTTAACATTCCCACTAGCAATGTCTCAGTGATGAAGTTTCTCTGCCTTATCACCAGTATCTCATGATGTCACTATTTTTTTGTTTTAGCTATACTGATAGATGTGTAGGAATAGCGCATCATGGTTTTAATTTGCATTTCCCTAATGGCCAGTGATGTTCAACATCTTTTCAAGTGCTTATTTGCCATCTGGACATCCTTTTTGGTGAAACATCTCTTCATGTCTTTTGCCAATTTTCTAATTGTACTTTTTGTGTATTTGCTGTTTTAAAGGTTTTCTATATAGTCTTGATATTAGTCCTTTGTTGAATATGAGGTTGCAAATAATTTATCCCTGTCTGTAGCTTATATTTCATCTTCTCAACAGGGTCTTTTGCAGAGTGATAGTTTTAAAATTTTATTAGGTCCTCCTAATTAATTTTTCCTTTGCTTTTGGTGCCTAGTCTAAGACCTATTTGCCCAGCCCTATATCCCAAAAACATTCTCCTGTTTTTTAAAGGTTTTGTAGTTCTACATTTTACATTGAGTTAATTTGTGTATAAGGTATGAGTTTTAGTTTGAAGGGTTTTGTTGTTGTTGTTGCATCTGTATGTCCAATTGCTCCAGCATCATTTGTTGAGAAGACATCTTTCCATTGAAATTTTTTTGCACCTTTGTCAGCAATCAGTTGGGCATATTTGTATGAATCTATTTCCGGATTCTTTATTCTGTTCCACAGATCGCTCCACCAACATCACATTGTCTAGATTACTGTACCTATATATTAATCCTTAATATTGTTACTTAAATAGTTCCAGATTTGGCCATTGGGACTTCTTTCAGTTGGCTCTTGTGTTCCTTTGATATAACCCCATAGGTTTGTTTTTGAGCACTTTTTAACTTTTTGGCACCCTGCCCCACCCCCTCAATCAGCCATTTCTCTAAGGACTCTTGGTTTCTTTTATTAAAGAGTGACATTAGAAGTAAAGATAGTGATGTTGGATGTACTCATATTACTGGATTGTCATTCCTTCTAGGCCTTCTCAGCAGTCAGGGCTTAGAAATATATGTGTATATGCTAACCCAAGTATACACATATATCTATAGTTATTTCTATACTCATCCATCTGTATATTTAGCTAAACATGAGTTTGTGCTGATGTTTCCAATTCTGATACATAATCACATGGTTTATTCTAGCCTTCACTTCCTGCTTTGAATCTGTGGATCAAAATGGAAAGAATTGACTTCTTAACAGTATTGAGGCTTCCAATCCATAAATATGAAATATCTTTCCATTTATTTATCTCTTTGATTTCTTTCATCAGTATTTTGTACTTTTCCACATATAAATCATATACATATTTTTCAAAAATATATACATTTTTAATTTTTGAGTGCTATTGCAAATGATTATTTTTTCAAATTTCATGGTGTAATTGTTCATTGCTAGTAGATAAGAAAGCAGTTGACTTTTGTATATTGACTTGTAAGCAGTGATTGTTGCTATACATGAATAGTTCCAGGAGTCTTTTGTAGATTCTTTCGGTTTTCTACATAGACATTCATGTTATCTGCAAATAAGGACAGTTTTCTTCCTTTCCAGTCTGCACAATTTTAATTTTTCTTCTTATCTTATTTTCCTAGGACTTCCAGTATGATTTGAATATGAGTGGTGAGAGAAAACATTCTTGTCTTGTTCCCAGTCTTTGGGGAAAAGACTTCAGTCTCCTTCTGTTAAATATAATGTTAGCTATTGGAGTTTTCTTTTAAGATTGATTTGAGAGAGAGAGAGAGGGGAGCACAGTGGGGAGGAACAGAAGGAGTGGAAGAGAGAGTCTTAAACAGACTCTACACTGAGCATGGAGCCTGACTCGGGGTTCAATCTCATGATGCTGAGATCATGACCTGAGCTGAAACCAAGAATTAGACGCTGAACTGGCTGAGCCACCCAGCTTCCCCTAAAATTTTTATTTTTAAATAAAAGTATATTTTTAAAAACTCCAGTAGTGGGGCACCTGAGTGGCGCAGTTGGTTAAGCATTTGACTCTTGGTTTTGGCTCAGGTTGTGATCTCAGAGTTGTGAGATCGAGCCCCACATTGAGCCCTGCAAGGAGCCCTGCGCTCAGCATGGAGTCTACTTAAGACTCTTTCTCCCTCTCCCCCTGCCCCTCTCCACCTCTCTCTCTCTCTCAAAAGAAAAAAAAAAAATATATATATATATAATATATAATAGAAGGGTGTATATATGTGTGTATAAGGGTGTATACACACACACACACATATACATACACACACCAAGACATATATATATATATATTAACATGAGGAAATTCCCTCTATTCCTGGTTTTGGGAGTGTTGTGTTTTGTTCAAATGCTTTTTCTGCATCTACTAAAATAATCATGTGCTTTTTTTCTCAATCTTAATGCATTACATTGACTGACTTACAAATGTCAAACCTGCTTTGCATTCCTGGAATGAATCCCCCTTAGTTATGGCATATTATCCTTTTAATATATTGTTAGATTTAATTACTAATCTGTTGTTAGTGATTTTTGTGTCTATCTCATGAGATACTGGTCTGCAGTATTTTTCTTTAAATGTCTTTATTTTTGGTATTAAGGTGAAACTCAATTTATAAGATATGTTGAAAAGTATTCCCTCTTCTTCTATTTTCTGGAATTGACTGTGAAAAATCAGTATTATTTCTTTCTTAAAGGTTTGGTAGAATTTACCAGTAAAACCGTCTGAATGGTGATTTCTCTTTTTTAAGGGTTTTTAACAAGTAATTCCGTTTTTATTTTTTTTATTTTTTTTTAAAGATTTATTTATTTATTTATTTGAGAGAGAGAGAGAGCACATGAGAGGGGGGAGGGTCAGAGGGAGAAGCAGACTCCCCGCTGAGCAGGGAGCCCGATGCGGGACTCGATCCCGGGACTCCAGGATCATGACTTGAGCCGAAGGCAGTCGCTTAACCAACTGAGCCACCCAGGCGCCCAGTAATTCCGTTTTTAAATAGATATAGGACTACTAGGTTTATCCATTTCTCCTCAAGTGAATTTTAGTAGTTTGTGTCTTTTAAAAGTGTTGCTGTGATGGTAGGGCATTCTATAATCTCATGATAGAGTCTCATTCTTTTAGTGGGCCTGTGTCTCAGAGTTATGACAAGTGTTTCTGTCTTTCCTCCAGGGATATAGCTTTTTTCTGCCTTTGTTCCTGCTGTCTTCCTTGGCTCAGGGGCCCCAATCTATTTCCTTAAAACCCTGTCTTCTACTGACTATGTTTTTCTTCCCATTAGGTGAAACACAAAGACAGAAAGGCTGAAGAGGGCTAGAATGGAGTAGAATTCCCTTCCCCCAGGTGGGATAAACTTTCAATTCCCTCTGGTGAGTCTTTCTGCTAGAAAATAGGTTTATGTTATGGAGAAGAGCCTGGGATGTTTCACAGTTGTTACTCTTCCCTTCTGGCTGCTAGAGATAAGTCTCTACACATGAGAACATGATAGGGAACCTGGTAGGGTTCATGAAAGAAAAGTTCATGAAAATGTGTGGAACCTTCTATGATTGCAGCCCCAAGGAGTTCCTTACTCTCATGTTAGCCCACATTCAGCCTCCAGCAATTCATTAAATTTACTGGTAAATAAGTGGTTTTACTAATTATGGCATCCAGCGGCTTCTGTTCCAAGTAAGCTTATCTCAGATGTTATATATCTCAGAATATGCCTTTCTCCCAGATTTCAGTATGATGTCTTGCCCTATGACACCAGTTATCTGATAAGTCAAGGAAAATTATTGATTTTCAGTTGTCCAGTTTTTTCTTATTGTGAGAATGGGAGTGATGACTTCCAAGCTCTTTGCTTGTTAGGGTTAAAGTCATCTTATTATCCTTTTTATGACTTTAGACTCTATAATTATATGCACAGTTTCACTCGTGATATTGATGATTTGTGTATTTTTATCATCTTTTAAGAGTTAACATTTAATTGCATATATAAAACAGAAATGACTTCTGAAAATTTACAATATTATATAATAATAATGTCCCAATTCACTACTTGCATCCATTCTAGTCAACTGCCTTTATTTGTAACTCTTTCATTAGATTTGTGCATACCCTTCTATACATGTATTTGTAGTTATATCTTAATAGAAAAAAATTAATATCATTTGCCACATAAAAGAAAGTGTTAAGTTACTTTATTATAAAAATTTTGCAATTTTTAAAAAAATTTATTTTTTCCCAATCTATGGTAATATATTTAGACCTAACTCATTCTTTTTGATGGATGCATACTATTCTATTTTGGCACTAGACCATAGATCTATTCATTTCTTCTTTATGGATTTCTTCTTTCTTTTCAGATTTTTAAATGACTAAAGATAATGTAATGAATAGTGGAAAAGCTCCCTGGAAGCATGAGCAGTACCTTGCTTTGAGCACAATTAAGGGGTCTCTATAAGTGATGAAACAATTACTTGCCTAGTAACATTTACCTGAAGTTTGATAATTATGGAAAATACTCTTACCATTTTAATCCAATACACCATTACTGAAATAATTACAATTACAGGGTCTTTATGGAAGTCTCATCTAATGTGGTTTTATGGGGATTTAAGGGGTAAGGAAACATCGTTCAATAAAAGTTTGCCTGTTGCACTGTAGGCAGGAGTATGTGTTCCACTGAGGAAATGGTCTGTAAAAGGGTGAGGATTCACATTGGAATTTTTAGAATTCCATCCAAATAAAAATAAAATTAGTGTATGAGGCTTTTTTATCAAGTACAAATGTTTTGTACAACTTTTGTTGTTTCTTGCAAAGTGCCCTAAAGGTTTCTTTATGGATGCAAAGGTTTGTAAATTATTTATTTGTTCAAGGAGGAATTCAGAGATGGCCCTCCACATGAGAATAGGTTTTTGTATTTTTGGACATATGATAGAATTGGACCAAGTAAAACAAGCCTAAAATTTACATTTTTCTTTAGAAATCTGTGGAAATTTCATGATTTTCAGGCACTCGTTGCCATTTTTATTGTATACTTATAACACTCCCAAAGGGCAAGACCTCTGATTGAAGATAACTATGAAACTTTGCTGAAGAACATGAGAAAACCTGTATAGTTATAAATTGCAAAATGTATAGTTATAAATTATATTATAAATTTGTATAGTTGTAACTTGTATAGTTACAATTTAATCTGTAAATTAGTGTCATCTGAATAGATTTTGAAATATTTTTAATCGAAGTTTGACAAGGCTGTTCATTCATCTAGAGAAGGAAAGTTGCGAAGTTATTATGTATTTTTAAGAGTTTAGACTTTTTTGGGCGCCTGGGTGGCTCAGTTGGTTAAGCGACTGCCTTCGGCTCAGGTCATGATCCTGGAGTCCCTGGATCGAGTCCCGCATCGGGCTTCCTGCTCGGCAGGGAGCCTGCTTCTCCCTCTGACCCTCCCCCCTCTCATGTGCTCTCTCTCTCTCATTCTCTCTGTCTCAAATAAATAAATAAAATCTTTAAAAAAAAAAAGAGTTTAGACTTTTTTACAATGTAGGTATTTGTTTATTCTTATTTTTATGAAATACTTGCCTCAAGGAAGACTTTCCAAAGCTTATAGCTCACACTAAGATATTCTACTGTTTAGCAAAAGATGATAAATATTGGTATCATTATCTACTTATCTATCTCTAACATCTACCTAAATATCCATGTATTGAGTAAAGAAAATGGTGTTCCTACTGGCATAGAATATAAAATGGAAGATATTTGGAAGACTATAGGCAAATCTGCTTAAAAGGAAGCAGTGATGGAGAGGACATGATAATACAGTCTTTTTATCTTATAGATGTTTCTAATATTTTCTGCACATGTAATACTTTTGTAATCAGAAAAATAACTGAATTTAAAAATTGAAAATATGTTCCTTTAAACTAATTTACAAAGATTATTTAGATCCATAATAAAAAAATAATAATAATAAAATAAATTCCAGTTAGTTAACATACAGTGTAATATTAGTTTCAGGTGTAGAATTTAGTACATACAACACCCAGTGCTCATCACAAGTGTCCTCCTTAATCTCCATCACCTATTTCACCCATCCCCTTTCTCTGATCAATTTTTCCCAAAAAGGGGGAACAAATATTTAGTCAAACATCCTAGGAAATAAAAGTTTTCAAGGTTTGCAAATTAAAATAAATAAATAAATAAATAAATAAATAAATGAAATACAGTTTAGCTCACTAGAAGAACAATTTTTAAACAGTATGTGGACATGTATTTGAATAAAATAAAAATCTGCAAGTATATAAACCTGAACTTTGACACTGACCATCTCTCTGTGATGGAATTTCTGATGATACAGTATATATTTCCTTGATAGTCTTCAATATCTTATTAGATTTTTTAGTGAACAATTTTGCAATCAGAAAAAAAAAGGCTGAAGATAGATAACATGTCTTTTGTTAACACACACATGCATACACAGCCATGTCTTTACATGAGGGTGAAATTTTTCATGGGCTAGAGAGTACTTCCTATTGTGACTACTTTCCTGCTGACTGGGTTGTTTCTAATACCTGGATGTTCAAGTCACAGAGCTCCCTTCAGTTAGGAGGTAATCTTATCCATATATCAATGTTTTTCTCAGGAGAAAGAGAAAGAAAAATAGAAGGGGGGGGTAGAGAGAAATTTTTTGTCAGTTTTCAAAGTGTACAATAAACTGTACTAATTCAAAGTGTAGAGTTCATTGAGTATTGAAAAACATATACCTCCATGTAACCAGCACCAGATTTAAGGTAGAGAACATCTCCATCAACCCCAGAAGTTCCCTTTTGCCTCTATGCAGTCAATACTGCCTCCACCCACCCTAGGCAACCAGTAATACGATTTCAATTATTATAGAGTAGTTTATATTTTTTAAAACTCTAAATAAATTCTGAAAGTGTGGAATTAGTGAGTCATGTGGTAAATTTATGTTTACATTTTCTAATGAAAAGCTCAAACAAGCAAACACACCACTATATTTCATCCCTGGAAAACAACTGCAGCTAGAGAATGAGCCTGTATATCTGATTACTACTGATCTTCTTCTGAATTCAATTTGGCTACAGGTTTAATTCTAGTCTAGCCCAGCCTTTCTCCTATGTATCACATTTGGTACAAGATAACTGCTTCTTCCTGTATGTTTCCTGATTATAGATCCTGTTTCTATATCCTTTGCCTAATGACAGCAGAAGCTCCCATTGACAGATGGGACTATATTTTCTCATCCATTGATTTTGAGTTTGTCCATTTCGTTGTATTGGCCAATGAGATGTAAGTGGTGGTGGCATTATCAGAGACATGAAGAGCACTTTTGCATTTCAGCCTTAATTCTTGTGCTTTGGCATCACCATGAGAATATGCCAAGACTAACCTAACGGAGCATAAAAGATGAGTAAACCAGAGCCAGGCATTCCTAGGTTTCTGAAATGAGGCCTATCCAAATAAGCCATCAGCCAAACAACACACATCCGTGCAAGTGAGCCCAGCCATAATTAGGAAAACTGCCCAGTTGAATCCAGACTAAAATGCTCACCTGCAGACTCATGTTCTAAATGGTTATTGATATATGTCACTGAGGTCTATTGGGTTTTCTTTAATACAGCATTATTATGGCAATAGATAAGGAGTGTAAGGCTAAAATTGATACAACTTAAAAAATGATCCTAGAATTAGGTCTGTTAGGGTAATGTGAAGCTAAGATTACGAAAATGAGTTTTATTTTATTTTTTATTTAAAGATTTTATTTATTTATTTATTTGACAGAGAGAGAGACACAGCAAGAGAGGGAACACAAGCAGGGGGAGTGGGAGAAGGAGAAGCAGGCTTCCCACGGAGCAGGGAGCCGGATGCGGGGCTTGATCCTGGACCCTGGGATCATGACCTGAACTGAAGGCAGAAGCTTAATGACTGAGCCACCCAGGCGCCCCAAGAAAATGAGTTTTAAATAAGGGAGATGAAGACCTCCCAACCACATCACTACATTCCATACTCAGATTAATAAAGTTAGAGAAAAGAGATGCAGTATAAAACAGCTTATCCAGTGTATGAGGAAATTAGTCACATGACTAGGAAGTTGTGAAGCCAAAATGGGAACCCCGATTTTTCTGCATCCATAGCAGGTGAACATACTCTCTCTACCAGTCATTACTGCTTCATAGACTAGGAATCTGGTCTTTCTTGTAGAACACATGTAGGAGGTCTTAACCAGGCTCCGTGCTTTCCAGTGAGAAGCATTTTAAACATTAAACCTCTCTCACAATTTACCTCCAAAAAAACATAGAAAATACAACCATGTGTTCAAGGCAGAACTGCAGCCAGCATTGCTAATTAGCAAGGAATTAGATCCTAGATCATCACTCAGCTACAACCACCATGCCTATATGCAAATCTTCTTGAGTGCACAGGAAGTTCCACCACCCTTGGCTAGAGAGGAGTGTGTATTTAAGTTAATGTATGATGTTACTTTACAGTTGTGATTTTTCCCAAAAGATTCAATGTATACATTTCTGCAATTAAAAAAATTTTACATAACATTACATGATTTTATATCACTTTATAGCATTCAACCTACTTGGTTTTTTATTATTCTTTTAATATTTACTTTATTATCATGTCACTATAGTACAAATAACTATAGAAAAATGAGAAAATAATAATAAAATTTTAATAAAAGTGTTCATAACCTCATTTATCCAGAGATATCCATTGCTAATTCTATAGTATTTATCCATCCAGATGTATCATATATGTGTATATACATATATGGAATCCAACCTAATGGCTTTAGACAGCTGCATTATTGCAGTTAATATTCTTGTGTATGTTTATATATATTATGCCGTGTACGGTTTACTCATCTGATATATGAAAATACATTTAATTTAATATCTTCTCTCTTCTGAGAAAACAAAAAACACATTAGTACACTTGCTTACCAGAGCTAAAGCTGTGGCAGAGACAGACAAATGGCAAAGGAAGCAAACAGAAGAGGAGTAAAATGAAAGGCAGTTAGACAACTAGGCACACCCATATACAGGCAGCACACTCCAGCCTATAGAAAATTCTGCCCTCACCTAAACATGTGTGTGTGTGTGTGTGTGTTTAATAAAATGGGATAGGCTGGGGCGCCTGGGTGGCTCAGTTGGTTAAGCGACTGCCTTCGGCTCAGGTCATGATCCTGGAGTCCCTGGATCGAGTCCCGCATCGGGCTCCCTGCTCGGCGGGGAGCCTGCTTCTCCCTCTGACCCTCCCCCATCTCATGTGCTCTCTCTCTCTCTCTCATTCTCTCTGTCTCAAATAAATAAATAAAAAATCTTAAAAAAAAAAAATAAAAATAAAAAATAAAATGGGATAGGCTATTTTCAGCTCTATTTTAGTTAAAAAAAAAACCTGGTCAATAAATAATTTTAAAAGATGCTAAAAAATTAAGAAAATATACATCATCAGTGGTCACACAATTAAGATAATATTTGGATCTATGAACTTCTAAATTTTAATATTTTATAGGAACACTGTTATTATTTTAAACTTACTAGTCTGTTTTATAGATTCAACATAATTTGAGTATCATTTTGAAGAATATATGTTCATCTTTTAAGCTTATAAGTTGCAGTTGTTTTTCTGATTAAAAGGAAATAAATTTTGAAGATATAAAAGCAAGAAAATGATCAAATGAGGATTTTAAATTATCACGTCTCCTCACTCTTTAAAACCTTCCCAAGACAACATTTTAAAAATATGTTGTACAAATTCTTGTATGCATTGTTTCATATTTTGTGCCAATGGGAAAGTAAAAAATTATTTTTCTCTCATTCAATTTCAAGGTAGATATTGATGGATTAAAAAACCAATAATAGCAAAGTGATAATAACTTTAACATATTTTAGATACAATTAGCATAACATAAAATTAACTTATTTTAAGGGTAAAATTCAATAATTTTGGATTAAAGTTAGAAAGTTATGCAACCACCACCACAATTTATACATTCTATTCAATTTTAGAAAATTTCCAACACCTCAAAAAATCCTCTGTGCCTATTTGCAGCCCATCCCTGCTCCCTACCTCAGACCCAAGCAAACATTAATGCACCTTCCATTTCTATGAATTTGCCTTCTCTGGATATTTTATATCATTTGAAACATACAATATATGGCCTTTTTCACTGGCTTTTTTTACTTGACAAAATGTGTTCAAAGTTCATCTATATTGTAGCATGAATCTGTACTTCATTCTTTATATGCTCAAATTATATTTCACTGTATAGATAGAATACATTTTATTTACCCATTCATTGAGGGACATTTGGGTTGTTAAATTTATTCCTAAATATTTTATTTATAACATGTTATTATATAAAGAACTGAATTCTTCATTTTATTTTTGGATTTTTCATTGCTAATATAAAAAAACACAACAGATTTTTATATATTGATCTCATATTCTGTAATCTTACGGAGCTCAACCTTAATAATTTATTTTGGATTATTTAGGATTTTTTATCATTTAAGACCATGTCTTCTGCAAATAGAAATAGTTTTATTCCTCCCTTTTCAATATGCATGCCTTTTATTTCTTTTTCTTGGCTAATTGCCTTGGCTAGAACTTCCCAGTATATTATTAAATAGAAGTGGCAAGAGCAGGCATCCTTGTCTGCTCTTGATCTTAAGAGGAAAGCTTTCAGTCTTTCACCAATAAGTATGATGCTAGCTATGACTTATTTCCAGTCTCTCATTTATCGCTGTCCTTTCTTGCTTTTTGTCCAGTATGTTGAAAACCATTATTTCATATTATTTCTGATTATTTTGGTTGTTTCACAGGAATGTGTGGTAGGCTGAATTAGGGACCTCCAAATACCTCCACATCCTAACACCCAGAATCTGTGACTATATTACCTTATGTTGGGAAAAAAAAAAAAAAAGGCTTTATGGGTGTGATTAAGTTAAGGACCTTGAGTAGAGAGATTATCCTGCAATATTTGGGTCAGCCCCATGTAATTACAAGTGTCCTTATAAGAGAGAAGACAATGTGAAGATGGAAGTAGAGAAAGATTTGAAGATGCCACCCAGCTGGCTTCGAAGATGGAGGAAGGAGTCATAAGCCAATGAAGTAAATATATACAGCTCTAGAAGCTATAAAAGACAAGGAGACAAATTCTTCCCTAGAGCCTCTGGAGGATCATGGCCTTGCCAAAATCTTGGTTTCATCCCGATGAAACCCATTTCAGACTTCTGAACTCCAGAACTGTAAGATGATAAATGTGTGTTGTTTTAAACCACTACATTTGTGGTAATGTGTTACAGCAGCAATAGGACACTAATACAGAAGGTAAATTTTGTTTCTGTTACTCCATAATCTGTGGAAACAGAAAGCAATAATATTCATTCTGCATAAATTATTCTTGAGGAAAAAGAAGAGACAAAACAATTCCCACCTCATTACATGAAGCCAGCATTACCCTGAAATCAAGAAAGAAAACTCATGACATGAAATAGAAACTATAGCCCAATATGCCTCATTAATTTAAATGTGTTTTTTAGCAGATTAAAGCAGCAATACATGCCCGGCTAGCTCAGTCGGTAGAGCATGAGACTCTTAAAGCAGCAATACATAAAAGAATAATATATTATGCTCAAGTAGAGTTCATCCTAGGAACAGAAGTGTGGTTAACTTGCTTCCCTTCTTCCAGATACATGTCTCCAGGTGGCACTCCTTATGAGCATAGCCTAACAGTGAACCAGGTAGCAAATTAGAAACAGAGTTAGCAGAGACCACACTTGTGTCACAGAGTAGAGTCAGAAATGTAAAGCTGAAAGATTTAAATAGGCATTATACCAACTGCTTATTAAAGCATAGTTAATACAAAGGAAACAACAATAAGTACTTTAAATAATCTGCTTTTCTTAATTAATAAATAGGAAAAAACATAATTAATAGGAAACATAATAAATAGGAAAAAAAACTATTACATCAACAAAATCACAATAAAAATTCAACCACTGAGACCAAAAGCTTTATTAAGGCGCTTGTACTTTATGCATATAGTAATGAAGAGCCATTTACAGATTTTAATTAGTTATATAATAAGTTAAAATTTTTCCTTTATAACTGTAATTTTCCAAAGTGGTGTTCGGGTAACTAGGAGGTGTGCAAATAATCCACTTCAGTCCAAGAAAAAATGCATTAGTATTTCTCTTGTATTCATGGTATCTCACCATTCATTTTCTTCAAAGTTTGTGCATTCATAACTTAACCGTTCCCAAATTTCCTTAATATATGAAGATATATTATAAATGAAGATACATCTTTCAGGGGTACTACAAAAATATTTCATGGAGAGCGGTGCGTAGTCAAAAACAATTTACGAACTTTGGCTTTACAGAATCTGAGATCACAGAGCCCTCACACTACGGGGGTGTCATCCAAGGACATAGAAACAAGGGAGGAAATGGAATAACTAGTGACTCAGCCTCTTTAGTCTGTTCTCAGCAGTGGCTGCCAGCCTCCCCTCAAAACAGGAATAATCAGCCTTTATATTTGCAATCATATATTTAATTACTCTCCCCCCACAAACCCTCCCATATACACAACACTCATGGTGATGGGAGACACCCAAATTATCTTATTTTGATGCAAGTATCACACATTTTCTGTCTGTGAACATCCAAGTTAAATGTTTTTCTCCCAGGGTAAGATAACATAGTTCAGGTGTCATGGAAACCAAAAGTACATTATGTTTCTATGGTTGACATCAGTTTTCTCTGGCAACTGGATAGGGCAAATTCATCCTCAGAGGCAAAATTTTAATCTCTACCTCAGACACTTGAGCCTCCCAATCCAATAAATGAATGAATAAATATTAGAGGAAACACCACAAATTTACTGCAGGGATATGCACTGGAGGGAAAATATTTCTATACAATGCCTTAGGGAATCAGTTTAAATAGAAAATTTGACAAGTTTGGCTTTCCTGTCAGGCACACACCTGTGTTCCAGACCCAACTCAGCATACTTACAAGACTTTTATAATATATGCTGGGTCTAAAGGAGGTCTCAGAAGTCACCCATTGCAAATTCCACTCTCATTGTCACATGGCACCCAATGATGCAAATTCTCAACAAGAGAGAAAATCCGGGCATATCTGAGACATTTTCATATCCCTACAGTAAGTGCCTCAGGTGTGACTCACATGGCAGAAGGGATCAGAACACTTCTGTCTACCTTCAAATAGAACCTTCACTCATAAACACACAGACAAGGGTTACTGGGAACTCCAAATACCAGAAGCTGGTTTACAGATGTTTCTGTCAGCACATGCCTTTGCCAAAGATCTCTACCTCTGTGAAATATGTAGTGCATCTCAGTCATCATAGAAATTAGATTGTCCTATAAGTCATAAGATTAACTTCTCCATCCTCTGGCACCCGAAATTATCTTTAGAGCCAGAGCCTGAAACCATAATCCTGTCATTCAAAATATCCATATGCTTAGGGGCACCTGGGTGGCTCAGTCAGTAAAACAGCCAACTCTTGATTTTGGCTCAGGTCATGATCTTGGGGTCCTGGGATCGAACCCCATGTCGGGCTCTGTGCTCAGTGGAGAGTCTGAGGATTCTCTCTCTCTCTCCCTCTACCCCTACCACTGCTCATGCTCCCTCTTTCTCTAAAATAAATAAATTTTAAAAGTATCCACATGCTTAAAGAAAAGAAATATTTACAGGATTTATCATTAAATTATGTCATGACAAAAAAAAAACTGACAAAATCAAAGCTGCCACAAAAGGAGGAATTACAGGGGCATCTGGGTGGCTCCGTTGGTTAAGCATCCGACATGATTTTGGCTCGGGTCATGAATTCAGGGTCATGGGATCGAGCCCCACTTTGGGCTCCATGCTCAGCAGGGAGTCTGCTTGAGATTCTCTCCCTTTCCCTCTGCCCCTACCCCTGCTTGTGCACACTCTCTCTCTCTCTCAAATAAATAAATCTTTAAAAAGGAGGAATAACAATAAACAGTGGTATATTCAGAAATTAAATTCTGTATATCTATTATGAAGATGAGGGCAGGGGCACCTGGGTGGCTCAGTCAGTCAAGCGTCTGCCTTCAGCTCAGGTCATGATCTCAGGGTCCTGGGATCAAGTTCCACATCAGGCTCTCTGCTCAGTGGGGAGGCTGCTTCTCAATCTCCTTCTATGCTCTCCCTCTCTCTCTCTCAAATAAATAAATAAAATCTTAAAAAAAAAGATGAGGGCAAATTAAATGTACTAACAAGAAAAATAGTAAAATAAAGTCAAGTTACAGCTACTGTTGAAAACAGTATGAAGATTCCTCAAAAAATCAGAAATAGAAAAAAAATATGATCCAGTAATTCCACTACTGGGTAGTTATGCAAAGAAAATGAAAACACTAATTTGAAAAGATATATGAACCCTATGTTGATTGCAGCATTATTTGCAATAGCCAAAATATGGAGGTAAGCTAAGTGTCCATCAATAGACAAATGGATAAGGAAGATTTGGTATATATGAATGGAATAGTGTGGAATGGAGTGGAATATTACATAGCCATAAAAAAAGATGGGATCATGCCAATGGCAACAACATGGATGGACCTAGAAGGTATTAAGTGCAATAAGTCAGATTGAGAAATAAATACGATATGATTTCACTCATATGTGGAATCTAAAAAACACAAGTGAATAAGCAAACAAAAAGCAGAAACAGACCTATAAATAGAGAGAAAAAACTGAAGGTTGCCAGAGGGGAGGGGGGAGCAAAATGGGTGAAAGGGAGTGGGAAGTACAGGCTTCCAGTTATGAAATGAATAAGTCATGGGAATAAAAGATACAGCATAGGGAATATACTCAATAGTATTGTGATAGCATTGTACGGTGACAGATGGTAGCAACATTTGTGGTGAGCACAACATAACATACAGAGAAGTTGAATCACTATGTTGTACACCTGAAACTAATGTAACATTGTGTGTCAACTATACTCAAATAGAAAATTTTTTAAAAATCAAGTTACAGTTGGGGAACCGAGTGGCTCAGTTGGTTAAGCATATGCCTTTGGCTTAGGTCATGATCCCAGGGTCCTAGGATCAAGCCCTTTGTGGGGCTCCCTGCTCAGCGGGGAGTCTGCTTCTCCCTCTCCTCCTCCCCTCCCCCACATGCATGCTCTTTCTCTCAAATAAATAAATAAAATCTTTAAAAATTTTTTTTTAAAATCAAGTTACAGAAATAAGTAAAAAAAAAGTGTGAAGCATTATAAAACACATTGAAAATAATGCTGTATGTTTCTTCTTAAAACATAACTATGCACAGATAAAAGAACTTGAAGGGTATACACTAAACTGTTGAAATTGTTGTATATAAAGGCAGGAGAGTAGCACTATAGGAGGTTTAGTGAAATGAAACTTCAGAGTTCCTGTAATTTTAAGTACTTCACAAGGAAAACCAATTGATGTTTTACAAATGCTACTAAATGTTACAGACATACCTCATTGTATTGCATTTGGCTTTATTGCACTTTACAGATATTGTATTTTATACAAATCAAAGATTTGTGGCAACCTTGCATCAAGCAATTCTATCAGTGCCATTTTTCCAATAGCATTTGCTCACTTCATGTCTGTCATATTTTGGTAATTCTCACAATATTTCAAACTTATTCATTATTATTGTATTTGTTATGGTGATCTGTGATCAGTGATTATGACTCACTGAAAGCTCAGATGATTAGCATTTTTTAGCAATAAAGTATTGTTTAATTAAGGCATGTACATTTTTTAGACATAATGCTAATGCACACAATAGAGTATAGTATAAACATAACTTTTATAAGCACTGAGAAGATAAAAAATTCATTTGACTTGCTTTATTGTAATATTTGCTTTATTGCAGTGGTCTGGAACTGTACCTCCAATATCTCCAAGGTATGCCTGTACTTTCTTTTCTTTTTTATAAACAACGAAAATTTATTTCTCACAGTTCTGGAGTCTGGGAAGCCCAAGATCATGGCACCAGCAGCTTCAGTGTCTGATGTGAGTCTGCTGCCTCACTGAGAGCCATTTTCTCACCGTAAGCACGTGGTAGAAGGGGTATGCCTGTACTTTTAAAAGCACTATACAAAGACAGGAAAAGATAAATCGGTTATATGTGAAAGAAAGAACCAAACAAATGTAGTGATTTTAGTATCAGATAAAATAAAATTCAAGGAGAATAGATTTGAATGGACTTACAGGACAATTTTAAAATATAAAAAGAACTACTCATAACAAACTTTTATGTACCCCAAAACAAAAGTTTTTATTTATACAGAGAATCTGCTAGAACTACAACAGATTAAGATTCCATACATATAGTAGGAAACTAAAACACCATGTTTAAAAATGAATTGACTCATGTGTATATTTTGGAGAACCCGAGTTTAATTGTGTCCCCCAAATAGATATATCGAAGTCTTAACCCATGGTGCCCGCAAGTGTAACCTTACTTAAAAGCAGGGTCTTTGCAGATAGAATCAAATTAAGATGAAGTCATTAGAGTGGGCCTTAATCCAATATGACTGGTGTCCTTATAAGAAGAGGAAGGGTACCTGGGTGGTGTAGTCAGCTGAGCATCCGACTCTTGGTTTTAGCTGGGGTCATGGTCTTGGGGTTGTGAGATCGGGCCCTGCATCAGGCTCTGAGCTCAGTGCAGAGTCTGCTTAAGATTCTTCCTCCCTCTCCCACTCCCCCCCCCATTCGTGCTCTCTCTCTCTCAAATAGATAAATAAATGTTTAAAAAAAATGAAGAAGAGGAGATAGAGAACAGAGATACATTCAGGAAGAATGCCAAGTGACAATGAAGGAAGAGATTGGAATTATGCTGCCACAAACCAAAGAATGTCTGGGGTTATCAGAAGCCAGAAAAGGCAAGAAAGGATTTTTCCCCTGGAGGCTTTAGAAGGAGCATAGCCCTACTAACACCTTGATTTCAGACTTCTAGCTTCTAGAGCTTAGAGACAATAAATTTCTGGTTTTAAGCCACTCAGTTTGTGGTTTCAGTGGTCCTGGGAAACTAATACAATGCTCTTTATCAAATTGAGAAAGTTCCCTTCTATTTGAATTTTTCTGAGAGTTTTATTTCTTATCATGGATAAGTGTTGGTTTTTTGGGGTTTTTTTCTGTATAGATTGATAGGATCATATAATTTTCACTTTTTATGTATGATGGATTAAAATGACAGATTTTAAAATATTGAACCAACCTTGCATCTCTGGAATAAACCCCGTTGTGTATAATTATTTTTCTACATTGCTGAATTACATATGCTAACATTTTATAAAGAATTTAATCAGTATTCATGACAGGTATTGGTATATAGTTTTCTTTTTTGTATGCTGTCTTTGGCTTTTATATAAGTATGATATTAACTTCATAAAATAAACTGGGAAGTGTTCCCTCCATTTCCATTTTTTGGAAGAGATTGTATATAATTTGTATTAATTCTTTAAACATTGATCAGAATTCTCCAATGAAATCATCTTGGCCTGGAGATTTCTTATTTGGGAGGTTTTTAGAATAGACTTTTTGGGCACCTGCGTGGCTCAGTCAGTTAAATGTCTCCCTTTAGCTCAGGTCATGATCCCAGGGTCCTGGGATCGAGTCCCACATTAGGCTCCATGCTCAGCGTGGAGCCTGCTTCTCCCTCTGCCTGCTTCTCCTTCTGCCTGCCATTCCCCCTGCCTGTGCTCTCTCTCTCTCTGACAAGTAAATAAATAAAATCTTAAAAAAAAAGAATAGACTTTATTTGGTTGTGATGAGCACTGGGTGTTGTATGAAAGTGATGGATCATTGAATTCTACACCTGAAACTAATCACTTCCATACAACACCCAGTGCTCACCACAAGTGCCCTCCTTAATCCCCATCACCTATTTAGCCCATCCTCCTGCCCACCTTCCCTCCAGCAACCCTCAGTTTGTTCTCTGTAGTTAAGAGTCTGTTTCTTGGTTTGCCTCTTTTTTTCCCCCTGCATTCATTTGTTTTGTTTCTTAAATTCCACATATGAGTGAAATCTTATGGTATTTGTTTTTCTCTGACAGACTCAGTTCACTTAGCCTAATACTTTCTGGCTCCATCCATGTCATTGCAAATGGTAAGATTTCATTCTTTTTGATGGCTGAGTAATATTCCATTGCCTATAACTGCTTTATCTATTTATCAGTCGATGGACATTTGGGCTCTTTCTATAATTTGGCTATTGTTGATAATGCTACTATAAACATCTGGGTGCATGTTTCCCTTTGAATCAGTATTTTTGTATCTTTGGGTAAATACTTAGTAGTGCAATTGCTGGATCATAAGGTAGTTCTATCTTTAACTTTTTAAGGAACCTCCATACTGCTTTCCAGTGTGGCTGCAGCAATTTGCATCCCACCAATAGTGTAAGATGGTTCCCTGTTCTCCACATCCTCACCAGCACCTTTTGTTTCCGGTGTTGTTAATTTTAGCCATTCTAACTGGCATAAGGTGATAGACCATTGTAGTTTTTATTTGTATTTCCCTGGTGATGAGTAATGTTGAGCATCTTTTCATGTGTCTGTTAGTCATCTGTATGTCTTCTTTGGAAAAATGTCTTTTCATGTCTTCTGCCCATTTTTAACTGGATTATTTGTTTTTTGGGTGTTCAGTTGTATAATTTCTTTATAGATTTTGGATACTAACCTTTTATCAGATGTCATTTGCAAATATCTTCTTCCATTTCATAGGTCGCCTTTTAGTTTTGTTGATTGTTTCCTTCGCTGTGCAAAAGCTTTTTATCTTTTTTTTTTAAATTCAATTAGCCAACTTATAGTACACCTTTGGTATCAGATGTAGTGTTCAATAATTTATCAGTTGCATATAACACCCAGTGCTCATCACATCACATGCCCTCCTTAACTTGATGAAGTCCCAATAGTGTATTTTTGCTTTTGTTTCCCTTGCCTCAGAAGATGTATCTAGAAAGAAATTGCTATAGCCAATGTCAAAGAGGTTACTGCCTGTGCTCTCCTCTAGGATTTTAATGGTTTCAGGTCTCACACTTAGATTTTTAACCCATTTTGAATTTATTTTTGTGTATGGTGTAAGAAAGTGGTCCAGTTTCATTCTTTTGCATGTTGCTGTCCTGTTTTCCAGACACCACTTGTTGAAGAGATTGTCTTTTTTCCATGGATAGTCTTTCCTGCTTTGTCAAAGATTAGTTGACCATATAGTTGTGGGTCCATTTCTGGTTTCTCTATTCTGTTCTATTGATCTATGTGTCTGCTCTTGTGCCAGTACCATACTGTCTGGATGACTACAGCTTTGTAATAGAGCTTGAAGTCCGGAATCATGATGCCTCCAGCTTTGCTTTGCTTTTTCAGGATTGCTTTGGCTATTCAGGGTCTTTTGTGATTCCATACAAATTTTAGGATTGTTTGTTCTAGCTGTGTGAAAAATGCTGGTGGTATTTTGATAAGGATTGCATTAAATCTGTAGATTGCTTTGGGTAGTATAGACATTTTAACAATGTTTGTTCTTCCAATCCATGAGCGTGGAATGTTTTTCCATTTCTTTGTGTCCTCTTCAATTTCTTTCGTAAGTGTTCTATAGTTTTCAGAATACAGATCTTTTACCTCTTTGGTTAGATTTATTCCTAGGTATCTTATGTTTTTTGGTGCAATTGTAAATTGGATCAATTCCTTGATATCTCTTTCTGCTGCTCCATTATTAGTTTATAGAAATGCAACAGATTTCTGTATGTTGATTTTGTATCCTGTGACTTTACTGAATTTGTATATCAGTTCTAGCAATTATTTGGTGGAGTCTTTCAGGTTTTCTATATAGAGTATGATGTCATCTGCAAATAGTGAAAGTTTGACTTCTTCCTTGCCAATTTGGATGCCTTTTATTTCTTTTTGTTGTCTGATTGCTGAGACTAGGACTTCCGGTACTATGATAACTAACAATGGTTAGTTAGTGGACGTCCCTGTCTTGTTCCTGACTGTAGAAGGAAAGCTCTCAGTTTTTCCCCACTGAGGATGATATCAGCTGTGGGTTTTTCATATATGGCCTTTATGATGTCAAAGTATGTTCCCGCTAATTGTACTTTGTTGAGGGTTTTTATCATGAATGGATATTGTACTTTGTCAAATGCTTTTTCTGCATCTATTGAAAAGATCATATGGTTTTTATCCTTTCTTTTACTAATGTGGTGTGTCACATTGATTGATTTGCAAATATTGAACCACCTTGCAGCCCAGGAATAAATCCCACTTGATCATGGTGAATGACTCTTTAACTGTACTGTTGGATTCAATTTGCTAGTATTTTGTTGAGAATTTTTACATCCATGTTCATCAGGGATATTGGCCTATAGATCTTTTTTTTCAGTGGGGTCTTTGTCTGGTTTTGGAATCAGAGTAATGCTGGCCTAATAGAATGAATTTGGAAGTTTTCCTTCCATTTCTTTTTTTTTTTTTTTTTTTTTGAATAGTTTGAGAAAAATAGGTATTAACTCTTCTTTAAATGTTTGGTAGAGGGCGCCTGGGTGGCTCAGTCAGTTAAGCGTCTGCCTTCAACTTCAGGTCATGATCCCAGGGTCCTGGGATCGAGTCCCGCACTGGGCTGGGAGTCTGCTTCTCCCTCTGCCCCTCTCCCCCACTCATGCTCTCTTTCTCTCTCGCACGTGCTCTCTAAAAAATACTTTTTTTTTTTTTAAATAAATGCTTGGTAGAATTCACCTGTGAAGACATCTGTCCTCGGACTTTTGTTTGTTGGGAGTTTTTTAATTATTGATTCAATTTCTTTGCTGGGTTTTGGTCTGTTCAAATTTCCTATTTCTTCCTGTTTCAGTTTTTGTAGTTTATTTCTAGGAATTTATCCATTTCTTCCAGGTTGTCCAATTTGTTGGCATATAATTTTTCACAATATTCTCTTATAATTGTTTATATTTTTGTGGCATTAGTTTTTATTTCTCCTCTTTCATTTGTGATTTTATTTATTTGGGTCCTTTGTTCTTTTTGATAAGTCTGGCTATTTTTTATTATTTTTTCCCCAAAGAACCAGCTCCTGGTTTCATTGATATGTTCTACTGTTTTTAGTTTCTATATCATTTATTTCTGCTCTAATCTTTATTATTTCCCTTCTTCTCCTCCTTTAGGCTTCATTTGTTTTCTTTTTCTAGCTCCCTAGGTGTAAGATTAGGTTGTTTATTTGATTTTTCTTGCTTCTTGAAGTAGGCCTGTATTGCTATATATTTCCCTCTTAGGACTGCTTTTGCTGCATCCCAAAGATTTTGACCATCATGTTTTCAAAAATATAGAATGCTTCACAAATTTGCATGTCATCTTTTCACAGGGACCCTGCTAATCTTCTCTGTATTGTTCCAATTTTAGTATATGTGCTGCCGAAGGAAGCACTTAATAAAATTTTTTTAAAAAGCAAAAAAAGGAAAGGAGACTTTATTTAAGAATGGCTGTACATTTACATTAAAATTGAAAGGATAGTGCAGAGTTCCCATATATCCCCTCACATGGTTTCTCCTATTATCAACAGCTTATGTTATTATGGTACGTTCACTGTAATTAATGAACCAATATTAATACTCTATTTTTAACTAAAGTACATAGCTTATTCAAATTTCCTTGGTTTTTACCTGATGTATTTCTGCTCCAGAACCCCATCCAGGATTCTATATTACGTTTATTGTTGTGTCTCCTTAGGCTTCTCTTGGCAGTGAAAAGTCCTCAGACTTTTCCTATTCATGGTGACCTTGGCAGTTTTAAAGCATATTGGTCAAGTGTTTTGTAGAATATCCTTCTATTGGAATTTTTATAATTTTTAAACCATGATTAAACTAGGATTATGGTTCTTCTTTTTTGAGGAATACAACATAGGTAAGTTGCCATTTTCATCACTTCGTATAAAGATAAATACTCTCAACATGACTTATCACTATTGATACTGACATTGATCACTTAGCTGAGGTAGATTTTGCCAAACTTCTTCACTGGAAAATTGTCCTTTGTCCATAGCCCCCTTAAAATACTGTATTTTGGAAAAGGAATTCACTTCACTCAGCAGGCTATATTTAAGGTGTAGGGATTTATGCTCTCTTTCTTTTAGTGCAAAGTATCTATACAAGTCATTTAGAATTTTTATGCAAGAAAAAATATGCTTTTAGTTCATTGAGCATCCTTATGACATGTTTTGAATTCTTTGTCTGGTAACTCATATATCTCCATTTCTTTAGTGTGAATTTCTGGAGATTTATTTTGTTCCTTCAACTTGGCCATATTTCCCTGTTTCTTTGTATGTCTTGTTATCTTTTGTTGGGACTTGAGCATTTGAAAAAAACAGCCACTTCACCTAGTCTTTACAGTCTAGCTTTGTATAAGGATGACCTTCACCAATAAGCCTACCTTGAGATTCTGGAGGCCTCTCAAGCCTTTTCTGGAGGTGCATCTTTTCTGGGTTTGTATGCATAATCTCATATTTGAAGAGGTTTCCCTGTTTCTACTCAGAAACTTCCCCTGATGTCTGTTTGTAGTCCTAGAGTTTTGCTGGTGTTGTAGCAAGCTGTAGCACATGAGCTCTACCTAGTGTCTGTCCTCAGTACTGTAGATTATTTGGCCTTAGACCATAAATTGATCTCTGTTCTCAGCAGCCCTCAACCTGGTGCCAAGTCCTGTCAGTGTTTTGACCCATGTAAGAGAACCCCAGTCCCTAATGCAACCCCCTGAAAAGTCAGAATGTTTGTTGTGCATTCCACTCTTCTCTTTCCCTCCCTGGAAGGAAGCCAGGTGTTGGAAGTTTTCTCATTACCACACTGTGCTGTACCAGAAGTGGGAGCTTTGGTGAGTAACTACCACCAATTTTCTATCTTCGATGTGGTTCTTCTTAGGCATGTGCTGGCCTGTAGTTCAGGAACTTCTTAACTGGTTTTCATGAAAGCAGTCGGTCTGTGCAATGTTATGTTCATGTTTCTGTGGGAAAAGGAGGATCTGGGGCTTTCTGTTCTGCCATCTTGGTGACAATATTCCACTAACATCCTTTTAATACAGATTTGGAGATATTTATTAGGATTTCGCTGAATTTCTAGATTATTTTGAGGAGAATGTATAACTTCATAAGTTTTTCCTCATGTTATCCATCAGGTATTCATAGTTTATTCATAATGCTTAAATGGTAATAATTACGACCTTGAAAATTGTGAAACTGCCCTCTCATTTCTTAAAGAAACGGAAAAGTTTAGACTTTCCCCTTACATTCTAAATATAAATCTGTGAACAAATACAAATAACTATTCCAGCTAACAAGATTTCACAATAAGAGCTCAATTCTGCTATCCTTTAATTAAAAATAAACCATCGCAGAGAATTTCAGTTCTGCCAAAGTGAAGTTGCCCTACTCCTCCCAGGACCTACCCATGAAAGAAAAAAGTTTCTGGACATAACACAACAAAAAAACATAGGAAGACTCTGAAAGAACTCAAAGGGGCACAGCAGGGAGCTAATCTTCCATTCCCCATCTGAAGCTGGCAGTGCTCTGGTTCCCCAGCAATGGTAGTATTAGCAGGTTCCAGCAACCATTTAATTCTCTACCCCACACAATGTCAGTAAGACTGAACAACGTGATACAAGTTGGAGGCATTTGGCAATCCACTTTATCCCCAGTAGGAAGCTGAGCCTTCCCCCTTAATCCCGCAATCTCATCCAGCATCAGCAAGACTATATAAGGAAAATTAACATGAGGTGGAGATAGTCATTTTTCTGCCCATCCTCTACCAATATCAGTTTGGAAGTGTAACCTCTTTTTAAATTTTTTAGAAGCATTTAAGAAAGATTGGTGTTAATTATCCTTTAACGGTTCGGGAGAATTCACCAATGAAGCTATCTGATCCTGGGTTTTTCTTTGTTTTTAATTCCTGAATCAGTCTCCTTACTCATTGTTGCTCTCTTCACATTTTCTATTTATTCATGATTCAATCTTGATAGGTTGTGTGTTCCTATGCTTGTATCCATTTCTAATAGATTATCCAATTTGTTGGCATTTAATTATTCATAATAACCTCTCATAATCCTTTTTATTTCTGTGGCATCAGTTGTTATGCCCTCTTTTGCATTTCTGATCTTATTTGAGTCTTCTCTCTTGTTTTCTTAGTCAAACTAAGGGTTTGTCACTTTTGTTTATCTTTCCAAAAAACTAATTCAGTTTTGTTAATTTTTTCTATTGCTTTTTTATTTTCTATTTCATTTAGTTCTGCTCTGATCTTTATTATTTATTTTCTCCTGATAACTTTGGGCTTCATTTGTTCTTATTTTTCTAGTTCCTTGAGGTGTGAAATTGGGTTGCTTATTTAGGAGCTTTTCCCTTTTTTTAATGTAGAGGATCACTATAAAATTTCCTCTTAGTATTGCTTTTGTTGCATCTCAGAAATTTTGCTCTGAGTGAAAAGGCAACTTAAAGAATGTGAGATATTTACAAACCATATATCTGATAAAAGCTTAATATCCAAAATATATAGGGAAGTCCTACAACTCAACAGCAAAACAAAACAAAAAAATATATAGTAGTTCCCCCTTACCTGCAGTTTCACCTTCAGTTACCTGTAATCAACTGCTCTCCAGAAGCAGATGATCCTCCTTCTGACCAGAAGTGGGAGAAGGTCAGAAGGTCAGAAGGTCAACAGTAGCCTAATACTACATCACAAGGCCTACATCATTCACCTCACTTTATCTTGTCACATAGGCATTTTATCATCTCACATCATCACAAGAAGATATTTTGAGAAAGAGTACATTCCCATCGCATTTATTACAGTATATTGGTATAATTGTTCTATTTTATTATTAGTTGTTAATCTCTTACCATGCTTAATTTATAAATTAAACTTTATAATAGGTATGTATATATAGGAAAAACATAGTATATATAGGGTTCAGTACTATCTGAATTTCCAAATATCCACTGGGGTCTTGGAATGTATAAGGGGAGATACTGTAACACAATTTAGAAATGGAAAAAGGACTTAAATAGACATCTCTTTAAAGAAGACATTCAAATGATCAACAGGTATGTGAAAAAAGTGCTCACCATCAATAATCATGAGGGAAATGTAAATCAAAACCACAATTAAATATCATCTTACTCTTGTTAGGATGACTATCTTTAAAAAAAGAGATAACAAGTGCTGACAAGGATATAAAGAAATGAAACCCTTGTACACTGTCAGTGGGAATGTAAAATGATGCCAATGTTATGTAAAACAGTATGAAGGTTTCTCAAAAACCTAAAAATAGAACTACCATATGGTCCAGAAATCCCACTTCTGTGTATTTATCTGAAGGAAATGAAATCAGGATTTTGAAGAGATATCTGCACTCACGTGTTCATTGCAGCATTATTCACAATAGTCAAGAAATGGAAACAACATAAATGTCCATTGACAGAAGAATATATCAAGAAAATGTGGTATATACATACATAAAATGAAATTCTATTCATCCTTAAAAGAAAAGGAAGGAAATCCTGCCATTTGGGACAACATAGATGGACCTGGAGGACATTATGCTAGGTGAAATAGCCAGTCACAGAAGGACAAATACTGCATGATTCCACTTATATGAAGTATCTAAAATCATCAATTTACAGAAACAGAGTAAAATGGCTGTTTTCAGGGTCTGGGGGAAGGAGAAATGGAGTGTTGCTGTTCAACAAGTATAAAGTTTTAGTTAGGCAAGATGAATAAATTCTACAGATCTGCTGTACAACATTGTACCGACAGTTAACAATACTGTATTGTGTACTTAAAGAAGTAAATAAGAAGACTGTTGAATCACAGACCTGTACCTCTGAAACAAATAATACATTATATGTTAAAAAAAAGAAGATAGTAGGAAGGGAAAAATGAAGGGGGAGAATCCGAGGGGGAGATGAACCATGAGAGACTATGGACTCTGAGAAACAAACTGAGGGTTCTAGAGGCGGGGGGATGGGTTAGCCTGGTGATGGGTATTAAAGAGGGCACATACTGAATGGAGCACTGGGTGTTATACGCAAACAATGAATCATGGAACACTACATCAAAAACTAATGATGTAATGTATGGTGATTAACATAACATAATAAAATTAAAAAAAGAAGTAAATAAGAGGGTAGATATCATGTTGTGCTCTTACCACAATAAAAAAAAAAAAGGAGAGGAATTATTTGTTGTCAGTAATTAGTTTAAATGTAAACAGATTAAGCCCTTAAATAAAAGGTTGAAATTAGCCGGCGGGTTTTTAAAGAACATAATCCAATTATATTCAGTTTAGAAGAGACACACTATAGATAAGTTTAAAGTAAAAGGGTAGAAAAAAAATATTTCATGCAAATAGTAACCAAAAGAGAGCTGGGGTGGCTATACTAATATCAAACAAAAAGAACTTTAAAAGATATTAAAAACAAGAAAAGACATTATTTATTCATAAAAGTGTCAATCAGAATGATATAGCAATTAGAAACATATACCCACATAAAAACAAAACCCCAAAATATAGGAAGCAAAAATTGACAGAATTGAAGGGAGAAATAGTTAATTCTACAATAACAGAGGTTTCAATTTCCCTCTTTCAAAAATGCAAAGAACAGCTAGATAGAAGATCAAAAAGGAAATAGAGGCCTTGAACAAAACAATAAACCAATTAGATTTAATCGACATATGCAGAACACCACACTCAACAGCAATATCAGAATACACGTTCTTCTTGGTGTACATGAAACATTCTCCAGGGTAGACCATATGTTAGGCCACATAACAATTAATATATTTTCTTTTTTTATTTAAATTCAATTAGCCAAAATATAGTACATCATTAGTTTTGATATAATGTTCAATGATTCATTAGTTGCGTATAACACACAGTGCTCATCACAATTAATATATTTTAAAAGTGAAATTATATTAAGTATTTTCTTTGACCACAATAGGGGAAAACTGGAATCAATAACAAAGAAAACTGGAAAATGTGCCAATACATACAAATTTTAAAATACTAAACAAAAAAATAATGGGTCAAAGGGAAAAGCACAACTGATATTAGAAAAAACATTAAAATGAGTGCATATGGAAACAAAACATACCAAAATTTATGAGGTATAGTGAAAGCAGTGCTCAACAGGAAATTTATAGCTATAAATGCCTATATTTAAAAATAAGAAAAATCCCAAATCAGTAACCTAACTTTACAGCTTAATGAGATTAAAAAATGAAGAGCAAGTAAACCCAAAGCTAGGAGAAAGAAGGAAATAATAAAGATTAGAGCAGAGATAAATGGTAGATAATATAAAAACAATAAAGAGAATCAACAAAACCAATAATTGGTTCTTCAAAAAGATAAACAAAATTAACAAACTTTTGTCTAGACTGACCAGAAAAAAGAGGACTTAAGTCATTAAAACCAGAAAATGAAAGTGGGGACATGTTATGAGCTGAATTGTGTCACACCAAAATTCATATGTTTTAGTTCTGGCCCCTATTACCTCAGAATGTGACTGCATTTTGAGAAACAATCTTTAAAGAGGTAATTAGTTTAAGTGAAATCATTGAAGTGAGCCCTAATCCAATATAATTGGTGTCCTTATAAGAAGGGGAAATTAGAGTGCAGCTGCACATATGAAGACCATATGAAGACAAAAGGAGAAGATGGCCATCTACAAGCCAACAAGAGAGGCCTCAGAATGAAATTAATTTTGCCAACAACCTGATCTTGGATTTCTAGCCTCCAGAACAGTGAGAAAAATATGTTTCTGTTGTTTAACCCACCCAGTCTGTGTTATGGCAGACCTAGCAAACTAATAAATAGCATTACTACAAACCTTACAGAAATAAAAAGTAACAGAAAAGTATGAACAATTATAGGCCAACAAATTAGAAAAGGAATGGACAAATGTCTAGAAACAAAAATTACCAAAACTGCTTCAAGAAGAAATAGAAAATCTGAATAGATCTATAACAAATAAAGAGATTGAATCCATAAGCAAATGTGTCCCAACAAAGAAAAACCCAGGATAAGATGAGCTTCATTGGTAAGTTCTATCAAACATGTAAAGAAGAGTTAATATATTCTTAAACTTCCCAAAATATCAAAGAGGAAGGAATACAACCTAACATTCTATGAGACCAAAATTACCCTATTACAAAAGCCAGATCAAAACATCACATTAAAAGAAAGATAGAAACCAATATTCTTTATAAATATAGATGCAAAAATCCTCAACAATATACTAGCAAACCAAATCCAGGAGCATATTAAGAGTATTATACAAATGATCAAGTGGGATTTATCACAGGAATGAAATAGTAGTTCAACATAAGAAAGTAAATCAATGTAATATATCATGTTAATAAAAGGAAGGCGAAAAACATAGGATCAATTCAATTAATGCAGAAAAAGGATTTGACAAAACCCAATACCATTTCATGATAAAAGCACTCAACAAACTAGGAATAGAAGGTAAGTACCTCAACATGAAAAATTAAATTTATTTTAAAAAAAAAATCCACAACTAACTTTATACTCATTGGTGAAAGAAAGAAAGAATTCCAGTTATGATAGGAACAACACAAGAATGACCACATTCATCACTTCTATTCAGCACTGTGCAGGAAATTCTAGCCAGAGAAACTAGGCAATAAAAAGAAATAAGCAACTAAATTGAAAAGGAAGAATAAAATTATCTCTATAGCATATCTCTATTTTATGTCAAATGATCTTATATATAGAAAATACCAAAGAATCAACAAAAAACTTTTGGAGCAATGAACACATAGAGCAAAGCTGCAGGATATGAGATCAATACACAATTATCAGTTGTATTTCTATACACTAGCAAAGAGCTATCCAAAAAGGAAATTGACAAAACAATTCTCTCCAAAGAAGATATACAAATGGCCAAGAAGCACATGAAAAGATGATCAGTATCATTAATCATTAAGGAAATGAGAATCAAAACTGTAATGAATTACCACTTTATAACCACTAGGATGGCTATAATCAAAAAATGGAAAATAATAAGTGTTGGAGAGAATATGAAGAATTTGGAATACTTGTACATTGCTGTTCAGAATGTAAAATGGTTTAGTCTCTATGGAAAAAAAAGTTTAGTGTTCCTCAAAAAGCTAAATGTAGAATTACCATGTGACAGCAGTTCCACTCCTGAGTACACAACAAAAGAATTGAAAACAGGTATTCAAACAAAACTTGTACATAAATGCTCGTGACAGCACTATTCACAATAGCCAAAATGGCTATTAACAACCCAAGTGTCCATCAGTGGATTAATGACCAAACAAAGCATAGTACAACCATACTGTGGAATGTTATTCAGCCATAAAAAATAATGAAGTACTGATACTTGCTACAACATGGACAAGCCTCAAAAACATTATGCTAAGTGAAAGAATTCAGACACAAAAGGCCACATATTAGATGATTCCATTTATATGAAATATCTGTAATAGGTAAATCTATAGAGACAGAAAGCTGATCAGTGGTTGCCAGGAGTTGGAGGGAGAGGAAAAATGTGGAGTGACTGCTAATATGTCTGTGGTCTCCTTTTGTGATGATGAAAATATATTGAAACTAGGTAGAGGTGATGGTTGCACAAATCGTGGATGTACGAAATGCCACTGAACTGTATACTTTAAAATGGTTAATTCTATGTTATAAGAATTTTACCTCAATTAAAACAAAGAAAAGCAGCCAATCAGATCAGGAACGTTATTAAGACGTTTGTATTAACAAGTTTGAAACTAAATGGGAGCCATTTAAAGATTATAAGTGGTGTGACAAGACAAAATTTATACTTTAAAGTAACAGTTTCCAAACCAGAGTGAGAATGATCCAGGAAATACACAAGAAGATCCACTAAAGTCAAAGAGGAAAATACTAGAATGTTCGATTATATTCATCTTTATTCCTTTATAGTCTTCAAATTTGGTGTGCTTCATATTGTGAGAATATTATTTCTTTACTATGTTTTGGGGGGGAGGTGGGTATGTGTATTTCAGGGCTGCATGATGAGAAATGTGTGGAGACTTTAATTTATAAAACTCAAAGACCACAACACAGTTGTCATCTGAAGACACAGAAAGTGAAAAATAATAAATGATGACTCAGCCACTTCAGTCTCCACTCAGCAGGTTCTAAAAGCCTCTCTCACAAAACAGGACTATGCAGACATCTTTTGTACCAGTTAAATCATTTGTCCCCCAACCACACAGATGCATATACATACAACACATTAAACACATATACACACAAAATTAAAACTATAAGTTATGGTAGATACCAAAAAGGCCTGATATTGATACAGTTGTTCTAACATTATTGCACTGAAATATACTGGCTAAATGTTCCTACTTTCAAGACACACTGGAATATCCCAAATGGTATAGAAACCAGAATGTCATCATAATGTTTTGTTGGAAGTCCGCTGTCTATGGCAATCAGAAAGTATTAATTTCATCCTCAAAGACCAAAGCTTAACTATACTTTAGTCACACAAATCCATCCCAATATAATGAATGAATGAAAATATAAAATCTTGGAGACAATGTCAATCACTCACCAATGAATATGCATTGGAGAGAGAGGGGACATTTTAAACACTGGGATATAGAGATAGTAAAGGATGGTTAATAGGTTGGTATTTTTAATGTAAACAGAGATAGAATCCAGTTCCTATTTAGGAACACCTTAGAGCCTGACATAATACACTGCCGGGCTGTAATGCATCTCAAATTCTACACAGCTGTCCCCATTTAGGTGGCACAGATGACTCTGAAACTCAAAGATGGAGAGAATAAGAGCATGTATGAGACATGTCTAATGTCCTTAACTGAGTGCCTCAAGTTTGAATCTCTGCCTAGAAGGTTCTGGTTCTGGTTCCCTGCATCCACCCTACAACAAATACACACACTCAGTTCTACAAAGATTGGGTCACTTGACATTTCTGATATCAGATCCTGGTATACAGTAGATCCTGTCAGTGCATAACTGCTCAATATATCTACTGCAAGACAAAAAATGCTGCAACCCAAGTTGACACAGTTGTTAGTCACCTGGGCCTTTCAATGGGGCCCTAAATTTATCCTCAGAAGTGTAACCTTACAGAACACCTCAATTGCTCACATATGTTTTACAATGCTAAAACTGAATGAATGAATGAATGAATGAATGAATGAGTTATGACAGAAAATGTCAAAGTGTGCATGCAATAGTTTCTTGTGGCTGGCGTAACAAATTACCACAAACTTGATGGCTTAAAACAATAGCAATTTATTCTTTCAGGGTTCTGTAGACCAGAAGTCAAAAATAAAGGTGTCAATAGGTCTATTTTCTCAAAAGTCTCTAGGGGAGAATCCTTCCTCGTCTCTTCCAGCTTCTGGTGGTACCAGGCATTACTTGGCTTATGGCTGCCTAACTCCAATCTCTGCTTCCATTTTCACAAGGCCTTCTCTTATTTCTCTCATAAGGACATCATTGGATTTAAGACCCACATAGATAGTCCAGGATGATCTCTTCTCAAGACCAGCAACTTAATTATGTCTATAAAGACCTTTTTCCAAATAAGGTAACACACAGGATACAAGTATTAAGATTTGAATACATCTGTTTGGGGGCCACCATCAAACACACTACACTGCATATAGAAATTAATCCAATAAGAAAGCCAAACCTGAGGAATATGTGGGAATCAGATTTAATTTATGTAGAAAGTGGAGATTCAAGAGAGAAGAGAGAAGGAAGGAAGGAAGGAAGGGGGAAAGGGGGAGGGAGGGAGAGGAGATTCTCTGGTCACAACAGTCCCCAAGGTCTGTCATGATGCCAGGTAGGTTTGTACAAGTTGACTACCCAAAGACTCTTGACCACTTTGGAATAATATAAGGAGCAGAGAACATAGTGAGAATGAGTCCCTTGGGTTCAGAGAAAGGCAATCCAGACGCTCAAGCACTGACATAGCCAACTTTTCAAGGCAATCAGAAATTACTAATTCATCCTCAGTGGCAGTTGGAAAATAATCCCCCCTTTAGTATAGATCATATGCAGAAAAGCCTGACCTTTACTGCTTCTAAACAGAATACACTAGACCAGTGTATATGAAAATGGTTGTGAGAGAAAAATAATTCCCTTGAAGAGAAACACCCACAGTGCCCTGTGTAATAGGGGTCCAGGGAGATAATATCTGATGTATCTCATTGGGGAAATTGAATGCCACAGGAAATGCTGAAACTTACACTTTAACAATGGATAATGATGTCAGAGACCATGGTAAAAAATGTAAATAAAATTAAGTAGAGTTGATGAGAACTGTATAAATTTGTCATCAGAGTAAAAGCATTTTCTGTCACATATGGTTTTTCAGACTAGACAGGAAGAATCAAGTCTTCGTGGTAGAACCCAGGAAAGGGCCCTTAACTATGCTATGTGCTAATTCATGAGCTGCATTTCAAAATATTAATTCTCTTCAAAGGTTAGAAATCACAAATCAGTATCCAAGTTATACTTGCAGCTTTTATTTCAAGGTTGTAAGAAAGCAGACCTGAACCACCAGCCACGTATAGACTCTGTGTGTGTATACAAATTTCTTGTGTGAACAGAAAGACTCACTTTCCATAGATAAAGACAAAGGTGTGGGGGAGTGTAACCTATGGAATTACTTTATTTTTTATTTTTAATGCCATTGTTTTTTTTCCCAGACATTAGATCATTCAATTCATGTTATTCTGCAATTTGCTATTTTCATACAACTTGACATCATTCCATGTAACTTCTTCAAGTTCCACCTCATTATTTTAAACAGTTACATTACTATTCCACTATTTATACATATGTATCATGCCACACAACAATTCACTACCCCCTTTAAAAATTTTAATAACTTCTCTCTCCTCTGAGTTTATATATAACTACAGATAGTGCTACCTGCTTACAGGAGCCAGCACTGTGGTCTGAATAGTGAGATGGAAAGAGAAAAACACTCAAGGCAATCAGGCAACCAGTGACACTGAGTGCATATGTAGCAACCTCCAGATCCATGGAAAATTCCATCCTCACCTAAAGACACAGTTATGTGTGCATGGGGTGAGGGGAGATCATGATGTAGGAAAATGAGATATGCCATATTTAGCTCAATTTTTCTGGTTATAAAAGTGGTAACTGAAAAATCTAAAAAGATGATAAAAATTATAAGGAGGACAAACAGCCAGAGACATTTTGTGTTAACACTTGGGTTTATATACTTAAAATTTTTACTTTCTTCATACATACGTATTTGAATGAACTATTTGCGAATTTTCCCTTTTAAACTCAAAAGTGGATTTTTCATATTGACATCCATCCATTTAAATGGCAGAGTAGGAATTGCAGGTGCCTGTTCCTTCTCTGAAATACCTAATAACCTGGCAAAAACTGTCAGAATCAACCTTATCAAAACACTATAAGATAGTTAAAGATTAAACAGCAACCAAAACAGTTAACTAGAAGAAAGGCCACTGAAACACAGCACTCAAAGAAATCTCTGTCAAACCTCTAGCTTAGCTTAGCATTAAAGTAAAATAACAAGAGTCTTCAGAGACAGTACTAGACAAAGTACAGTCTTTACAAAAAATTGCTTAGAAGAAACACTAACAGTGAACAAATAAAACCTACAACAGGCAACAACAAATCACAAGGAGGATGAAGCATCTGAATTTCAGAGTTAACACATCATAATGATTAAAATGTCCAGTTTTCAACAAAAAAAAATCATGAGGCATGCAATGAAATGAGAAGTATGGCCCATTCACAGGAAAAAATAAATTAATTAACAGAAACTTTCTATGCAGAAGTACAGACATTGGACTTAACAGAGCTAGGACTTACTAGAAAACTCAACTGTCTTAAATATGCTTAAAGAACTAAAGGAAACCACTGACAATGAAATAAAGGAAACTAAAAGAATAGAGTCTCACAAAATAGAGATTAATAAAGAGATAGAAATTATATAATGCAACAAAATAAAATTCTGGGGCTCAAAAGTACAATAACTAAAATGAAAAATTCATGACAGAGGTTCAACAGCAGATTTGAGCAGGCAGACTAAATATCAGCAAACTTGAATAGGTCAGTTGAGATTATTAAGTCTGAAGAGCAGTAAGAAACTATAAAGAATAAAAATGAATAGAACCTAAGAGACTTGTATGACACCATCAAGTGAACCAACATATATATAGTAGGGGCCTCAGAAAGAAAGGAGATAGAAATAAGGGGAGAAAGAATATCTAAAGATATAAAGGCTGAAAACTTCCCAACTTTGAAAAAAGGGCACAAATCTACACATCCAAGGAACTTCATATACCTCTAAGTAGGATACATTCAAAGAGATCTACACAAAGACACATTCAATCAACCTGTCAAAAAAATACAGAAACATGAAAGCAGCAAGAGAGAAGGAATGTTCACATACAGGGGATCCTCAATAAGATTAATAGCCAATTTTTCACCAGAAATCATGGAAGGCAAAAGGCAGTTGATGACATATTTTAAGTGCTGAAATTAAAAACAAAAACTGTCAACCAAGGACACTTAGAATCAGCAAAATTAAATACAAATTAGTGCATTCCCAGTTTACAAACAAAAAGGCTAAGGAAGTTCCTTGCTAGTACATCTTCTCTGAAAGAAATGTTAAAGAGTCTTTCAGATAGAAATGAAAGGACAGTAGACAGTAATTCAGTGCCATACAAAGAAATAAAAAACACTAGAAAATGTAACGACATAAGTAAATATAAAAACCAATATTATTATATTTTTGGTTTGTAACACATCTATTTTTCTTATATGATTTAAAAGACAAATGCATTTGAAATTGTAAACTAATATTAACGGGCACACAATATAGAAAGATGTAACTTCTGAGAATAACAACATAAAGGAGGAGTAACAGCAATGTATAGAGAGTTTTTAATGCTTTTAAAGCAAAGTTGATATTTATTCAACTAGGTTGTTATTAGTTTAAAATGTTCATTGTAAGCCCCAAGGTAACCATTAAAAAAAAATTTAAAAATAAAAATAAATGAGAAAAGAATTAAAATGATATACTACAAATAATCACAGATGAAGGTAGTAACAGAAGAATTAAGGAGCAAAATAAGTATGACATATGAAAAACAAATAGAAGGGGCGCCTGGGTGGCTCAGTCATTAAGCGTCTGCCTTCGGCTCAGGTCATGATCCCAGGATTCTGGGATCGAGCATCGGGCTCCCTGCTTGGCGGGAAGCCTGCTTCTCCCTCTCCCACTCCCCCTGCTTGTGTTCCTGCTCTCGCTATCTCTCTCTCTGTCAAATAAATAAATAAAATCTTTAAAAAAAAAGAAAAATAGCAAATTGTCAAAAGTAATCCATTCATTATTAATAATTGCTTTAATGTAAAAGGATTAAATTCTAAGTTAAAAGTCAGAAGTTGGCAGAATGAATAAGTAACGTGTTCCAGCTGTATGCTGTTTTTAAGACTTACTTTGTATCCAAAGATGCAAATAAGTTGAAAGTAAAAGAATGGAAAAAGGTATTCCATGCAAACAAATAGTAGCCAAAAAAAGAGCTGAGATGGCTATATTAATATGTGACAAAAGGGAATTTAAGTCAAAATTGTTACAAGAGACAAAGAAGGACGTTATATATTGATAAAAAGATTAATCCATCAAGAATATATAACAATTATAAACATATAGACGGGCATACCTCATTTTATTGCACTTTGCTTTATTTTGCTTTGCAGATATTGCACTTTTTTTTTTTTTTTTTTTACAAATTGAAGGTTTATGGCAACTGCATTGAGCAAGTCTATTGGCACCATTTTTCTAACAGCATTTGCTCTCTTTGTGTCTCTGTGTCATATTTTGGTAATTCTCATATTTCAAAATTTTCATTATTGTTACATTTGTTATGATGATCTATGATCAGTGACCTTTGAGGTTACTATTGTAATTGTTTTGGGGCACCACAAACTGCACCCATATAAGACAGTGAACTTAATCACCAAATGTTGTGTATGTTCTGACTGCTCCACTGATTGGCCATTCCCTCATCTCTCTTTTTCTCCTTGGGCCTCCCTATTCCTTGAGACAAAAAATATTGAAATTGGGCCACTTAATAACCCTACAATGGCATCTAACTGTTAAAGTGAAAGGAAGAGTCACACGTCTCTCACTTTAAATCAAAAGCCAAAAATGATTAAGCTTAGTGAGGAAGGCATGTCAAAAGCTGAGACAGGCCAAAAGCTAGGGCTCTTGCACCAAAGAGCCAAGTTGTGAATGCAAAGGAAAAGTTCCTGAAGGAAATTAAAAGTGCTATTCCAGTGAACACAAGAATGATAAGAAAGCAAAACAGCCTTATTGCTGATATGGAGAAAGTTTTAGTGGTCTAGATAGATGATCAAACCAGCTACAGGCTAAAGCCAAAGCCTAATCTAGAGCAAAGCCCTAGGTCTCTTCAATTCTGTGAAGGCTGAGAGAGGTAAGAAAGCTGCAGGAAAGAAAGGTAGAATCTAGCAGAGGTTGGTTCATGAGGTTTAAAGAAACCATTTCCATAAGATGTAAAAATGCAAGGTGAATCATTGTGCTGATGTAGAAGCTGTAGCAAGTTATCCAGAATATATAGCTAAGATAGTTAATGAAGGTGGCTACATTAAACAACAGATTTTCAATGTAAATGAAAGGACCTTCTTTAGGAAGAAGATGCCATCTAGGACTTTCATAGAAAGTCAGTGCTGGGCTTCAAAGCTTCAAAGGGCAGGGTCACTCTCTTGTTAAGGTCTAATGCAGCTGGTGACTTCAAGTTGAAGTCAATGCCCATTTACCATTCCAAAACTCCTGGGATCCTTAAGAATCATGCTAAACCTACTCTGCTTGTCTCTATAAATGGAAGAACAAAGTCTATATGACAGTTCATCTGTTTACAACATGGTTTACTGAATATTTAAAGTTCACTGTTGGGACCTAGTGCTCAGAAAAAAAAAAAAAAAAAACTTTTTTTTTTCCAAAATATTACTGTTCAAGAAGAAGTCAAACTCTCACTCTTTGCAGATGACATGATACTTCATATGGAAAACCCAAAGGACTCCACCCCTACACTGCTAAAACTCATACAAGAATTCAGCAACTTGGCAGGATATAAAATCAATGCACAGAAATCAGTTGCATTTCTATACATCAACAACAAGACAGAAGAAAGAGGAATTAAGGAGTCAATCCCATTTACAACTGTACCCTCAATCTTAGGAATAAATCTAACCAAAGAGGCAAAAGATCTGTACTCAGTAGACTATAGAATATTCATGAAAGAAATTGAGGAAGACATAAAGAAATGGAAAAATATTTCATCCTCATGGATTGGAAGAACAAATATTTTTAAAATGTCTATGCTACCCAGGGCAATCTACACATTCAATGCAATCCCTATCAAAATACCATCGACCATTTTTCACAAAGCTGGAACAAATAATCTTAAACATTACATGGAACCAGAAAAGACCCTGAATAGCCAGAGGAATGTTGAAAAAGAAAAGCAAAGCTGGTGGCATCATAATGCCAGACTTCAAGCTCTGTTACAAAGCTGTAATCATCAAGACAGTATGGTAATGGCACAAAAACAGACACATTGATCAATGGAACAGAATAGAGAACCCAGAAATGGACCCTCAACTCTATGATCAACTAATATTTGACAAAGCAAGAAAGAATATCCAATAGAAACATGGTAGTCTCTTCAACAAATGGTGTTGGGAATATTGGACAGCCACATGTAGAAGAGTGAAACTGGACCATTTTCTTACACCACACACAAAGATAAACTCAAAATGGATGAGAGACCTAATTGTGAGACAGGAATCCTTCAAAATCCTAAAGGAGAGCATGGGCAGCAACCTCTTCAACCTTGACACAGGAACTTCTTGCTAGACATATCTCCAAAAGCAAGGGAAACAAAAGCAAAATGAACTCTTGGGACTTCATCAAGAGAAAAAGTTTCTGCACAACAAAGGAAACAGTCAACAAAACTTAAAGGCAACCTACAGAATGGGAGAAGATATTTGCAAATGACATATCAGGTAAAGGGCTAGTATCCTAGGTCTATAAAGAATTTATCAAACTCAACACCCAAAAAACAAATAATCCAATCAAGAAATGGGCAGAAGACATGAACACACATTTGTCCAAAGAAGACATCCAAATGGCCAATGGACATATGAAAAAGTGCTCCACATCCCTTGGCATCAGGGAAATACAAATCAAAACCACAATGAGATACCACCTCACACCAGTCAGAATGGCTAAAATTAACAAGACAGGAAACAACAAATGTTGGCTAGGATGCAGAGAAAGGGGAACCCTCTTAGACTGTTGGTGGGACTGCAAGCTGGTACAACCACTCTAGAGAACAGTATGGAGGTTCCTCAAGAAGTTAAAAATAGAGCTACCCTATGACCCAGCAATTTCACTACTAGGTATTTACCCCAAAGATACAAATGTAGTGATCCAAAGAGGGACCTGGACTCCCAATGTTTATAACAACAATGTCCACAATAGCCAAACTGTGGAAAGAGCCCAGACGTCCATTGACAGATGAATGAATAAAGAAGATGTGATATATATATATATATATAGAGAGAGAGAGAGAGAGAGAGAGAGAATATTACTCAGCCATCAGAAAGGATGAATACTTACCATTTACATTGACATGGATGGAACTGGAGGGTATTATGCTGAGTAAAGTAAGTCAATCAGAGAAAGACAATTATCATATGGTTTCACTCATATGTGGAATATAAGAAAAAGTGCAGAGGATCATAGGGGAAGGGAGGGAAAACTGAATAGGAAGTCATCAGAGAAGGAGAAAAACCATGACAGACTCTTAACTATAGGAAACAAACTGAGGGTTGCTGGAGGGGTGGTTGGTGGGGGTTGGGATAATTGGGTGATGGGCATTAAAGAGGGCACGTGATGTGATGACCACTGGGTGTTGTACCCAACTGATGAATTATTGAACTCTACATCTGAAACTAATGATGTACTATATGTTCGCTAATTGTATTTAAATTAAAAAAAAAACACACAAAATATTACTGCTCATTGACAATGTACCTGATCCTTCAAGAGCTCTGATGGACATGTAAAAGATTAGTGTTTTCATGCCTGCTAACACAACATCCATTCCACAGCCCATGGATCAAGGAATAATTTTGACTTTGAAGTCTTATTATTGAAGAAATATATTTCATAAGGCTATAGCTGCCATAGATAGTGATTCCTCTGATGGATATGGGCAAAGTAAATTGAAAACCTTCTGGAAAGGATTCGCCATTCTAGATTCTGTTAAGAACATTTGTGATTCATGGGAAGAGGTCAAAATATCAACATTAACAGAAGTTTGGAAGAAGTTTATCCCAAACCTCATAGATGACTTTAAGGGGTTCAAGACTTCAGTGGAAGAAGTAACTGCAGGCTCAAGGGAAATAACAAGAGAACTAGAATTAGAAGTGGAGCCTGAAGATGTGACTGAATTGCTGCAGTCTTATGATAAAACTTCCAGGGATGAAGAGTTGCTTCTTATGGGTGAGCAAAAGAAAGGTGGTTTCTTGAAATAGAATCTTCTCCTGGTGAAGATGCTGTGAAGAAAGTTGAAATGACAACAAAGGATTTAGAATATTGCATGAACTTAGTTGATGAAGCAGTGGCATGGTTTGGCAGGATTGACTCCAATTTTGAAACAAGTTCTACTGTGGGTAAAATACTGTCAAATAGGATCACATGTTGGGGCGCCTGGGTGGCTCAGTTGGTTAAGCGACTGCCTTCAGCTCAGGTCAAAATGCCGGAGTCCCACATCGGGCTCCCGGCTCAGCAGGGAGCCTGCTTCTCCCTCTGACCCTCTCCCCTCTCATGCTGTTTCTCTCTGTCAAATAAATAAATAAATAAAATCTTTAAAAAAATAGCAACACATGTTACAGAGAAATCACTTGTGAAACCTGGGGATCATGAGTAGATAGATGTCATATAAAGCATAATCTGGACAAGCTCATATAGGGAGTGACTTTAAGTAGAAAAGAGACGACATCCAAAGGCTGATCCCTAGAGTTCTCCATTGTTTAGAAGTTGGGGAGATGAGGAAGATCCAGCAAAGAGGACAAAGAAAGAGCCAGCAGAAAGGTAGGAGAAAACCTAGGAAAGTATAGTTTCCAAGAATTCAGGTGAAGATAGTATTTCAAGAAGCAGAGTGTGATCAGCTGTTCCACTGCTACTGAAAGATCAAGTAAACAGAGTAATGAGAACGGACTCTGGGATATAGATACATGAATGCTATTTGGTGGCTAACTATAAAGCTGCTTTGGTGAATTTTTACCTTATTTTTTTCATCAGGTATACAGCCTAAGGATTATTATTAGTTAGAACTAGGATAGAAAAATAATGATGTACTGTACGGTGACTAACATAATAAAATAAAATTAATTTTAAAAAAAAGAAGGATAGAAAAAAAGCCATCCAACCAACCCCTCAATCTGACAACTGTTTGTCTAGTCTTTGCTCAAGCACTTAGCAGTGACAGTTAGCTCACAACTTTGTAAAGCAGTCATTTCCATTTCCAGATAAGCCCTAACAGTGCCTTGTGTTGAATACATGTACACTTTAAATTCTTACTTGTGATTCCAATTTCTGCTTTGTGGTCACACAATCTAAAGGAATGCTGCCAGATATTCAGAAGATACTTCTGATATTCTGGGGAAAATGTGCATTAACTTCTACCATATTGGAGCCTTCTCAAGGGTGGCAGCTGCAAAGATGATGACATCCCCACAGGCAGGAGCTACCCAGGTTCAGGAGGACCCTGCTTTGGTCTCATCTCACCACTACATCCCCAATTACACATAGTAAAAAAAGCCCCACTAAGTGCAAACAGCCACTGAGCAATGTTCCCCACTCCCACTTCCAAATATAGTTCCTCTGCTCCAGGCCACAGTTTTATAATTGGCGGTCACTCATCTTTCCTATGCTTCCAAGCAGTTGGAAGTCCCTGTGCTAAATCCATCAGAAGCCTAATGTTTATAATTTCATGACTGGTTTACCAGGTCTGCAAGCCCTTACTTTAAGTGCACAGCTGGAACAACCCAGTCGCTGTGCAGGTGACCCACCAGTGACCCCTAAATCTGGTTCCACCCCAAATACCATTCCATATTCCAACACCAATTCACCATAACATGGAATTAGGACGTGAGATTTTAAAAGTGGCCACCTCACTCTAAAATAAGGTTGCTACAAGCTCACGTTAGTGGGAATGAGAATACAAGTTACTAAGCCTACCTGCCATATACATGGATGAGAGAATGTTCAAGAGAAATAAGGTACAGAGGGTCAAGCAGATAGAAGTCACTGGGTGGCTGACATTCCACAGATCCAGAAAAACTTCTCTAGAAGAGTTATCAAAGTCACCCCTCTACCAATCAACCTAGAGTGGAAACCAACTCATTTTGACCTCACTGAACAGTGGAAAATTTATTTATCTCTGTTGCAGCACAATTAAAATATCATATGCCATTTTTTTGTTTGCATAACTGCTTCCAGAATAGGGAAACAGTCAAGAAAATCAGAAGTGGCTCTATGCAGAGAGAAATAATGTTCACATCCAATCAACCCTTTGTTCTTACTTACCACTCTTCTCCCATTATTTTTAAAAATAAGGCTTTCCAACAACACACTCTCAATTATGTGCCCTTTCCTGCCTTCTTGGACTGGGAAATACTTTTCAGGGGATAGTATTACTTCATCAAACTAGTCCTTACAATTATTAGACTAATGCATTTGGTCAGTTAGCATTCACGTTCTAACCTCTATCCCAAGTCCCATTCCTAGAACTGAGTCACTCATTCTTCTCTAGCCTATATGTTACTAGGCAGTTGGAGTCCACAGCTGTCAACAAATTAGGGGCTCAAAGTTGACTACCTTGTTTTTGTCTTCCCCAGGCAGCAGCTCCTCCAAAAGAGCATAAACCTCAGAGCAGGACCTACACATTCTCTTCACATTCCAGCTTTCCCAAAGCACCCAACATTCCCTTCTTCCCCACATTGCTGCATTCTCATACCCCAACATCAAATGCAGTTATAGAGAATCTAGATCTTTTGATGATAGTCAATTTCTATATCATCAGTTTTTGCTTCAAATATGATTATATTATAGTCCGTAATAGCTATTATTGTTATCGTCATTGTAGTTACTGCAATAGTTAGCTATAGTAGAATTATGGTTATAGTAATGGTTAGGCTACTTATGGTTATCTATAATTAGTTACAGTTAATATAGTTATGGGTCCCAGTTATGGATAATTCTAGTTAATTCTAATCATATGTAGTCACCATAGCTAACTATTCATTGTAAATAGTTATGGCTACTAATCAGCAATGGACACCATTCATGACTGCTAACTAGTCATGGCTATTAGACATGGCTACTAGCTACTTGTGATAGCTAGTTGTGGCTACTAACTAGTTGTGGCCACTGGATTTGGTTGGTGTTGTCATTACAGGTGATGTTTGGTAGTAACTGTAGTTAGTTGTACTTATGGTTAGTTGTAGTCAGGTATGAGTATAGTTTTAATAGGTATGGTGGGTTTCAGGTAGTTATGGTGTTCAAATTATAGTTATTTTATCTAGAATATAATAAACTTACAGACTTATCTTCAGATCTTTCAAAGCTTTCATGATCCATGCCCACTGGGCAATACTATTTTATTCAATCACAATCACTTGACTTTGTTACTTACAGAGAACATAAAGTGTAATGTCTTTCAACACAAAGTCACATATATTAGGTATGGTGGTGGGTTGTTATTATTCCTAAATGTTTATGGTTATTAGTTGTGTCTACTAATTAGTTGTGGTCACTTATGACTCTAACTAGCTGTGGTTAGTAGTTATGGCTACTAACTACTTGTGTTTACTATGTATAGTTAGTTGCAATTATGGTTACTTATGGTTATGATTGGCTAACTAGTTGATGTTGCTAGCCTTAACTACTAACCAGTTGTGTTTATTAGTTGTGACTACTAACTAGTTCTGTTCTTGCCTATGTTTGTTCTGTGTGTTCTGTTCATATGTTTTGTTCCTGCTACTAACTAGTTATCATTGATATTTGTGGGTGCTGACTAGTTTTAGTTGCTATGTATGATTAATTGTAGTTACTTGGTGTAGTTGTGGTTCTTTATTTTGTGGTTGATTATTCTTCATTAGTTATGGCTACTAGTTTTGGCTACTAATTAGTCACAGTTGCTAGTTATAGTGATTACTAAATATGTGCTTTTTATATAGCTACTAACTAGTTATAGTTACTAGGCATGGTTAGTTTGTAATTCTGGTTAGTTTTAGTTATGGTTTTTGTGCTTGCATTTGGTTATGATTCTCGACTAGTTATAGTTACTAATTATATCTATTCACTAGTTGTGGTTGCTTGTTGTGATTACTACCCAGTTGCAATTACTATCATGAATGCTAACTAGTTCTGATTGCCATTTATTGCTATTTCTGGTTGGGTATCTTTATGATTAATTATAGTTGGTTATATTTATACTTAGTTATGGGTATAATTATTTGCAGGTAGTTATAGAGTGTTAGAATGTTGGATTTCCAGTTATCTGACCTGGAATGTAATCTACTCACAGCCTTATCCTCAGGTCTTCCAAAGCTTCCATTTTCCATGCCCACTGGGCAACATACTTTCCTTGCCTTCTGCACCCCATTTGTTCTGCTCAGACTTCAAAGGCACCTGACAGCAAAACACCGACCACTTGTGCAGTTCTTATTTCTAGAAATAACTCCTTCCCCAAATCCCCAGTTCCCAGTTCCAAGGAGAGAAGTAAGCTGGAACATCAGGATTCATCTCTCTTTCCACAAGGCTTTCTTTGTAGTTCTAGCATAGCACTAAATACATTCTAGCTTCTATCAGGGTTAATATCAATGTCTGTGTTTGTTTTCTTCACTGGATTGTGAGCTCCTGGATGATAGACTTACATGCCTTATATATTTCTTCATATAGTGAAGTATGGAAGTGGTTCTAAAGTGCTATACCATGTCATACTTGTGAATCAGTCATAATTAATACTACTAACATTAGAATAATAAAGTTTAAGATGACTTACTTTGTTTTGATACACATATGTGTATATGCATGTACATATACATTCATTCTAGGTTATCCCCAAAACAATGTCATCCTTGGTTTATTCTGATATGCATTTATTTATTTATTTATTTAGAATACTTAAATGAACAAAATCAAGAAAGTTTATCATTGGCAACCATTAACTTTTTCCCTTCATGTGTCTGCAGGGCTCTGATGCATGAATTATAATAAAAAAAATCATCTATTTTGGCATGGGTATCCATGAAATGTCCTAGAAAAAAAGCAAGTTGAATATGGTCCAATATGTATATGAAAAAGAAACTACCATATCCTGGGAGTGATAAACGTGTTTTTCATATTACTAAAAAAGTAATTGTAGTGTTATTAAGACAGACAGAATTAGATATAGTAGTAGTAGTCGTAGTAGTAAAAGTAGTAGTAGTAGTACTAGTAGCAGTAGTAGTAATAAAAAGGAAATTTTGCTGAATGATTGCTTTCTTTCCAGATATTGTACTTTGGACTTTACTGTGAATTTTCGTATTTGAAACTCACAACAAAAATACCAAAGAGACACTTAATAATTCTACAGTTCAGATTTGTCATGAGAATTAATTGAGGAAGCATGTAGAAAATACATTGGAAACTGAAAAGCCACAGAAATGCAAAAGCAATCATAGTATAATAACAATAAATTCCTTTACTACCAAATTTCATTTGATGAGACAGGTTGCATTCCTATTTGAAACGTACTTACCTAACTACCAAGAAGTAAATTCTCTCAGGAATTTTTAATATGAGTTAAAATTCTCTTTTTTCCTATACCCAAGGTTTTCTAGATGTTAGTGCTTCAGGAAGACCCCATGGTAAAACTGGATTAGAAGGTATTATGATTTAAAGCACTTAATAGTGAAATTATGGGGCAAGATATTTATTTAAAATTATTTCAGAATACCTATAAGTATAATCATCCAAATAGAATAGTTTGAAAATAATGAGAAGGATATAGAGATAAGGTGTTATAGCAAAAAGTAAATACACAAAAATCAATAGGTCACCTGTCCACAAACAAAAATCAGTCGGCACACACAGTGAAAATACAAACATAATAAAAACAGGAGCAAAAATATGATTGTTAGGCACAACATCATTGTATCCTTTCCAGACATCTAAGAAGAGGCAGACTTCCCTAAAGAACAATAATCTGGATTGCAAATTTATTAGGTACCTATATCAAGGGATGAGCAAGGTCTTATCAAGCAGCATACATCATAGAGACCTGTGGCTTATTTCATTTAATTCTCATAGTCCCTTATCATGTAAAATTACTATGCATTTTGTAACACAGGGTTGTTTTCTGTTTGAAAGAGGCAATATATTTAAAATACTTTTGTTACCTGAAATGTGAAAAATACACATAAGTGATTATATTGTCACCACATTTATTTCCATACCCACCAACCCAAATTCATTATTGACAGTGATATCCTATTCAGAAATCCCTTACACACAATTATTTTTTGAAAAGTTATTATTAATGAAGTTTAACACCCACTCTGCATCTCCCATGTTTAGTGCTCCTCTCTCTATTGTGTCTGGAGGCCATGTGGCTACCATGGCCCAAATGTATCAACTAAAAGCAAAATTGTTGCCATTGTAATAATCTCTTTTGTACTACCACTAATACTATGAAGAGGAGAAAGAAAAAAAGTAGTTATATTGCATAACTGGTGACTTACCAAGCATACAATGTCTTGGGCGTTTTGGGGTGGATTATCTCTTAACCCTCTCAATAAACCTGTATCACTGTTGGGATGCCTGGGTGGCTCAGTCAGTTAAGTGTCTGCCTCTGGCTCAGGTCATGATCCTGGGATCCTGGGATCAAGTTGCGCATTGGGCTCCTTGCTCAGCGGGGAGCCTGCTTCTCCCTCTGCCTGATATTCCTCCTGCTTGTGCTCACTCTCTCTCTCTCTGACAAATAAATAAAATCTTAAAAAAAAAACAACCTGTATCACTGAATCTTGTACTAATTGAAAGACAGGGGTTTGTCATGAGGATTAATCAGACAACATGACTAGATACTTTTGGAACTGGAAAAGCAACAGAGAAATTAATAAATATTATTATCACAGTAGAAAAATCTGTACCTAAAAAAAAAAAAAGTTCTGACATGTTCATTTCCTATTTACAACCTGCTTAATCACCAGGATGTATGTTTTCTTTTCTGCTTCACCACCACTATTTAGTTGTTTTCCTTTAAACCAAAAAGACTAGTTACTGATGCTCTAGTTGGAGGATTGGAAAACCTTACAGGGGCTGGCAGGAAAGCCCTTTCAATCCATTATGGAAAAGGAAAGCTTCCAGAATTGAAATTGTCTCTTGCAACTCACTGATTATGACGATATAGAATAAGGCTTTATTTATTATAACTCACAAAATATAAAGCTATCATTCTCCACTTAGAAATATGTGAAATATAACGACAATATGTGAAATATGTGAAATATAATGACAACCATGCATAGTTAAAGCTGGGAGAAAAAATAAAGAACATTTAAATATTGAAGAATCATAATACTGATTTTGACTAAGAGAGAACAATTGAATATATACAAAGTTTTTTCTTGCATTTGCCTAGGCTAACTAATTATGTGGGTGAACAATAGTTTTCTTCAAGAATTTGATTAGGGAAATCAATTATTTCCTTAAACTATAAATGAATTCATACTACTCATTGTGGGACCATGAAAAATGTCGATTAATAATCTCTAAAATTCACCACTGATTTCCTTTTCCAAATATATTATCACTTTGACAGCCATGATTTAATGTCTTCATTTGATATTAACCAAGTGATATCCAACTAGATTAACCTTGAAAAAGATACACTAGTTTGAGACACATAAGATGCACTAAGAGACAGTAAGATACACTAGCTCAAGAGCAAGCACCAAATCATAAAATCAATCTATAATGCAATTATGAAAACAATAGGTTGAAGACCAACTTAATGATAAAATGTTCAATAGAAGAGAGCACATGAAATGGAGCAATCTGAAAGTATTCTAAGTTCTAACCAAAAAGCACCATTTAATTGTCTCATATTCTATATATACACAGGTTGAAATATACAATATGTATATACCTCACCATGATCATCCATGGAATATTCTAAGGAGAAAAGATGTTGCATAATCGTGGGGCATAGTATGTTTCCTTTTAAATGAAAAGAAATTCAATGCACAATTGGGATGTAAAATTGAATATTGGTCCATATATGTTTACAAACGTGAAAAATAATACTGAAAGATAATCAGAAGCTTAAAATTACCATGTAGAGTGAAAGATCTATAGGGGAGATTACTAGTATTTCCTTATTGGTCAATAATTATGCTGAAACATTACTGCATTTGATATGGAAGTTAAATAGAACACCATACACATATTTAAACAACTTGTTATAAGGTGTTCAATAAATCATTTAGGGCATGAAAATTTCCCACATGTTAACAGGTGATCAAAGAACTTACTATTATCATGAGTAACATAGGTTGTATTAAAAGCAATAGTAATAGTAGTAACAGGGATGATGATTATAGAAATGATAAAAAGGATTTAAAAAGGATAAAAAGGATAAACATTTGCTAAATGCTTCCTTACCTTGCATGCAGTGTGCTTAGGGACTTCATGTAGATTAATTCATTTCATCATCACAACAAATGCATGGCATGGAAACCAATATTGATCTGTAATGTAAGTTTGTTGTGAGGATCAAATGAGGTGAAAAATTAAAATATTTTAGGAATACAAAATGGGAAATCAGCAAGAACCATTATGTTATAATTACATAGCATTCCGTATCTAACAAAATAAATATAGTTATGTGTACATTTATTGTTTACAAACTACCTGTCTGAAAGGAAGTTCTATAAGTGCTTCTTGTTAAAATTAACACCTACTTTTTCATAACTACACACACAAATGCACAAACACACACATATACTGACATATCTACACGAAATATTTCATCTTCTTCTATTAAGAATTGATATGTTTGTTGGATCATAAGGAAGGTTTTAAAATTAGGGTACATGGCACTTAATTTTGTTAATTCAGACCTCTGCAATGTAGGACTTTCTGCATATTTCATGTAAGACAATGAGTTATATAATGAGAACAATAGCGTTTTCACTAAAAGTTTGATTAGGATATCAAAAAAATAGAAACATAGAAAGAAATTTATTTCACTCACTTTATGTATGATGTTTAAAAAGAATTCTATATTTGTCCAGGTTTTCATTCTTTTAAGATTATTAGAAATATTTAATATTATATTAATATTAAATTATTACAATTGACATTTATTTAATGATTAGTTAGGCTGGAGACTTTGGTAACCAGTTGTGTATGATTTCATTGAATCCTCAAAAATCTCCAATAATGTAAAATTTTTGTTAATTTTAACTCATAATCTTTTGAGGATTGAATGAGGTAAAATATGTAATATATTTCTGATATTATATTTGCTTCTGCACCAATTAAATCAAAATTATTAACAAAATTGTGATTTCCTTTTCAAAAACTCCTAACATATACACTCAATACTCTTTTCTATTACTGGAAAGAAATACTACTATTTCATAGCCCAAGCTTGATAGCCAATGGTTGACTAGAATTCAGGTGGCTGCCAAGGTCCAGTTGTATTAACCGGTGGCAAAGTTGCTCCAGTCACTGCAACTGATGGTTGCTTACTTGGGTGTCTTAGTCAGCCTGGGCTGCCATAACAAATGCCACAGACTGGGTAGCTTAAAAGACAGAAATTTATTTCTCACAGTTCTGCAGCCTGGGAAGTCTAAAATCATGGTAGGTTTCATTCTGAGGACTCTCGTCTTGGCTTGCAGATGACCACCATCTCACTGTGTGCTCACATGACCTCTTCTTGTGTGTGTGGAGAGATGGGATGGAGGGGAGATCAAGCTCTCCTAGAAGAGCATTAATCCCATCAGACCAGAGGCCTGTCCTCATGAGTTCATCTAACTGTACTCCCCAAAGGCCCATCTTCAAATACCATTACATTGGGGGGTTAGTACTTCAACATATGAATTTTCAGAGGACAAAAACATAACACGGGACAATAAGTAGGTAGGCTCCACATGAAGTCTTTACCTAATGACAGCCTCCTAGATTAACCACTAAAAGAAACTTGACAAGGAGCTTTGGCAATAGTAGGCACCAAAGTATACAATGGGCCGAGTGTACATTCTTTTAAAATGATGAAGAGCACAATGGAACAAAATGAACGGGTAAATTTATATCTCACATCTAAAAATCAAAATTCCTATTGGCAACAATTAACCCTTGCCACAAGTCATTTTTTGTGGTTTCCAGAAGTTTATTTTAAAATTAACTGCCTATATCTATATATTTACTCATCTGTCTAGTAATATATTCATCTTGGCATGGATCATGTTCAGGTTTGGTAGAACCCTTAAAGTGTCCCCTGGTGGAAGCATTCCCTCTTGAGAAGCAAAACCTCTAAACTACCAGAACCCGAGCATGTAGAAACAAGAAACACAAATTCTGTAAGTGGGTCATTGTGTTGGTTCCAATACATATATATTCTAGCTAATAGGAATATAGAACCACATGGGGCACCCTGGATGGCTCAGTCAGAAGAGTATGCAACTCTTGATCTCAGGGTCATGAATTCAAGCCCCACATTGGGTGTAAAGATTACTAAAATAAAATAAAAACAAATATAAAAAAAGGAATACAGTACCACATATCAGTTGTTGATATATGAGTATATATTCCTCATTCTGGAGGACAATATTCCAACTCTGCAAGGTGTTGTTCTCTGTCTGGTGTCTTACCTAACACTTTAACAGGCCATTCAATCAATGTTATATTATCAGACCAGTGGTCATGTGTCTGTTGCCACACCTTCTTCACCGTAGAATGGGTCCCTTGAATCAGACATTTTGTAAGCTTCAAATTGTGATACCAGCAGAAATACTGAGGGCAGAGAAGGCAAGCTAAACCCATATCTGGAGAAAGTGTCAATTCTGTTAAGGATAAATCATGCCATCCTCTATGGTAGAATGGTCTGAAATAATTAACTGACCCAGAGATTCTGGCTGTTCTCAGTGAGTACTCCATGCTTTTGAACCCATGTATTGCCTCTTTTCTTACCATCATGGCTACTCTACTCATACACCCATTGCGCAAACACTGGGGTGGACCAAGGACAGAGGCTGGCTGACATGCACAGAACAAGTCAGAGATAATGTTGTGCAAATGTAATTTGGAGATCCAAATATGTCTGCCGCACCTGGACTCAAAGGTGGTCTTTGCTAAATGGAGTTGCCATTCTTTTATCCATGACCTTGCCAGAAGCAGCAGCAGCAGGAAGATGTCCTCCATTTCACTTCTACCTCACAAATAATCTAATGAGTCTGTCTAATTGTTAGAACCTAATTCACTATCAGAGCTCTAACTGTAATTATGAGGGTAGAATGGAGTTTCAGTTAATCAATCCACAATATCTACTACATTTATTAGAAATTTATGTGCTTTGGGGCACCTGGGTGGCTCAGCCGGTTAAGTGTCTGCCTTCAGCTCAGGTCATGAACCCAGAATTCTGGGATCAAGTCCCACATCGGGCCCCCTGCTCAGCAGGAAGTCTGCTTCTCCCTCTGCCTCTACACCTCCCCCATTTGTGCTCTTTCTCACTCACTCTCTTTCTCAAATAAATAAAATCTTAAAAAAAGAAATTTATGTGTTTTTACTCAAAAGTGTAATTAGTCTATTACTCTTAGTTATCTTTACCAGGTTTGTGTTAAGGTTTTGCTAGCTTCATAAAATTAATTTAATATCTATGCATGTTTTTGTGTGCCTGGATTAGTTTATATAGCATAAGAGATACCTATTCTTTGAAGATGTTTGGAAGATATTTAACAATCTTTCTCATTTCTTTTTACACTTAATATTTTTATAATAACAATTGTTTCATATCTGTGAGAGGAATAGGCTAGGCCATGCCATGGTAACAAACAAACCAAACCACTCAACATAATCAAATGGCTGCATAGGGCAGTTCTCCTCCAAGGGGTAACTCTTATGTTGCTTTGAGTTATGGCACTGCTATCTCAACGTAAGACCTCCTCTTTTATCATAAAAAAGGAGGAAAGTGCACAAAAGCAATTAAATGTTCCTGTCATTTGTCCTCACAACCCATTGGCCAGTATTAGTCATATGGCTCTATTTACATCCAAAGGGATCTTCTATATGACCAAGAGGTAGAGGAGAAATTGGTATTGGTGAACACTAATAATCTCCATCATAGTCTACCAAATATTTGCTTCATTCTTCTTTCCACAGGGAAACCATACTTACCTCCTCTCCAAGGAAGACTGTTAAGAAGGCCAAGAAGTCCCTCAATCTGTCATCTACAAGCTGGAAAACAAGGAAAATCAGTGGTGTAATTCAGTCTGAGTCTGAAAGCCTAAGAATTGGGGGCTGATGGTGTAATTGCTGGTCTGAATCTGAGAGCCCGAGAACCAGAGTATTGATATAAAAGGGCAGGAGAAAATGAATGTCTCAGCCTAAGCAGAAAGAATGAATTGCCCTTTCTTCACATTTTTGCTCTATTAAGGCCCTCAATAGATTGATGGATACCCACCCACATTGGTGAGAGTAATCCACTTTACTCAGTCTACTAATTCAAATGCTGATCTCTTCTGGAGACATCCTCACAGACACACCCAGAAACAAGGTTTCACCAGCTATCTGGGCATCCCTTAGCCCAGTCCAGCTGACACATAAAGTGAACCATCACACCAATCAAAACCAGCAGCAATCACCAAACGCTACTATCACTCCTAGGAACAGTACTAACATTTTTTCTAGCCCCTTCCTCTATATTTCCCTACTAACATTGTTATCCAAACTCTTCCCTTATATTTACAAATTCCCTAATCATATGTGCTAAGTCTATTATAAGTTACAATTTCACCAAAGTTTTGCCACTGAAAACTCCTACCATGAAACCACTTAGCCAATGTCACACTTCAGGTTTTTGTTAAGTCAATACCACACTTTCAGTGCCAGTTTCTGTATTAATCAGGTAGGCTATGGTGGCAAACAGTCCTACAATCTCAGTAGCTTAACACAACAAAAGCATGCTTCTGACTTATACAAATTACATTGCGGATTCAAGCAATTCTCCAGAATATCTTCCTTCTATATGGTGACTGAGTAATCAAGCTACTTTAAACTTGAAGCTCTAGCATCTCAACACAAGGCCTCCTCAGTTGCTGCAGCTAGAGAAGAGAGGTGGCAAGACAGTTGCACATTAGCAATTAAATATTTCTTTTTTTAAAGTTTTTAACTTTAATTCCAGTTAGTTAACATACTGTGTTATATCAGTTTCAGGTGTACAATATAGTGATTCAGCAGTTCTGTACATCATCCTGTGCTCATCACAAGTGCCCTTCATAATCCCCATCACCTATTTAACCCATCTTCCCATCCCCCTCCCCTCTGGTGACCATCAATCATTAGATTGCTCTCTATAGTTAAGAGTCTGTTTCTTGATTGCTCACTCTCTTTCCTTTTGCTCATTTGTTTTCTTTCTTGAATTCCACATATGAGTGAAGTCATATGGTATTTGTCTTTCTCTTATTTTGCTTAGTATTACACTCTCTAGCTCCATCTATGTCATTGTAAGTGGCAAGATTTCATTCTTTTTTATGGCTGAATAATATTATAATATATATATATTATATAATGTATATACATAATATATATATAATATATAATAATATAATGTGTGTGTGTGTGTGCATACCATCTCTTCTTTATCCGTTCATCAATCAGTGGACGCTTGGTCAGCTTCCATAATTTGGCTATTGTAGATAACACTGCTATAAACATAGGGGTACATGTATCCTTTGAATTAGTGTTTTTGTATTCTTTGGGTAAATACCCAGTAGTGTGATTGCTGGATCATAGGGTAGTTCTATTTTTAACTTTTTGAGGAAGTTCTATACTGTTTTCCACAGTGGTTGCAACAGTTTGCATTCCCACCAACAGTGCAAGAGGGTTCCTTTTGCCCCACATCCTCACTTGTTTCTTGTTTTGTTGATTTTAGCCATTCTGACAGGTGTGAGGTGATATCTCATTGTAGTTTTAATTTACATTTCCCTGATAGTAAGTGATGATGAACATCTTAGCAATTAAATATTTCAACTGAAAACAAAAAATATAATTTCTGTTCATAGCCTATTGTCCAGAACTAGTTAGATGGCCTTAATTACAAGAAGGCTAGGAAAAATACCCTTCCAATGTGCATAAAATGGAAGAACCAGGCACTGTTGAACTCCAGCAATGTATATCTCAGATACTATTGGAAATATTATAGCTTATAGGTAAAGAGTACAACTGGAGTTCATAAGCCCCAAATTCAAGCCCTAGCTTTGCTATTTGCTACCTGACAAATGGCTTAAACCCTGAGCCTTGGTTTAAAGTACAGATAATAATAGCTATCTAATTGGATAATTATTTATTTTAAGTGCTATTATGCTTGTACATTCTTAGCACAGCTCCTGGCACACAGGAAACATTCAACTTATTGTTCTATATAATGCATGGTGCATAAAGACATTGTGATCCACTAAGCTGTGATCATGACCAGTAAAATCTGCAGCAGATAATCTCAGGGACATCATGGCAGTACCACTTGTAATATACACATTATGACAGTTCTCAGTCATTTACCAATCTTCAGCCGACTGGGAAAATACTGACACTGTTACACTCCCCACAATAAATTAGAGTGAAGACCATGATGATAGCAACGTATTGACAAGAAGAAAATTAATGTGACAGAGGCTATTTCATTTTGCTAAAATATCAAATTTTGTAGAACAATGGTCATTTACTATAATCAGGAGCTACTCCAAAATTACATGGTGAAATAGAAATTCGAAAAGGAAACACATAGCAAAAGCAAGTAAATGACCCCGAAGAGCCTCTCAAAAGAGCTGTTTGTAACATCCTTTTTATCTGGCTTCTGCAAATGCTATTACAACACCTCCTAAGTAATTTTATCCAACCTTTATCTGTCATCAATGAGGATTTTTTAATATATAAAATTTCATAATTTATATTACTGGAATGATGTTTTGGCCCTACTAAGGAAATAAGTGTATATTACAAATAGAGATTTTTCTGTGAAATGACTCATAAGTTAAACATATTTTGTATGTTCATGGCACTAAATACTCAGGGTTTGTGCAATATGTTATTTTTAATGCTTTTAGATACTAAATTTATTATAAGTTTAATGCTTATAATAATATCTTCATATCAGACAAAAGTTTTCAAATTTGTATATTTTTTCAATCTGTGATCAAATATTCTTCAAGAATTATAAAATTAGCATGTGTTCACTGAAAACAATGGAATAAAATAATATAATGATCTTATTGAAAATACATATAATTACCCCTACACACACACACATACACACACCTTTCCTTCCTCACCTCCAAACTCCAGTGTTTTATTCCATACTTTTCTCAGTATTTTGTGTGTGTGTATGTATTTTACTTGGTATATCATGAATATCTCTCCAAGTCATTAATATAGATATAACTTATTCTTTCTCTGGTTGCTGAAGAAAATGCCTATTACGAATATACAATGATTTGTTCAGGCTTCCACCCATTGGTGAATATTAGTTTCCAATATTTTGCTATTATAGATAATGCTTCACTAAGCATTCTTATATGATCCAGCAATTCCACTTTTGGGTATTTATCTGAAGAAAATCAAAACATTAATTTGAAAAGATATATGCACTCCTAAGTTCACTGCAGCATTGTTTACAATAGCCAAGATATAGAAGCAACCTAAGTGTCCATTGGTAGATGAATGGCTAAAGAAGATGTGATATGTATCTACAATGGAGTATGGCTCAGTCATAAAAAAAAATGAAATCTTACCATTTACAGCAACATGGGTGGACCTAGAGGGTATTATGCTAATTTAAATAAGTGAGAGAAAGACAAATACCATATGATTTCACTTACATGTGGAATCTAAAAGACAAAACAAATGAACCAACAAAACAAAAGAGAAAAGACTCATAGATACAGAGAACAATCTGATGGTTGCCAGATAGGAGGTGGTAGGGGTTGGGCAAAATAGAGGAAGGGGATTAAAAGATACAAACTTCTAGTTACAAAACAAGTAAGACACTGGGATGTAATGTACAGCATAGGGAATATAGTTAATAATACTGTGACAAATGTATGGTGACAGATGGTAGCTAGATTTATTGTGGTGATCACTTTGTAATGTATAGAGATGTTGAATCACTATGTAGTACATCTGAAACTAACATAATATTGTATATCAACTACACTTCAATAAAAATATAAGCACTCTTATGCTTATATCCTGTATCAATAAAAAATAAGCATCTCACAGTGACAGAGGGAGAGGAAAAGAGTTATATTTCTCTTGGTACTGAATCTGAAGTGAAAGATATCTGGGATAATATATACCAAAACCATTTATAGATAATATCTTGGAAAGGGGCCTAGGAGTGGGGTCACAGGGCAATTAAATATTATTTTACAGATTTTCCCTGCTATTTGCTTATCTAAAACATATACTACCTTTATACTCAGAAAAGTAAATGAAATTAAAAATTTGAAGATATACAGAAATTATTCCTTCTGCAACCAATTAACAAAGTAATGATATGGGCAGTATCAACAGGGAAGGATGCTAAATATGCTATAGAAGGTATTTTAAAAATTATCTTCAAATAGTTTATTAAAAATATATGAACAGGAGTCCAGAGTCTCTCATGGTTTATCTCCCAGGAAACAAATTGAGGGTTGCAGAAGGGAGGGGGGGTGGGGGAATGGGGTAACTGTGTGATGGGCATTAGGGAGGGCATGTGATTTGATGAGCACTGGATGTTATACACAATTAATGAATCATTGAACACTACATCAAAAACTAATGATGTACCATATGTTGGCTAACTGAACATAAGTAAATAAATATCCTCAACTGGAAAAAAAAATTAATGATGTACTATATGTTGGTTAATTGAACTTAATAAAAAAATGCATAAACAGTATATTAGTTCCTAGGGCTGCCATAACAAAATACCATAAACTAGGTGGCTTTTAAACATGAGAAATTTATTCACAGTTATGAAGCCTGGAAATCCAAAACCAAGATGTCAGCAGGTCCATGCTCTCTCTGAAGGCTATAGGGGAGAAATTCTTCCTTGCCTCTTCTAGCATCTGGTAGTTACTGGCAACTATTGGATTCCTTTGCTTGTAAATGCATCATTCCAGTCTCTGTCTCTATCTTCACATGGCCTTCTCCCCTCAGTGTCTGTGTCTTCCCATGGCATTTCTCTCTTTCTGTTTCTGTATCTCTTTTCTTCTCTCCTTATAAGGACACCAGTCATATTCAATTAGGATCCTAATCCAGTATGATCTCATCTTAACTTGATTATATCTGCTAAGGCCCTATTTCCACATAAAGTCACATTCACAGGTAACAGGGTTTAGGACTTCAACATGTCTTTTGGGGGGATACAATTTAAGCCACAGCAAGAGAATAATAATGTGGGAGTTTATAGACCTAAATATAAATGCCAAATGTTTCTGGAAGATAAGATTACTGATTACATATATTTCATTCTTTATAATTTTCATCATCTTTTAAGATTTTTCTTTTTTTTTTTTTTAAAGATTTTTTATTTATTTATTTGACAGAGAGAAACACAGCGAGAGAGGGAACACAAGCAGGGGGAGTGGAAGAGGGAGAAGCAGGCTTCCTGCAGAGCAGGGAGCCCGATGCGGGGCTCGATCCCAGGACCCTGGGATCATGACCTGAGCCGAAGGCAGACGCTTAACGACTGAGCCACCCAGGCGCCCCCTTTTAAGATTTTTCAATGAACATTTGTAAAAACTAACATTTATAAAGCTGAAATGACCTATTACATTTTGTTACACACACGTACACACACACACACACACACACACACACACACACACACACGCAGCCTTATCCTTAGGTGAGGATGGAATTTTCCATGGGGCTAGTTTGGTTAGTAGAGTGCTGCATATGTACTTGATATCAAGGGTTGTCTGACTGCTTGGAGTGTATTTCTCTTAACATCTCTCTCTTCAGATCACAGTATTATAATCAGAATAAAAGGAACTGAAAATGCTACGTCCCATTTTGTTAGGCACACCACATCTCTTCACACATGAACACATATACTTCCTTGTCTTTAGTTAAGAACGGAATTTTCCATTGCTGAGCAGTGCAGCCTGAACATCTTTCATCTCTAGTTGCCTGACTGCCCTAGGGGTGTCTTCCTTGTCATCTACCTATGTAGATGACTAGCTCTGGTCAGCAGCTGCTACTTATCAATATTTCTATGCTTTCTAAGGAGAGAAGAGAGATCATGGAGGGGAGGGGAGAAAGAGAGAGCATGAGGAAGAGAGAGAGAAGGTATTAAATTTTATTTTTCTTACTGGTTATGATACTGTATGATTTACCTATATACATATAAACATACATACAATGGAATACTAAAGTAGCCTGATAAAATGATTGAAGTTGAACTCCTTGAAGTGATATGGAGTGATATTAAATTATATGAAAGAAGCAAATTCAAAAATAGCATGGTCAAATGATTCCTTTTTTGGAAAAAATGATGCTAAAAACTGACCCCATAAAAACTAACCTCATCATGTTGCACACCCCTCTCCATGTTTTTTCACTTATGGTAGAGAAACTGTCCCTAAATCCAAGAAGACTGCATTATAGACATAGTGCTTTAGTTGAACGGTGGTTCATAGTCTGATTTTTTGCCAACTAGCAAGGCAAGCTGCAGTTATGACTTCAACACATTCATAATTTCTACTTTTCAAACAGATTTGGAGGGAGAGTGAGAATTAGTGGCTTGAAATGTAGCTCATGACACAATTCATAGCATGGTTAGGGTTACCTTCAAAGATTCTACCACAAAGATGGTAGACCAGGAATGAATAATGAGTGATAGGAAGAGCAGGCCCACCTGCTGTGAATACAGATAGACATGGGTTCTGATTTGAGCTTCCCCACTTCCCAGCTGTGTGACCTGGGGCATGAGGCCAACAGTGTTCAGTCCCTTGCCCCATTGCAACATTGGGCTAGGTCTTTCTTTTTCTAATATGCATGTCCAAATAGGTGAAAAATGAAATCTCTTTATTATTTATATTTGGAATTAGTTAACTGTTAATGAGGTTGGGGAGTTTTTTGAGGGGACAGGGGAGGGCTATTTGGTTTTTATATAACTATTGGTCATTTTTATTTTGTTTGTGGAAATGTCACTTCTACTCAAATTTCATTGGCCAAAGTCAGTTTATGGCAATGCCTAAATCCAAGGATGTTGAGAACAATCCAACAACACACCTAGAGTGAGAATCAGAAATATTAGGCAAACAACGATATTGACTACTATAGATAGATTTCCAGAAGTGGAATTGCTTGGTCAATGACAGGCATATTTGAAATTTCCATAAATATAACTTCCAATGTTCAAAGGGGATATAGCAATCAAATTTCAATAAAAATGTACAAAAGTACCTATTTCCACACATCCTTTCCAGCTCTGGATGTTGTCATATTTTTTGTAAATATTTTTAATGAAATACAACATAAATAAAGTCTCAATGTACAGCTTGATATTTTTGCTTACAAAATGAACACACTCATGGAACCAACACCCAGATCAAGATATAAAACATCACCTGCACTCCTCCATGTCTCTCTCAGTCATTAGCTCCACAATGTAAACCACTATTTTGACTTCTATAACCATAAATGAGTTTTGCTTATTTTTGAACTTTATATAAATAGAATCATACATGCATATTCTTTTGTATCTAACTTCCTTTGTTCAATATTATATTTGAAATGTATTCATGTTGTTTGTGATAGTACTTCATTCCTTTCCACTGCTGCTACAATTTTATTGGATGAATATATAACATCATCAGTTTGTTGTTGATAGGCATTTGGGTTATTTACTATTTTGGACTATTACAAATAACGTTGCTATGAACATTCTCGTACTTTTATTTTGGTTCACATATATAGGCATTTCTGTTGTGCTTATATACCTGACTGGAATTACTGGGTAATATGGTAAGCTCTGATATGTATCACCCATCAGTTTTCCAAAGCAATTTTATCAATTTATATTCCTACCAGCAATGTATTAGTTCCCACATCCTGGCTGACATGTCTATTTTTTTTTTTAATTTTAGTGTTCCTCAAGGGATGTAGAGTATTATCTAATTGTGATTTTAATTTGCATTTACTTGATAACTAACAAAATTGAGTGCCTATTTATTGTCTTATTGGCCATTTGGATATTGTATTTTTGACGCAGCTGTTCAAGATTTGTCACTAAAAATAATTAGGTTGCCTCCTTCTTCTGTCACTCCTGGTGCTGCTTGTGTGCTCATTGGGTGTGGACCTGGTACCTCTTTTGTGAAGCAGCAGCTGAGGAGATTCTGGTACTCACCATGGCTGATGAAAAGACCAAGGAAGGAGTCAAGACTGAGAACAATGACCATATTAATTGGAAGGTAGAGGGACAGGATGGTTCTGTGGTACAGTTTAAGAGGCATACACCACTGGGGCACCTGGGTGGCTCAGGCGTTAAGCGTCTGCCTTCGGCTCAGGTCATGATCCCAGGGTCCTGGGATCGAGCCCCACATCGGGCTCCCTGCTCAGCGGGAAGCCTGCTTCTCCCTCTCCCACTCACCCTGCTTGTGTTCCCTATCTCACTGTGTATCTCTCTGTCAAATAAATAAATAAAATCTTAAAAAAAAAAAAAGAGGCATACACCACTTAGTAAACTAATGAAAACCTACTGTGAATGTTAGGGTTTATCAGTGAGGCAGATCAGATTCCTATTTGATAGACATCCAATCAATGAAACAGACATACCTACACAGTTGGAAATGGAGGCTGAAGATACAATTGGTGTGTTCCAGCAGCAGACTGGAGGTGTCGACTAAAAAGGGAACCTGCTACTTTACTCCAAAACTGTTCCTCGAAACCAAGAAGACATTCTCAATTAGAAAACCACAATTTGGTGGGCACCTGGGTGGCTCACTCAGTTAAGCATCTGACCCTTGATTTTGGCTCAGGTCATTATCTCAGGGTGGTGAGATAGATTCCCGTAATCCAGCTCCACGCTGGGTGCGGAGCCTGCTTAAGATTCTCTCTCTCCTCCTCCCTGTGCCACTCCCCCTCCCCATCTCCTTCTCTCTCCCTCTCTAAAAAAAAGAAAACCGCAATTTGGTTCCCCTGCATCCCGCCATAGTACTATGGTATAGTTTATTCTTTCATGTTCCCCTTCCCTATTGCTTTATTGTACATAAAGTAACTGTGTATATGCACAAGCATATTGCATTTTTTTAACTAAATGGCCAGTGGTATGTTTTGATCGACATCAAATGGAGATGGGATGGGGAAAAATACTGGTTCTATGAAAATGCCCTTTCTCCATTAGTAGCATGCTCATTCAGCTCTTATCTTTATATTCCAGTAAGCTGTTTTGCTCTCACTGTTTAACAAAAAAAGAACAACATAAAAATCCATGCATACCTTGTTCAATTGGAGAATTTTAAAGTTTTTCATTTACCATTGTAAAACCAAGGACAATTTTATAACTTTTTTGTATGTAGCTGTTACATACAGGGCAATCTGTCCTTAAGTAGGGATAAAAAAATGAATCCTAGATAGTTTTCCCTTCAAGCATCTTGTTGTTTAAATAAACTTCTTGTTTAAAATGATAAAAAATAATAATTGGGTTACCTTTATCCTTATTGATTTGTAGTTCTGTATAATTCTGAATATAAGTCCTTTCTCAGATATAAGTATTGAAAATAGTTTCTCCCATTCTGTGACCTGCCTTTCACTCTCCTAATAATGTCTTAATTTTAATAAAGTAGAATTTATTTTTTTGTTTTGGGTAAATGTTTCTTGTGTCCTTTTTAAGGAATGCTTGACTATATTAAGGTCACTAAGACATTACCTTATATTATCTTCAATATATTATCTTCAATAACTTTTATTTGTTTCACCTCTCACTTTTAATCTATGGTCCATTTGGAATTAAATTTTGTATATAGTTTGAAATAGATAAAAAGGATCATTTGGATTTATTTGGTAACCCAGTTGGTCCAGAGCCACTTACCAAAAGGACCATTTTCTCCCCTACTGCCTTGTGATGGATTTTTTTTATCATAAATTGAATGACAGTATACATGTAGATCTCTTTTCAGACTCTACTATACCATTGTTCAATTTTTCTATATTTGAAACAATAGTACACTGGTTAAATTATTATAGCTTTGTAAAATAATTTGATTTCTGTAAATCTTCAAACTTTGTTTTTTCTACAAGATTTTTTATACTGTTATTGCCATTTGTAATTCTATGTAAAATTTAAAATTCATTTGTCGATTTTCATTTAAAAAAGTTTACTGGCATTATTTTGAATCAGAGATCAAGTTAGGGAAAATTAGCATCTTTAAAATATAGAGTCTTCCATTTGCATCGACATGGATGTAACTGGAGGGGATTATGCTAAGTGAAAGAAGTCAAGCAGACAAAGATAATTATCATATGGTTTCACTCATATGTGGAACATAAGCGCAGAGGACCATAGGGGAAGGGAGGGAAAACTGAATGGGAAGAAATCAAAGAGGGAGACAAACCATGAATAACTCTGGACTCCAGGAAACAAACTGAGGGTTACAGAAGGGAGGGGGGTGGGGGGATGGGGTAGCCGGGGAATGGGTATTAAGGAGGGCACATGTTGTGATGAGTACTGGGTGTTATACACAACTAATGAATCGTTGAACACTACATCAAAAACTAATGATGTACTATATGTTGGCTAGTTGAACATAATAATAATAGTAAAAAATATGCAATTCTCTTTTTATTTAGGTCTTTGTTAATTTCTCTCAATGTTTTTGTAGTTTTCTTTGTAAAGGTATTGTATATCTTTTGTTAATTTTAATCCTCAATATTTGATAATTTTTGAAACTAATACCACTGGTATTTTTCATTTTATTTTCTGCTTATCACTAACATAGAAATATAAATCATTTTTGTATACTGTGATGGTTAATTTTTTGTGTCAAGTTGACTGGATAACAGGGTGCTTAGATATTTGGCTGAACATTATTTCTCGGTGTGTCTGTGAGGGTGTTTCTGGATGAAATTAGCATTTGACTAGGTGGACCCATGAAGTAGTTTGCCTTCCCTGGTGTGAGTTGGCATCATCCAGTCTGTTGAGGGCCTGGATACAACAAAAGGGCAGAGGAAGAATCTAGCCCTTCCTGCCTGATTGCTTGAGCTGGGATATCAATCTTCTGCTGGCCTGGATCTTCATTGTCAGGCCTTCAGACTGACTGAATTACACCACTGGCTTTCCTGGATCTCCAGCCTGCAGATGGCAGACTGTGGAACTTCACAACCTCCCTAATTGTGTAAAGCAATTCCTTATAATAAATCCCTTCCTATATATATCCTATTAGTTCTGTTTCTCTAGAGAACACTAACCAATACATACAGTGATCTTATATCAGGCGAACTTGCTAAATTTATTTATTAATTCTAATAAGTTTTTTGTAAATACTTTTAGAATTTCCAAATTTACAACCATGTCATCTGTAAATAATGAAACACTTATTTCTTCCTTTCCAATCTTTGTAAGTTCCATTTCTCTTTCTTAATTTATTTTCTAAAATATCCAGTTCAAGTTTGATTAGAAATGGTAATACAGACAACCAGGTCTCATTTCTGATCTTAGAGGGAAAGCTTTCAATAGTTTACTATTAATATGCCTTGTGTTCGGTATGTTTTAATACCCTATATCAGATTAAGAAATTTTCCTTCAATTCCTAGTTTTCCAAGATTTTTTCACATGAATAAGTGTTGAATTTTATCAAAGACCTTTTTCTGCCTCTATTATGATGATCATATATTCTTTTCTGTTAATGTGATGAATTACGTTATTGCTTTTTATTTATTTATTTTTATTATGTTCAATTAGCCACCATGTAGTACATCATTAGTCTTCGATGTAGCGTTCAACAATTCATTAGTTGCGTATAACACCCAGTGCTCATCACCACACTGCCTTTTAAATGTTAAACCATTCTTTCATTCCTGGAATAAATCCAACTTGGTTATGATGTACTATCCTCATAATCCCTGGATTTATATTGCTAATATTTTATGTAGGAGTTTTGCATCTACATTCACAAGAGATTTGGTCGATGATATGCCTTTCTTATAATGTCCTCTATAGGTTTTAGCATCAAGATTATAATGGCCTCATAAAACACATAAGGAAATGTGTCATTCACTCTTTTTTTTAATTTCTGGAGGAGTTCAAGTAACATTCATGTTATTTTTTCCCTGAAATATTAGTGAGAATCCACTGTGAATCCATCCATTCTTTGTAGGAATATATTTAATTGTGGAACCAATTTGTTTAATATGTATAAGACTATTTGGATTTTATATATCTTCTTGAAACCAGTTTTGGTAAGTTGTGGTTTTTACATAATTTGTGCATTTTATGCAAATTATCAAATTTATTATTCATAATATCTTCTCATCTTTCAATATCTATAGATTCTGTACTGATGTCCCTTTTTCATGACTGATACTTGTAATTTATATTTTCTCTGTTTTTCTTGTAATATTGCTACAGACTTATGAATTTAATTGGTCTTTTCAAAGAACCAACTTTTGGCTTTGTTAATCTTCTCTACTGTCTGTTTTCTATTTTTTTGATTTCTGCTCTTACCATCTTCCTCCTCCTTTCTTGGAGTTTAATTTGCTATTTTTTAACCTTATACAGGTGGATGGTTACATCATTAATTTTTAGCCTTTCATCCTTTCTAATATATACATATAAGGCTTTAAAGCTCTCTAAGAACTGCTTTAGATGCATTAGATAAGTTGTAATGTCATAGTTTTATTATAATTCAGTTCAAAATACTTTATAATTTCTATTTTGCTTTATTTTATTTTATTATTTTTTTTTAGAAAAAGAGAGAGAGAGAGAGATCATCTCATGTGTGAGGGAGGGAGGGGCAGAGGGAGGAGAGATAAAATCTTTTTTTTATTATTTTATTATGTTATGTTAATCACCATACATTACATCATTAGTTTTTGATGTAGTGTTCCATGATTCATTGCTTGCGTATAACACCCAGTGCTCCATTCAATACGTGACCTCTTTAATACCCATCACGAGGCTAACCCTTCCCCCCATCCCCCTCCCCTCTAGAACCCTCAGTTTGTTTCTCAGAGTCCATAGTGGGAAAGATAAAATCTTAAGCAGGCTCCACACCCAGCACAGAGCCCAGTGTGGAGGTCGATCTCATGACCTGAGATCATGACCTGAGCTAAGTTCAAGAGTTCGACACTTAAATGACTGAGCCACCCAGGCACCTCTATAATTTCCATTTTGAATCTTTCTTTGATATTGGGTTATTTAGAAACATACTGCTTAATTTCTCAATATTTGGAGGTTTCTAGTCTTTTTGTTATTGATTTCTACCTTAATTCCACTATGGTCAGAGAATATACTCTGATTTCAGCCACTTGAAATTTGTTGAGAATTGCTTTGTGGCTCAGCATATGGTCAGTTTTGATAAATAGTCCAGGAACAATTTGAAAAGAATGTGTATTCTACATTTGTCGCATACAATGTTCTAAATATATTAGGACATATTTGATAATCTTGTTCATGCTTCTATACCCATACCTTTGATTTTGTCTGCTTATTCAAAATCTCCACACGTTTGTAGATTTATCTATTTATGTTTAGAGTTCTGTCAGCTTTCACTTAATACATTTTGGAGCTATTTTATTTTGTGCATACTACTTATGGTTTTCTCTAACTTGTTGAATTGATCCTTTAATTATTGCGATATATCTAGTATCTCTCATAATGCTTTTTGCCTTAAAATCTAATTTGTCTTATAGTAGTTTAACTTTAGCTGCCTTATTTTGGTTCATGTTTGCATGTTATTCTTTTTCAACACTTACTTTCAAACTTTCTATGTCTTATTTAAGGTATGTCTCTTATAAGTCACACATAGTTGTAATTATTTTTAAATCCAGTCTGACAATCTTGTTTTTCAATTGGAGTGCTTACTCCATTTATATTTAATGTGATTACTGGGAAATTTGTGTTTAATCTACCATTTTACTACTTGTTTTCTGTTTGCCCTGTCTTCTTTATTCTGTTATTTTTCCTTTACTGATTTCTTTTAGATTAACCAAGTTGTTTATTATTTCATTTTTAACACTCTTGTTGCTTCTCTGTGATACCTTTTTTTTTTTTTACTAATAGTTAAGTTCTCACAATTACAACATCCTTCTTGGCTTATTAAAATCTACCTTAAAGACTCTTAATCTCAGGAAACTACCTGAGGGTTGCTAGAGTGGTGGGGGGGTGGGAGGGATAGGGTGGCTGGGTGATGGACATAAGGGGGCGGTATGTGCTATAGTGAGCACTGTGAATTGTGTAAGACTGATGAATCACAGACCTGTACCTTTGAAACAAATAATACATTATATGTTAAAAAAAAAAAAAAGAAGATAGTAGGAAAGGAAAAATGAAGGGGGGGAAGTCGGAGGGGGAGATGAACCATGAGAGACTATGGGCTCTGAGAAACAAACTGAGGGTTCTAGAGGGGAGGGGGATGGTGGGATGGGTTAGCCCGGTGATGGGTATTAAGGAGGGCACGTATTGCATGGAGCACTGACTGTTATACACAAACAATGAATCATGGAACAGTACATCAAAAACTAATGATGTACTGTATGGTGACTAACATAACATAATAATAAATTTAAAAAATAAAAATAATGTATAACTAATAAAAAAAAATCTACCTTAAGATAGTGCTTTTACCACTTTCCAGACAAGGTAAGAACCTTATAACACTTCAACTCCATTTATACCTTCTCATCTTTGCTATTATCATGTATTTTAATTGTACATATATTTTAAACTCCAAAATATACCATTGTTGTTCTTTTGAATAGACGATATTTTTGTAGATTTACCTATATTAACTCTTTGGTGTTCTTCATTCCTTCTTAAATTACCTGTTTCCATTTGGGATCATTTTCCTTTTGCCTAAATAACTCCCTTTAGTATTTCTCGTAGTGCATGTCTGATAGTTATAAATTCTCTCAGATTTTGTGTTTCTCTTAAACCTTTTTGATTCACCTTCATTTTGAAAGAATTTTTGCCTGGTCGGAACATATTTTGCTCAGCAGTTTGGAGATGTCAGGTCATTTTCTTCTTTCATTATTTCTTTTGAAAATTTAGTTGTCAAGATTATTGCTCCTGCAAAGATAATGTGTCTTTGTTCTCTAGTTACTTTAAAATTGTTCTCTGTTTCTGGTATCCATCAGTTTTACTTTGATGTACCTATGTCTGGTTTTCTTCCTCACTATATTAGTTTTCTATTGTTGCCATAAAAATTATTATAAGTGTAGTGACTTAAAACAACACAAATTTGTTGTCTTATAGTTCTGTAGGTCAGAAGTCCAGTGTGTGTCTCAATGGCTAATATAAAATTGTCAGCAGGAATGAGTTTCATTCTGGAGGCTCTGAGAAAGAATCTATTTTTTTACTCATTTAAGCTGTTCACAGAATTCAATTCCTTGTGCTTACAGGACTGAGGGCCCAGTATTATTGCAGGCTATAAGCTGAGGGCCATTTCCAAATTCTAGAGACCACCTGCATTCCTTGGCTTATGATGATGCCCTCTTCTATCTTTAAAGCCAACAATGATTGTTCAAGTCCTCATTTCACATCTTCAACTGCTGCCTTCTTCTTCCATTTTTAAGGGCCCACCTAGATCCAGGACACCCTTCTTATCTTAAATTCAGTTGATTAACAACACTGATTTCATCTACAACTTTAATTCCTTTCTACCATGTAACGTAATACATACACAGTTCTGAGGATTAGGATATGGACATTTTGGGGAATGAATTAGTATGCCTGCCACAGTTCTTATGCTGCTTTAGATTCATACAGTATCTAGAACATGTAGCTTGAGAACTTCCTTCAGTTGTAAAAAAAAATCCTTGACAAATATTTCTTCAAATACTGTTTTTGCCCTCTTTTTCTCTTATTCTCAGATTCCAGGTACATATATGTTAGATCTTTCCACCATGCTATCTCCATCTCATTCTTTTTTCTATATTATCCAATGTTTTTCTCTCTGAGCTTTAGTCTGGATACTAGACCTATTAGTGTCCTGTCTAGTAATCCTCACTTCTGTTCAATCTTGGTGAAATTCTTAATTTCAGTTATTTGATTAATTATTGATCTTTCATTTGACTTTATAATTTTTGTATCTCTGGTAAAATTATCTATTATTTACTTTATTTATTGAACATATTATTCATAGTTATTTTAAAGGCCATTCATTCTGTTTACTCCAACTTTTTAATCACCTATGTGTTTGTTTCTGTTGTTTGTTTTCTTGATTTTTTTGTCATTTGGTCCTGTTTCCTAGCATATCTGGTAATTTCTTTATTGAATGCTAGACTTTGTGCATAGAAAATTGTAGTGGTTCTAAATGATATCCTCCTCAGAAGAAGATAAAATGTTTTTTTCTAAACAACAGACATAGTGGGAGTAGATCATCTTAACGCATTTGAGGCTGGTCTATTGCCAGTTTAACCTTACTCACATGGTGCAACCCTTCCTGGGGCTCAACTAAAAACCTAGGTTGTTTACTAGGGTACTTGGGAAATTCCTGAATTCCTATTTTTGCCTTCCTAGCACTCTGTGATATAATGACTCTGTTTAGCTTTGTCAAATCTTAGCAGCTACTTTATGCTTGGTTTCTTTGCCTCTCACCCTGAACAGGCACAGGTTAAAAGTCAGGTAATGTCTCAAGAGGAAATTTCATGTAGAATGTTGATCACACTCCTTTGCAGATATATATATATGTATATATGTATATGTATATACATATATATGTGTGTGTGTGTAATATTATAGTATTATATGTTTCAGCCACAAAAATAAGGAAATCCTGCCATTTGTGATGACATAGATAAACCTTGAGCATTATACTAAGTGAAACAAGTTAGAGAAAGACAAATACTGTGTAATCTCCCTTATATGTGAAATCTACAAAAGCCAAAACCATAGAAGCAGAGTAGATTGGTGGTTTCCAGGGCTGTGGGCTGTGGTGTGGGATATATGAGGAGATGTTGGTCAAAACCTACAAACTTCCAGTTATAAGAGGAATAAGTACTGAAGATCTTATGTGCAGTATGATGATTATAGTTAATAGTACTGTAATGAATACTTGAAAGTTGCTAAGAGAGTAAATCTTAAGTGTTCTCAGCATAACAACATCAACAAAAAATTGTAATTATATGAGATGAAGGTTGTGTTAAACAACCTTATTATAATCAGTTCACAATATATATGTATATCAAGTCACCACATTGTACATCTTAAACTTAAACAATGCTATATGTCAATTATATCTCAATAAAGATGGAAAAATGTAAATGGACTAATGTCTGCAATTCAAAATATCAGCTGCCATTTTTGCAGGATTTGATAAGCTAATCCTAAAATTCCTATGTAAATGTAAGGGACCCAGAATAGCTAAAATAATCTTAGAAAAGAGGAACAAAGTTGGAGCACTCACACTTTCCAATTCCAAAACTTACTACAAAGACACAGCTATCAAGACTGTGGGGCACTGGCATAAGAATAGATCTGTAGGGATGCCTGGGTGGCTCAGTCAGTTAAGCGTCTGCCTTCAGTTTGGGTCATGATCTCAGGGTCCCTTCTTTAGGGAAACGTAGCACTGAGGGCACCTGGGTGGCTCAGTTGGTTAAGCGTCTGCCTTTGGCTCAGGTCATGGCTCAGAGTCCTGGGATCGAGTCCTGAATCGGGCTCCCTGCTCAGCGGGGAGCCTGCTTCTCCCTCTGTCTGCTGTTCCCTCTGCTTGTGCTCTCTCTCTCTGAAAAATAAACGAATAAAATCGATCTATAAATCAGTGGAATAGCATTGAGAGTCCAGAAAGAAACCTTAAAATTGTGGTTGATTGATTTTTTTTGACAAGAGTAGCAAGACAACTCAATGCGGAAAGAAGTCTTTTCAACAAATGGTGATGGAACACCTAGATCCATAGGCCCAACATGAAGTTGGACACCTACCTCACATCACATAAAAAAAAAAAATTAACTCAATATGGAACATAGACCTAAATATAACCACTAAAACCTATGAAACTTTTAGTTAAAAAACGTAAGAGTAAATCTTTGTGACCTTGGATTAGGCAATGGTTTCTTAGATATGACACCAAATGCACAAGCAAGAAAAAAAAATATATATGAATTAAAAATTTTTATTCTTTGAAGGACTCCATCAAGAAAGTGAAAAGACAACCCACACAATCGGAGAAAATTTCTACAAATCACATATCTGGTAAGCGGCTTGTATCCAGAATACATAAAATACATAAAGACCTCTTATGACTCAATAATAAAGATAAATAACTCAATTTAAAAATAAGCAAAGGATCTGAATTGACATTCCTCCAAAGAATATATAAAAATGGTCAATAATAAGAACATTAAAAGATGCTCAAAATTATTAGTCATTACAGAAATGCAAATGAAAACCACAATGAAATACCATTTCACACCCAGTAGGATGGCTACAATAAACCAAGACGGAAAATAACAAATGTAGGCAAGGATGTGGAAGAACTGAAACTCTTGTGTATTGCTGGTGGGAATGTAAAATGGTACAACACTTTGGAATACAGTTTGGCAGTTCCTCAAAAAGTTAAAAATAGAGTTGCCATATGAGCCAACGATTTCAGTCTTAGGTATTTAAACAGGAAATCTGAAAACATATGTCCCCACAAAATCTCACACACTAATATTCATAATAGCCTTACTCACAATAGCAAAAAGTGGAAACAATTCAAATGTCCATCAGCTGAGAAATGAATGAACATAATGTAGTATAGCTATAAAATGAAATAATATTCAGCAAAAACAAATAATAAAATATGCTACAACATGGATGAAACTTGAAACCATTATGCTAAGTGAAAGAAGCCAGACACAATGTTATGTTTCCCTTTATATGAAATGTCTAGAATAGGCAAATTCATAGTGACAGAAAGTAGATTAGTGTTTGCAGTGGCTGGGGCAGGAAGTGGGAATTGGGAATGGCTGCTAATATGTATAGGGTTTCTTTATGGGATGATAAAATGTTCTAAAGTTAGATTACGGTGATGGCTGTATAATTCTTTGAGTATACTAAAAACAATGGAATTTTCCACTTTAAATGGGTGAATTGTATGTTCCGTGAATTATATTTCAATAAAGCTGTTATTTTAAAAATAATTTAACATGGGCATCTTTAGGTAAATAGCCTATTGAGAACCAACCTTCTGGCCCAGGTTCATTTCAGGTAAGGCAACCCAGTATACACACAGGTGTTCATATTTCCAAAATGTCATCAAATTTTAGCCACACATTTCAACAAACAGAAAGTCTTCAGAGGAGAAATATAAACACTGAAGCATCCTAAATACCACAAATAAGGATAAGCAGGAATAAATTAATCTGTAGAATCCTGGCAGTTTACTGGCAGTCTCCCTTTGTCAAGCAGGGAAACAAAAACCTAATACATTAAAACCGACCAAATCCTATTTTAAAATCCAAGTCTCTTACAGATATATAATACTGAGATTCAGAAGAAAAGCTAACACACTAAGATCTATAAAATAAAAAAAATAAATAAAAAACAGTAGGATTGGAATGGACAGAAGAGAAGGGGGAAGAACATCAATTAACTATTTATTGTGCATCTAATATGTACTTAGGATAAACAAAGGCATGGGGACAAATATGAGCCTGTAACTGAGCTCCTGAGGGGCAAAAGGAGCCTAAAACCACTGTTATGGTGAGCTTGTGTTAGAGACCTTTGTTTCTAGATATATAGCCAACAAATAAATCAAAACAGATTCGATATCAGATAGAAAGGTAACATAGGAACATTCCCGATTCCAGTGAGTTAGGGGTACTGTAAACTATGCAGATTCATCCTTGTACACAGAGGATATGTAGTTAATAAAATCATCAAGAGCAGCCTTAAAAATGAAAGATGTTGGAAAAGGGCAGCACTGAGCCGGAGGGTGTAGTGCTCTGGTTGCCAGGCAGCCACCCTCAGGCCCTCTTTTGTTACCGTGGTGATGTTTAGAGAGCTTACCTAAATACTCTTTGAGATAGCATCCGAACTCTCCACATCCCTTTAACACCAACTAGTCATGCCACTTCTTTTTCTTCCTCCCCCACATCTCTACCCACGCTGTCGTAATCTTACAAGTGAGATGAACCTACAAGTGTACCTCCAATGCCCGACGCCTCAGGCGGGGAAATGATGTTGACTTGCCTCCCAGATTCAAACAAACGAAAGGATAGTGAAATGAATGAGAAGATTAAGCACGATTATTCAAATAAAAATAACCGAAATTATAATAAAACAAGGTTTTTCAAATAGAAAATTGATATATTTGGGGGATAATTCAGGATCTGTCCAGCTTTATGTCATGGAAAGGACAGTGGCTGGGTAATCGGTAGTTCTGATTCTCTGTCGCTTATCACTGGGTGGTCTTGGTCATGCGAGTTCCCTTTTCTGGGCCTCAATTTCTTCATGTGTAGTAAAAGGGGGTTAAACTATAGCAGCTGTTTTTAAGCTTTTCTGGCCAGAATCTATAGTAAGAAAAACATTTTACATCACAACGTAGTATACACACACACACACACACACACCAACAAATCTAAAACAAATATTTTATGAAACAATCCTTACCCTGATTTTATGTGATGCACTCTGACATTTTCTATTCTAGTCTTTTTCATATTTTTAATCGCTGGTTATGACCCAATAAATTGACTTCATGCCCTCATTAATGCCTCGCAATGCAGTTTGAAGAACACTGAACTAGTGGCTATCTAATGGCTCCTACAGTTCTAGTATTTTAAGATTTTATGTTATGCCATTATCTTCTTTTTAGAATAATATTAACAATCACTAGCATTCATTGAACTGATAGTACGTGCCAGACACTGTTTTAAGCACTTTATCCATATGAACTTACTTAATTTTTCAACAACTGTGACTACTTTCATTAGTCCAATTTTAAAGATGAGGAAAATTAATGTGGCTGTTATCTGCACACCAAATTTAGTGACTACCAAAATTAATTTCATGATATATTTAAAGTGTTTCAAATATCTTAGAATATCGCCATTTAATAAAATAAAATATTATCTTGTCTGCTCTTACTACTTTACACTTGGGGGGTGACTATAACAGATCATCCAGATCTGAGGGGAGGAAAACAATCAATAACCTAAATGATACCTATTATTGGCCCTAAAAGTCATTTACTTACTCTATTGTGTAAGTACGCTAAAACGGACACTTATAATGCCACATCGGGGAACATTTATTTATTTATTTTTTTTAAAGATTTTTATTTATTTGAGAGAGAGAGAATGAGAGAGAGCGAGCACATGAGAGGGGGGAGGGTCAGAGGGAGAAGCAGACTCCCTGCCGAGCAGGGAGCCCGATGCGGGACTCGATCCAGGGACTCCAGGATCATGACCTGAGCCGAAGGCAGTCGCTTAACCAACTGAGCCACCCAGGCGCCCTCGGGGAACATTTATACATAGGCATGATAACTACCCAAGTAGACACCTTAATTCTTAGGTACAGGCACTATCAGCAGATTGTCAGTAGAACAATACGAGAATCCAAATGTGTGCCCATACGTCACTGTACATCTTTATTGTGTGTAGTATTGTAAAACAAAACAAAACAAAACAAAACATGGGTTCTATTTTTTCCTGATTCCAGTAATTAACTACTGAGCACCACTGCCAGTATTCATCTTTTATGAATTAGCTGGAAGGGCTTAGACTATGATGCTACAATATTACTATGCATAAACTTTACCGAGTATATCATTTAGGGGGTCCTGATGGAGCAGATTTGAAAGATTTCGAACCAGTTCTTTTTGGATAAATAATAGAGATAGTTGCTATTTAATGTCTCTTGCAGTAAATCCAATAAAAATCCAAAACTTCATTTATTCATTTAACAATTACTATTGAGCACCTACTATGTGCTACATACTTAGTTTTGCACTGGAGAATAAGCAGCAAATACAACAAAGTACCAACACTCAGGGAGCTTAATTATTTTGTGTTTTGTAAGTTGGGATTTGTGTTTATTGTATTTGTTTATAGAGAGGCACGCTTATATGTATTCCCTTTGGTGGAGAGGCAGTGGGAATTACATGTTTCATTTATTTAAAATATTTCAGTGCCTTTTCTACATGGCAGTAAAGAAAGAACTATGCAAAACAAAGCAAAAAAAAAAGGAATAAATCGGTTTTTGCTCTTAAAAAGCTTACAGTCTAGTTAAATTAGTGGTTCCTAAGCAGGGGCAATATTGTCCCTCAGGGCACATTTGTCCACGTCTGGAGATATTTTTGGTTGTCATGACTTGGGTGGGGGAGGGATTAGTCCTACAGACATCTGGTTGGTAGAGGTCAGGAATGATGCTAAACATCCTCCAGTGTACAAGACATCCCCACTACAAATAATTTTGTGTCCCAAAATGTCAAGAGTGTCCAGGCTGAGAAACCCTGGGTTAGAGGGACAAACTTCATACATTAGAAGTTTTGTTTTTAATTACAAGATATTCGATGATAAATGCTAAATGAGTGATACATACAAGGTGATACTGATGAGAGAGAGAAAGAGATCATTCTAGAATGAATTGGTTATGGGAGTCTTCATGAAGGAAGTGGGGCTCAATCTCCTGCTCAAAGCAGAGGAAAGCCCGCAGAGCCCTGCTACCTCTCTGACTTTATCTCCTACCACTCTCCCCCTCACCCTTCCACTCCAGCCAATGGCTTTTGCATTTCCTGTAAGCATTCTTTTATCTCATGGAATCTGCTTTTGCTGTTCCCTCAGATTCAAAAGTCCTTTCCCAAGATATCCATATACCCACTCCATCACTTCTTGTAAGTCTCCACTCTGTTCAGTCTTTTAATAGAGAGCCCTTCCCAAATCATCATACTCCTTGATATAAAATATTAACTCCTTCCCCCTCCACTCCCTTTTCCCTTATTATGTTTTTTGGTCTCCACAGCAAGATTGTACCTGGCCCAGAGCAGATACTCAAGAAATATGTGTAGAATGAATGAATTTGTTAAATATTAATAATGTCAGGGTTTTTCAGCCCAAGCAAATGAGAAGAAGCTTGACTAAAGGAGCCTAACTACTGTGATTCCCAATGGCCTAGAACAGTGCGTGCCTCATAGTAGGGAATTCATAAATAGTTAATAAACAACGATGAGATAGAGAGCAAAAGAAGATTAGTATAATCAAAACAAACCGATAACCATCTTTGAAAAGTATTCTTAGAACAATTACTACATTCTCTCATTTTATTGTGCTTCACTTTACTGCACTTCACAAGTATTCCGTTTTTTACAAATTTGAAGGTTCAAGACTTCAGAGGAGAAAGTAACTTCAGATGTGGCGGAAATAGCAAGAGAACTAGAATTAGAAGTAGAGCCTGAAGATGTGATAGGATTGCTGCAATCTCATGATAAATCTTTCAGAGATGGGAAGTTGGTTCTTATGGATGAGCAAAAGTGGTTTCTTGAGATGGACTCTACGCCTGGTGAAGATGCTGTGAAGACTGTTGAAATGAGAACAAAGGATTTAGGATATTATGTAAACTTAGTTGATAAAGCAGAGGCATGGTTTGACAGGATTGACTCCAATTTTGAAAGAAGTTCCCACTGTGGGTAAAATGCTATCAAACAGCATCTCATGCTACCGAGAAATCATTCATGAAAGGAAGAGTTAATCAATGGGACAAACTTCATCCTTGTCTTATTTTAAGAAGTTGCCATAGCCACCCCAACCCTTCAGCATCCATCAACCCGATCAGTCAGCAGCCATCAACACAGAGGCAACCAGCAAAATGATTAGGACTTGCTGAAAGCCCAGATTACAGTTACCATTTTTAGCAATATTCTTAAATTAAGGTACGTTCAATGTTCTTTTTAGCCATGATGCTATTGCACACTTAATAGACCACAGCGTAGTATAAACATAACTTTCTATGCATTGGGACACCCCAAAATTCCTTTGACTCGCTTTATGGCCATATTCACTCTATTGCGGTGGTCTAGAACCAAACCCGAAGGATCTCAGAAGTATGTCTGCATACTAGCACACCTGGGCACATATAACAAATGGCCTATTTTTAATTTGGACTATTCTTATCAGCTTTTTCACTTTATAGTCATTCCGCATACATTCCTTGTAGTTTAGAAAAGCAGTTTCTGACATTCTGTACCTTCGCTGTCTGTTAAGGCAGGTATTGTATAAAACATAAGCACATTTTAAGAATTCTAACCTAAAGGCAGCTCTCTACCAAGCCAGTTCTATAATTTTCTGTTTTCGTTTGCACTTAATCACTAATTCACCAACGCTCCACTCAGGGAGTCACTACAGACAATTATGCTAATGCTCATAGCAAGAGCAACTAACGTTTATGGAGGACTTTTTGTGCTAGGGACTTTCCTGAAGTCTTTGCATACATTACCTGGTTTTGTTCATACTATAGGAGACCTGTGGTATGGCATTCATGTATGTTAATGAACTCTACTTTACTTTCTGTAGCTGGCCCAAGGCTCCAACCCCCGAACACCTGAGCTAGGACTACTCATACCCCGCTTCCAGCCGCTTCCTCTTTTCCATTGCCTCGCAGCACTCTCCTTTCTCGAAGAGCCACCGGTGCTCCTCCTCCTCCCTCTTGCGACGTTTTGGGAACCATGGCGACCAACGCTGTCCCTCCCCCTCCTCCTCCCCAGGCGACCCGGCTGGCACCAGGTGGGAGGATCTGCTACGTAACCGCGCGTGTGACTGCCTAGTAACAGTGCCTGCGAGTTGGAAGCGCGCCGAGAGAGGGGTGGGGCGAGAGAGCTGACGCCGGCACGCGGAACGTCTTTGCAGCCTCGCTTCGGGGGCGGAGCCTTGCCAGTCAGCGGGAGCAGAGTAGCTAGCGATCGTCGCCCAAGCGCGCGGTTTCTTAGTCCTCAGCTTTGGACCGGGCAGCCTAGCTTTGAGGAGTGAAGAGAGTACGCCGTTGCCCCACAATGTCTGGTGAGTTAGGTCAGCCTCAGGCCGGCCCCTCACATGCCGGGCTAGATTTTCCGAATCCTGAGAGAAATCGGGCTGGGGTCCCGGGAGGGGTGATCCGAAGGGCCGGTGCCCATGGGCGCAGGTCCTGGATCCAAAAGGTTCTTGAGCAGATAACGGATTCACCTCTGCAGTGGGTCACCCCGTCGGAGGTGGTGCCTGTCGCTGTGCTGGCCGTCCAGAGGTACCTGTTAGAGGATGAGCCACGCGACACGATACCCAAACCTCCCCTTTACTGCTATGATGTGACGATCTCGGACGGGGTGTACCAGGAGAAGTGCTACCTGGACCCCAGCCTGAACTTTCTCGTATATAAAAATATTCTTAAAGTTGGCATAGAAATGAAAATTTCCAGAGTCTCGTGTCTTTACAACGAGAAAAGATTAGGCCAGGGGATCCTGTGCATAGATAACGTCCACTGTGGGGAGACCCTGGAGGCTATTTCTCTAGAAACTCCATTCAGAAATAGTGCGCACGAGGAGGTACCGGAGAGGCCTTTAAGAGGCGGGAAGAGTCATTACCTGGCCCTGTGGAATAACGAAGATCCATATGGAGATATTTGGTTAACCAACAAGCAACCCGAGGAACACAATTTTAACAGTAAGTAATTGGAGGGAATGATGGAGGGGTTAAAAAAATAGTTTTCGGGAGCTTGCGTTAATGGGAAAGGAAAGGAGGGTGCATTGGTATTGTTCATTTCAAGCCGCGAGTGGGAATAAACAAATGCTCCTGGATGTCGAATTGGCGCTCCCTTAATGAAATTTGCACAGCCCGTGTCTTGCTTTGATTATTCAAGTGGCCATTCAGGAACTGTCTGAATACATCTCAGATTTAATCTGGCATATATACTTGTGTGTGCGTTTGCCTACGGTGGAATTATCTTTCGTTTCATTCCCATTCCACTTGTGGAAATAGTACTTTTCTGTGTTGGTTGGCGAGTGTATAGATTTGAATTTGGCACAAAAGTCGTAAATATTTGTGGTTTTGCATGTTTTAACCTTCATTCCAAAAAGGATGTTCCGTGATTTATTCCTTAATAATTTGCATTAATGAAACGCCATTTTTATGTCTTTGAGTGTAGCAGTTATGTAAATACTGCTTTTTTGAATGTGTGATTTTTGTGGACAGGCTTGGAATTTTCATTTTTATGTTTCTTATTGCGTATCACGGACAATACTGACCTGAGAAGTTTAATTCTTCCGTACCACAAGTAGGAAGTTAGCCTGAAAACGCCTGTTCGTCATCAGCAACTGCTGTAAAACATATTTTATCAGGGATGGAAGGGGAATGATAGTACTATAGGCATGTACGTATATGGAATGGGGACCAAATAAAACGCAAAAAAAATAAAATAAAGGCGAAAGTACTCAAGGAAGAAAGATAATTTTCTACATTTACGGCTTTTCAGTTTTTTTTCTTTTTACATTGCAGTCATCATATTAGCTCATATATAGTCTTGCTATGACGTGTATCAGCAACAGGCTTGAAAGTGAAAAGACAGAGGGATCAAAAATATGCAATTAAAGTAATATCCAGTTATAAGGGAAAAAAGATGTTATAGAAGTGTGTGGACAAGGGTGATTTAAATAACTTAAGCTTTAAAAGCAAGATAGTAATTTCAGGGATGAAATAATGGAATGATTTTTATCTCAAGCATGGAATAAGGCGGCACTGCATTACTACTCTTAAGTGTTGATCATTTTTATTTTTAGGATTGAATACATAAATGAAAAATTGGTGTCTAGAAGAATTAAGAGGGGAATAATAATTTGTAAAAATATATTTCATTTTTCTGACTATGAAAGTGATATCCATTATTGAACACATATTTTTATTACAAAAGGCAATGTCCATGTGCTAAAAAATCCAAACTATATTTAGAAGTATATTGTTGGCTAGCAAGAAAAAGAGCAATACAGACTGAAAAGCAAACACTTATTGAACACCTAATGGGCAAGATAATATTAAAAGTACTTTATTTGTGTAGACATAAAAAAGTATATTGTATTAAAAATGTAAGACCCAGGTATAGTAAAATTTTGATGACAAAATCTAGAAGTGGGTATATAGGTGTTCTTTCAAGTTTGCTGTATGTTTAAAATTTTCAATAATAAAATGTCGGGGTGGAGTGAAAGACCCCTTTACCTCCTCCTCCTATGCCTTCAACTTTCCTCTCAAAACTCCAAAGGTTCAGCAGTTTGGTGTGTATCACTGAAAAAAAAAAAAAAATTCTGTGGCGTGGCATGATTTGTTGTTTACACTTATCTCAAGCATCTTTAATGTACATCTGCACATACACACTTCCACAGTAGGGGTATACCATAATTTATATAATCATGCTCATGTGAATGGGTAATTATCAATTTTAGGCAGTTACTGGTTTTTCAGGTTTAGATCCAGCACTGAACATCATTAGGATATACACATACTTGTTCTTTATGTTCAAGTATTTCTGTTAAATGGATAGATTCCTAGAAGTGAAATTGCTGGGTTAAAGAATATTTAAATTTTTTAATTTGATGGATATTGATAAATCATCTTCTGAAAAGGTTTTACCAATCTATATTCCCCCTAACATATGTATGAATGCCCATTTCCCCATATTGTACTAATTTTAAATTATATCTCTTGACTTTTCTGATTTCTTTGCTAATGGGTGGTATTTGCTATATATTGCAAATTACATTCTCACACTCTGTCCCCTTTCTCTTAACATTGTTTATGGTGCATTTTTGTGCTTTTTAAAAACTTTTCTATTAAGGCATGATATGTACAAAGTGTTAAAGTCTTAAAAATACAAAAAAATACAGCTTGAAAATAAAGCTTGAAACCATTCCCATCCCTGCCCCCAGATCAAGATACAGAACATTTTAAGCATCTCAAAAGCCTCCCTAATGCCCTGTCCTGGTCAATATCCTACTCCAAAGGTAACCAATATGGTGATCTAAAAGACAGCTTTTCAAAATGGAAGTTAGATCATGCCAATCTCCTGTCTAAATCTCTCCAGTGGCTCCCCATTGCACTTAGACAACAATCCAGACCTCCTATCAGGGTGCGCAAGGCCCTGTGGTGTGGGCAAACTTTCTTTAAATGGCCAGATGGTAAATCTTTTTGCCTTTGTCGGTCATATAGTCTCCAGTCACAGCTATTCAACTTGGCCAGAGTATAGCAAAAGCAGCCATAGGCAATATGTAAATTAATGGGTTTGGCTGTTTTATAGTAGAATTTTATTTACAAAACCTGGCAGCAAGCCAGATTTAGCTCAAGGGCTGTAGTTTACAGACCCCTGCCCTGCCCAGTCCCCTTACTCACCTCTCTAACCCTTCTCCTCCACCATTTTTTTTCCAGAATACAGGCCTTTTTTTTTTTTTTTTTTTTTAATCTCAAACCTCCTTGCTCTTTCCTTCCTCTAGTATGTTGCTCCTACTTTTTTCCTCTTTCTGGAAAGTTCCTTCCCATCTTCAGGTTTCAACTCAAATATATAAAACATGTTAGAAAAGGGTTGTTTAAATATGTATTCCCTCCCCATTTATTGTTATTGCATCACCATGGAAATGCCCTTCATAGGATTGATAGCACTCTGAAATTATTTTTTCTGTTGTTTTCTTTTTCCTCCCACTGATTTATAAGATCCATGAGGGCAAGGAGTCTGTTTTTTTCACTGCTGTGAGGCATTTCTCCTATACCCAGAACAGTGTCTGCCATGTGGTAGGCATTCAATAAGTGTTTGTTGAATAAAGGAATGCATAAAATAAATCACATTAATGGATTTTCTAATGTTGAACCACTTTTATATCTCTATTTGGTCATGGTTGTTATATTTACATATATATTTAAAGTGAATTTGTTCCATAGATTTTACTTTTTTAGGGGGTTACTATTTCAGCCCAATATTGATATCAGGTTAATTAATATTAGCTAGTAGAATGAGTTGGGAAACTTGCCTGTTTTTCTGTGCTTACAGAAATCATTTGTTCACTGAAGGTTTGGTAGAATTTACCCCTAAAACTATTTGAACCTGGGGCCGTGGTCCAGGATTGGGGGTTGAGAGAATGACTCCTTTTCAGTTTCTCATAGAAAAAGTAATGAAATCAATAACACTTCTTCTTGAGTCCATTTGTGAGAGTTGATATTTTACGAGGAAATCTCATTTCACCTAGATCTCAAAGTTGTATGCAATAGTCTCTATTTTAAAATTTTAGTTTATATTTTTAAAATATTTTAGTCTTGTTTCATCCTCTTTTACATTCCTAGTATTTATGTGTTTACCCTTTTTTATGGTCAGCCTTGCCAGAGGCTTGTCTATTAGTATTTAAAAAAAACACTTTTAGCTTTACTAATTAAGTCTATATTGGGGAGATGTTTTCTACTTTATTAACACTATCTTTAATTTCTTGTATTTCCTTTGTTCATATTTTTTTGTACTACCTTCTTAAGTTGAATACTTGGTTCACTTATTTCCTTATTTCTTTCTTCCAAAAGCTTTTAAAATTCCAAAATTTCCCATGGATACTGCTTTGGCTGCATACACTAGGTTTTGAAGTGTAGAGATTTTATTTTATTTTTACTCATTACTCATATTTTCTGATTTTAAATTTGAGTTCCTCTTTAACCCTCAAAATTTTAGAAAAAGCTTACTTATTATATATGAAGTCTATTATAACAAGTTTTTAAATTATTTTAAAGATTTTATTTATTTATGTTGAGAGAGAGAACTTAAGTGGGGGGTGGGGGAGGATGGGAAGGGGCAGAGGGAGAGGGAGAAGCAGACTCCCTACAGAGCAGGGAGCCCAGATGCAGAGCTCGATCCCAGGACCCCAGGATCATGACCTGAGCCAAAGGCAGCCACTAAACCAACTGAGCCACCCGGGCGCCCCTATAACAAGTTTTTAAATTTTAATTAAAGTATTGCAGTTCTTATTTTAAATCGATTTTATTTGCCCATTTCTCTGAGAGGAATATTGGCTTCTCTTTATGACAGTGGTTTTGTTCATTTCTCTTTGTATTTCTAAAAGTTTTTGATTTAAATGTATAATGTATAAAGTTTTAGAACAGTAATATCTTGTTGGTGGATTTTTAGCCTTTTATCAGTATGGAATTTTTTTGTCCTTTCATGCCTTGCATTCTATTTTGTCTTGATAGTACTATTTACTATTGCTGCTGTCTTTTAGTTGGCATTTTGGGCAGTGGTTCTCAAACATGAATGGGCATCCATATCACTTCAAAAGTGTTTTAAAATGCAGATTTCTGGGCCCCACCACCAGTTTCTGATTCAGTAGGTCTGTGGTAGGGCCCTAGAATTTGCATTTCTAAGAAGTTCACTGGTGCTAATGATGCTGGTGGTGCAAAGGCCACATCTGGAGAACTGACCTAGTGTATGTATCTTTGTCCATCTCTTTATTTCTATTTTGTTTTACATTTGTCTTTTTAAAGAAATACATAGCTAAGATTTTGGGGTTTTGACCCAAACCAATTCTTTTTCTTTTAAGAGATGGATTTAATCCAATTAAATTTAAAGTCATTAATGATGTTTTTGTACCTGTTCTCGCAGAACTACTTTATGTTTACTATACGGCATGCTTTATTATTTTTTTTTTTTTACTTTTGCAAGATTTAAATTTCTTTTTCTTCTAGTGCTTTAGAAGTTATACATTAATTTGTATTCTCCTAGAGGTTACCCTTAATGTTTCAACGAAATTATTTAAACTTTGATTTTTGTGTCAATCTCCAGAATTATTCACAATTTATAATATCTTCCTCTTGAATAATACAAGGTGTTTAGGACTCCACTTAGTCATGATGCAATTTGGCATTTTGCTATATGGGTTTGAAAGTATTTGATTGAGGATATTTGCCATTATAAATGATTTGGATTTATGGGTTGTTTTTTTTTCCTGTGTACTACTTTTGTCATAATTTTTCAGGATTTATCTATGTTTATAAAATTAATTGTTAGAACCTGGTGCCATTTCTAGAGGTCATTATTTGTGAACTTTTTCACTTTCTTCCATGGATATTGACCTATTCCAGTTTTCTTCTGCTTAAGGCAATATTGATAATTCATATTTTCCTAGAAGATTATTAATTTCACTGATATTTTCAAGTTTAGTGATATATAATCACATATAATCATATTTTTCTCTAGGTTTATAGTTGATCACATTTCAAACATATTTTTGTTTTCTGTCTTCATGGTTGCACTTGTCAGAGGTCTACCTTTTCATTAATTTTTCCAGGAATTGGATTTAACAGTTCTGTGTTTTTCTAATACATTATATTCAGCTCTTTATTCCTTTTTGCATTCCTTAGATTTATTCTTTTGCAGTGGTTTTCATTGTATGGTTCAAGGACCTCTAGAGATGTCCCCAAGACCTTTTCAAGGGATTCACATCAAAACTATTTTCATAATAATAATACTAAGACTTCATTTACCTTTTATCACTTTAATTCTCTGAAAGTATGCAGTGGAGTCTTCCAGAAGCTACAGGACATGTGACATTGAAACAGACTGAATGCCAAAGAAATATGAGTATCCAGCTGTCTTCTATTAAGCTAGACACTAAAAAGATTTACAAAAATATAAACTAGTGCCACTCTTCTCACTAGATTTTTTTGTTTTGGAAAATAGAGACATTTTTCAAAAATATATATATATTTATATTATACATAATAGGTTTATTGTTTTTAAGGGAGTTAATGAATAATTTTTTATTTCTTAGTTTTACTTTATAATATGGCAAGTGTTGATAGATATTACCCACATAAATAAAAGCTTTTTGAGGTCTTCAGTAATTTTTAAGAATGTAAAGACTCCTGAGACCAGAAAGTTTGAGAATCACTGTTCCATAACTTGCTATCTAACATTTTATATTGAATATCTAGTTTATTTATTTTCATTCTTTCTTTTGAAAATGAACACATTTCTGTGAATTTATACAGATTCTTCATTGTCTATGTATAGCGTGTAATTTCTTTTTGGATTTGAGAGATATGTATATTCTATGAAGTTTGTGAGTTAAAAACCCAAACTGGGAAAATATTAACCAGGCAGATGTCTGATCAGAGCTAACTCTGTGGACTCAGTTATAATGGAAGCAGTGGCTTTTAGAACTCTGGTTTTACAAAAGCATATAACTCTTGAATTTATTCTAGTTAGTGAAAGCATATGTGCCTTCATTGACCAAGAGTGTTCCACGTACATTTCAGATAATTCAGAACTGATCCAAAATTCGTCTGACCTAATTAAAAAGGAAATCAGTTATGTCAGAGAAAATGTTAGGACCTATGATTCTGAGCTATAAATTTTTTGGAAGAATATAGAAGGAAAAGTATACAAGATATCTGAAGACTAAAAATAGTATGTTTTTTATGATACAGGTGTAACTACAACATTCCACTTAAATTCTTATTAAAAAGAAATTACAAATATGGTTTTCATACCAAAATGTTGAGTAGGTGATGCATTATGTAAATTAAAATAAGTGGGAGATATCTTGTGAAATAAAATACTGGAATAAATACAAATTCAGGTTTTAAAAGTTGGGATTGGACTATGAGAGAGCAAAATGTAGACGGAATTGCGGGTGGAACCTCTCTTAACCCAAAGAAGAATAAAATAAAAAATACAAGTTAATCTTTTAAAGATGGTGAATAGCTTTTAAGCAGTTTTTGTATTTGCCAGCAGGCATGGAGATTAAAATTTCAAAGTAAATTATATGACATATGAGAAGATAATGAGTACTATGTAGAAAAATAAGATGGGATGAGGCATAAGAAAAGGGATCGCTTTTCAATAGGGAAGTAAGGGATAACATCACTGAGAAAGTGACCTTTGAGCAAAACTTGAAGGAGAGGAGGAGGGAAGTCATTCTGGTATCTAAGAAGACATTCCAGACAGAGGGAACAGCAAGTGCAAAGGCCCTGGTACAGGACTATGTCTGGCATGTTTGGGAAATATAGAACTTACACATATAAAACTACGGTGAGGGCAATACAGAAATATGTCATAAAACAATTCTATAAATTAAACATGTAAGTGCTTGGTAGTGGGAAAATATTCCATGGCATTGAGTTTCTCCCACAAAATTTCTTAAGGGAGATGAGTTTATTGAAGTATAATTAACATACAATGTTATATTGGTTTCAGGTGTACAATATAATGATTTAACTGTACTATACATTTCTCAGTGCTGATCAGAACATGTGTTCTTTTAATCCCCTTTATCTGTTTCACCCATCCCCCCACCCAGGGGGAGATGAGTTTAGATCCAAGCCTTTCAGGAAGTAATTACCCAGTTTGACAAGGCAGAGGGCATTCAAGATGGAATAGTATATTAGTTAATATAGGTATTTACCTTTGTGCCAGGCACATAGTAAGGCATATTTATGTATTAGCTATTTTTTTTAGAGAAAGAGAATGCATGCGTGCGAGAGAGTTGGAAAGGTGGTAGGCAGAGGGAGAGAAAAAGTCTTAAGCAGGTTAAGCAGGCTCTCTACACCCAGCGACCCTGAGATCATGACCTGAGCTGAAATCAAGAGTTGGCCACTTAACTGACTGAGCCACCCAGGCACCCCTATATATTAGCTATTATTATTAAGGATAGCATGTATTATTAAGTTTTGTATGTGAGAAGTATATAGACTGGCTTAGCTGGTGAGTAGGAGTTGCTTTGGGGATGATCTAGCTACCATTTTTAAATTACAATTTTTACATTGCATGACATATTAAGTAGGATTTTTTTTCTATTCTATTTTTTTATTCTAGATACCAAAATAATTTCCCTGTCTCACCTTGAAATGACCTGGGCTAACAGAAGGAATTTTCCTGCATTGCTTGTGAGAATCTTACATAAATCGAAACTGCGATACTATGGAAAACCTGATAAAAAGATGATTGAGCCATACCAGGTATAAGTAATGACAAGATATTACATGTTAATGTAATAGTTATAGATTATAGCTTATAGACCTGACTCCATATTAGGATAATTTATGTTCAAATAATATTTTATAAGTTTAATTTAATAATTTTTAAAACATACATAAATGTATATTTCAAGGTATTTTTCTATAACTTCTTATACAAAAAGAAATTCTTTCTGTATTGGTACCTTGTAGTTCCCTGATTCAACTGGTCTCCTTCACGCTTTTTTCTGTATCTTCAGCCTTTTCTTCTCTACTGTGCTTTCTACACCAGCATAGAGACATACTCTAGTCTTTCATTTTAAAAAAATATAAAAATCTCCTTTGACCTCAGGACTCCTCTATTCCCTCTCTTCTTCTCTTCTGGCAAGCTCCTTGGAGAAGTAGTCTCTGCTAGATGTTTTCACTTTCTTACCTCCCATTTACTTTTCAACACAATTAGTTTGACTTTTTTCTTCAGCTGGTCACTCACTAGAGACCTTCTAATTGTCAAATCTAGCTGATACTTTTCTGTTATCTTGACTCTCTGTGCCACAGAATGTCAGTGAGAACTACCTTCTTGATTTCTGTCCTGTTTGGTTTCTTATTTAACATTTTACCATATTTTCACATGTTATCAAGAATTATTTTAAGTGTTTTATTAAGCTTTCATTATAACAGTTATACATATTTGAGGGAATTTGGGAAATGCAGAAAGCTATATAAATAAAGCTGGTAAGTAATATCACCCCAAATTCTACCAGAGCCACTATTAATATCCAAGTGTTTTATTCCCTTTTTTGTATGTATATATCATGTCTACATACATACATAACATATATATGCACATATCTCACATCTACGTGTATATGTATGCATATCCTATATTGCATGACTATGTCATATATTAAATTATCTTACAAAATGGAAATCATATTGTACATACAATTTTGTATCACTTAACATTTCCTTAAGTATTTTCTATCACTAAAAATCATAACTTTTCATAGTTACAGATTGTATCATAACTTATTCAGTCATTCCCCTATAGTTTTGCTTTCTTGTTCTTAAAATGAGAATGCCCTGAGATAAAAGTAACAAATATGCATGTGCTATTTCACTCTTTTTTTCTAGACCTTTTTAGAAGTTGCTGACAGTTCAGGCACGGTGTCTGTGATTATGTGGAATGCCCTGTGTCCTGAATGGTATAAAAGTTTGCGGGTTGGTTTAGTTCTTCTGCTTCAGGATTATTCTGTTAAAAAGAGTTACCCATTCAGGATGCAGCCTCTACCGGTGGATCCACAGATCAAACTAATTTCTACAATGGGTTAAGTATTCGATAAATTTATTGTTTTATGGCTATTTTGTTTGTATAAATTTGTAAAGTACCATATCAGCCAAAGGCTCCTAAAAATTGCTGAATCTGTTAGAATGTGGGGAACTTTTAAATTCCTTTATCTATACAAATTTTAAGCAATCACTTAATAAATTATTTATTATTGCGTTTATTAAGAAGAAATAGTGTGAGATATTTATTGTTGATTAATGAATGAGCTCCACTTTAGGAGGTACTTTTTTTGTTCTATTTTTGTATTATAATACTAAATTAATGACTTGAATATACTTTTCTGTTACTGTAAGGTGCTATTCAAAAAGGCTTTTGTCAGCGTTTTACTTTGAAATAATTTCAAACTTAGGTAAAAGTTGAAAGAATAGTACAAAGAACTCCATATACCCTTTACACGGATTCAACAGTTGTTAACATTTACCTTTACTTTATCATCTCCACCTCTCTCTCTATATATATTTGTCCTCTGAAACATTTGAGAGTAAGTGGCAGCCATCACACATACCCCTTTACCTCAAAACACTTCAGTAATATTTCAGTGTGTATTTCCTAAGAACAGGAACATTCTATTCTATAATCACAGTACAGTTATCAAAATCAGGAAATTTAAAATTGATAAATTGCTGTTATCTAGCCTGCGGTCAGTATTCAAATGCAACTGAATTGCTGCAATTTTGAAAAGGCTCTTCCTAATTAGTATTGAAATCAAAGTTTTGACACCTTGGCATCATGCTAAATATTTTTGGAGCATTACAATTATTAAGTGGTTGTTTTCAGATGTGGATATGAATTTTTTGCCTTTCCATTTTTCAAAATGGTAGATTATATCACTCAAGTTTAAGTATTGTTTTTGGCTCATACTAGTTTTATACTGGACCTGTAATTCTATGTATTTTAAATTCCCTACTAATACATTAAGCTAAATTACTTGGAGAATGTGCAGATAATATGGCCTTTGTTCACTGTTTCCTTAAATATATGTTTATTTACGAAAATCTCATATGATTCTTTATTAAAATCTTAAGGATTTGGTAGACATCAATCATGTCTTGCTGGATGAATAAGTCATTACCTAGTAGTCTAGTACAATTAGTCCATTATCTCATTGCTCTTTATTATAGAAAGGTAAGAAATTAAACTGATATTGATGTTGGGACTTCAGAATACAGGAAAAAACTGGCAAAAAGCTGATTTGCAACATGTATTATTATGTCTGTCAATTTGTAAATTCTTTCCACAACCAAGCATGGAAAAAAATGCTTTAGTAAAAATTGAGACATTTGTCAATAACAGATAAGGTAAGTAAATTTGTTGATGTCACTTAATCACTGGCACAGTGAAAGGTAAAACCTAGTTTTTCTGACCCCTAACCTAGTGTTCTTTTTATGAGATACACTGTTTTTCTGGTGTAAAGAGAATTCATTTAAATCACAGTTTTTACATGGCTGTGGGCAAATCTACAAATGTGTCTGGTATTAATAGCTGTTTCTAAACCTTAAAAACATATGGAAAGTAGAACAATAGATAGCATGTGGTCAATAGATAAACAGCTACTAAAACTTAACACTGAAATTGAATCAAGCAGTATGCTACCTCTGCTATATAGAATTACAGGGCCAGATTTTCATAATGGAAACTCCCTTTAGACATGAGAGGCTATTTATACTTTCAGGTAAATAATTGCAAATATAGAAATTATTTTTTAAAATGAGAGGCTTAGATGAGAATATATTGAAAATGTTTCTTTTAGTCTTTAAAACAGTTTTACTTTTTATCAGTGTTAGCATCAGTCTACTTTATCCCATACCTTTTTAATAAGGAATAGGACTTTTTCGCTCTTTATCAGGGGTCAGCGAGCTATTTCTATAAAGGTAATATAGGTTCTGTCATAAGTACACAGCTCTGCCTTTATAGAGTGAAAGCAAACAGAGGTAATATGTAAGGAATGGGCATGGCTGTGTTACAGTGAAACTTTATTTGCAAAAACAAGCAACCATCTGCAGGCTATAGTTTGCTGAGCCTACACATATATGCAGAGCTCAACCTTGGCTGGACATTACTATCGCTTGGGGAGCCTGAAAGAACCATAGGCATGCCAGGTTCAGAGATTTTGATTCGGTTACTCTGAAGAGGGAACCAAGACATTGATGTGTCTTTAAAAATCCTCAGGCGATTCTAATGCACAGCTAGAGTTGAGAACTACTGACTTATGATCTTTAAAAAGCTCAAATGGATTAAGGATCTTTGGAAGGGAAATGACAGTTTTGTAAACCATGCTAGACACAAGAGATACAAAGATAAGTAATACAGCGTTCTACCCTTAAAAAATTAGTCTAACGGTAATATATTACACTGTATGTTAACTAACCAGAATTTAAATAAAAACTTGAGAAAAAATAGTCTAATGGTACAGTTCATTAAGATGAACAGATTACAATAAAATGAAGGATTAATGACAGTAAAAAGTAAGAAGATGTGATGAACAAAAGGGGAGAGGAAAGGAACAGAAATGTAGTTGAAGAAAGAATGAATGGTCAGGAGAATGGGAGAATGAGTTGGATAGAAGAAAGTGTGAGTGAGGGTTACAAATAATACCAGGGTAGTTTAAATGTTATGAGTAGGTTAAATGAGAAAGAGTATATATTGGGGGCCAGTGTTGGTCAGTAAGGGAATAAGGGTTTGTGGTACCATCACTGCCTTCTAGGTATTGATGTTGAAAGACAAACTGTTGGGGTAAGTGATCTTGATTTATTTTTTCATATTTACATGTGTAGTTCCAAGTTACAGACACTAAGATATAATTTTTTTTAAAGACCAAATAAATGGAAGCCTATAAAGGTGAAAATTCTCTTGTAAAACATAGGAGATATATATATATATATATATTTTTTTTTTTTTAAAGATTTTATTTATTTGACAGAGAGAGACACAGTGAGAGAGGGAACACAAGCAGGGGGAGTGGGAGAGGGAGAAGCAGGCTCCCCTCTGAGCAGGGAGCCCGATGCAGGGCTTGATCCCAGGACCCTGAGATCATGACCTGAGCCGAAGGCAGACGCTTAACGACTGAGCCACCCAGGCGCCCCAAACATAGGATATATTTGCTAGTAATGTGTGGTTTTGTATATTGTCATTTGGCATATAATTCTGTCCTACCTTTTATCAAATAGTATTCAGCTAGCATCCCAAATAAACATTTTAAAATCTTGAGATTTTTCAGACTGTATTGAATAATACCCACTGAGGTAATAGCATCAAGGATTTGGGGTTTTGGTGGGAAGGGGTTATTTATTTCATTCAAAATCTTAGCATTTTGGAGCTGGAAGGGAACTTAAATATAATCAGGTAACTATGACTATGAAAGTACTTTGTAAAATGCAAACTATTTTGTAGGTGCAAGGTAGTGTCATGTAATACAAACTTTCCTCACTTACATATGAAAAGACTGAAACTCTTAAAGGTAAAGTGAATTTTCTAATCACATGGCTGCTAATAGGCAAGATGAGAAATCAAGTATCTTCATCCTGGTTTTTTGTTTTTTTGGTTTTTTTGAGACAGAGAGAGAGCATGCTCGAATGTGGGGGGGGAGGGGCAGAGGGAGAGAGAGAATTCCAAGCAGGCTCCACACCCAGCACAGAGCCTGATGCAGGGCTTGATCCCAGGACCCTGAGATCATGACCCAAGCCGAAATCAAGAGCTGGATGCCCAACTGACTGAACCACCCAGGTGCCCCCTCTTCATCCTGTTTTAATCTTTGTTTGCTAAACAGCAAATTCTTAGAAAATATTACCTACTGCATAAAAGGGGATAGAAAGCCCTCTAAATAAATAGAGAAATAGCCCATGTTCCTAGGTAGGAAATCAGTCTCAATTTCATAAGTATGTCAAGTACCCCCAAATTGATCTGCAGATTCAGTGCTATTCTGTAAGATTTTTTTTTTTCCGGAACTGACGAACTGACTAAAATTTATATGGAGGCACGTAATTATAGAGACTAGTCAAGACAGTTCTGAAGAAAATAAGGGGCTGTAGAGAGAGTAAAGACTTCTCCTACAAATGTCATGAGTTATTATAAAAAATTTATGACCATGTAATATAGGTATAGGTATAGACAAACTGACCAGTAAATCACAATATGACCGAGAAATAGCCCTAAACACACAAAAATTTGATATGACAGATGTGCTATACAGATCATCAAGGAAGGAAGAACTATTCAATAAATAGTATTGGAAAAAAATAATTACATACTTGAGAAAAAAAATGACATTATATCCCTATCTTATACTGTATAAAAAGTCAATTCCAGATATAGCGAATGTAAAAGGCAAAACTTTTAGAAGAACTTATAAAGAAATATGCATTTGACCTTGGAATAAGGAAGGATTTCTTGGATAGGACACAGGAAATAGCATTTGTAAATGAATGATTAATAAACCCAGCTTACATTGAAATATTTTTTTTGGTTTCAATTTATCTTTTTATTATAACATGAACTAAATTTAAGAAATTAGTCTTTTGACTTTATTTCCCAGAGTTGTTGGATCTAAATGACAATATAACTCATTATGAAAATATACTGAAAAATACAAGAGCTGATGTAAAATGGTTATCAAGGTTCCAGGTATCAAGGGATTAGAGAAAGTGAAGAATGAAACCAGTCAGGCTGCAGCCTGATAGACGCAGGATGCGCTGGTTTAGCAAGGTGCCATCAAGGCATAGGAAGATCATCAAATGTGTGGTGATAAGTCACAGCATGAGAAACATCTCCGTCAGGCAACTTCCTACCCTTTTTTGTTTGGTAAATTGAGTTTTTCTTCATTTAATAACTTAGGATTCTCTTAAACTAACATTTCAAAATTAAAATAATTCATCAATGGGGCGCCTGGGTGGCTCAGTTGTTAAGCGGCTGCCTTCAGCTCAGGTCATGATCCCAGGGTCCTGGGATCGAGCCCCACGTCAGGCTCCCTGCTCAGCGGGAAGCCTGCTTCTCCCTCCCCCACTCCCCCTGCTTGTGTTCCCTCTCTCACTGTGTCTCTCTCTGTCAAATAAATAAATAAAATCTTAAAAAAAAATAATTCATCAAACAGGAGTCATTTTTATAGGTAAGGTAAATCACAGGATAATGTATTAGGAAAATTTTGTTCCTTTTTAAATCAGAAAGCCTTCAAGTGGTCAGGGATTGATGGAGTGGGGATGACAAATGTACATTTCAGATTTTCATCACCAATGAAAAAATAAAGCATTTTTATAGACTTAAAACTGTCAGTGCATTTAGATTTTGGTGAAGGAAAATTTAAAGTACCTCTACAATAATACAATGTTAATAAAAATTGGCCATGTACTGAGGTCATTTTAGTGAGCTACCATCATGTAAATATAAGAAAGGTAATTTCTTGATCCAAATCAGTGAAATTGTAAAAAAAGATTGTCTCTAGAGGACATTTTTTGAGAACAGTGCTTTTTCAGACACATTCTGATATTCAAATTCACTTTATAGCACAATTATAGATTAACCTTTTAATTACATTTTTTTTTTTAATTTTATTTATTTGTTTGTCAGAGAGAGAGCGCACAAGCAGGGGGAGCTGCAGGCAGAGGGAGAAGCAGACTTCCCACTGAACAGGGAGCCCGATGCGGGGCTCGATCCCAGGACCCTGGGATCATGACCTGAGCCAAAGGAACACGCTTAACTGACTGAGCCACCCAGGCGTCCCTAATTACATTTTTCTTAAAAAGCTGTGAGATTTCTGTTTCTTTGGGAGATATTTTCACCACTGCATTGTTCAGTTCCACAGGTTAAGCTTTCTTCATTATTGTTAAGAACTTCATACATGTTAGAGATATTGCTGTTCATTGCTTTCTCGTCTTTTCAAAAAGACACAGGGAGACTTGCTAGACTAAAGCTGACGTCTTTAAAGGCATGCAACAAGAATATTCCCACAATGATTGTAAAGAAGTCAGTCAAAGTACCAATGACATCATCAATAGGCTTATCTTGCCACTCCTTAAAAAGAAGAGCTGAACAAGTTAAAACTGATGTTGTAAAGAATAGGTAATATATTGGAGTCATAATGGAAGTGTTGAATATATCCAGGGCCCTCCCTGTTCAGGCAATTAATCTGTGTGCTCACACAGACTGTAAGGCTCAGCAGCAGGATCCAGGCCAGGGAATGTTGCAGCACAGGCTTTCCAGCAAACAGCTCTTTGATAGCAGTGCCCAGGCCCTTAACACAGGAGACTGAAAACGCTCCGATTACAGAGCAGATTGTTATGTACACAAGAATGTTTGTCTGTCCGTGGCGAGGTCCAACCACGAAGATTAATATCAATGACATAATAACCACAAGTGTTGCAAAGACCACAAAACCTGGATCTCCCTGCTTGTGAGACATTTCAAGTCTCGATCTCCTCTTCTTTTGGAGTGTGAATGACCATAACTGTAGATCCTAGAATACTTACCAAACATCCAATTTTCCCATGAAGATTAAGTCTTTCATTTAGAAAGTATGAAGAAGGAACAGCACTTACTAGGACACTGAGAGGCCCTATCAGAGTCACTAGGGTGGCTGGTGTAAAGGCATATGCAACAAGGTTGGCCACCCCCCCTGTTCCCATTGATAGCAATCCAGCCCACCACAACCATTCTTTAAGATACGCATGGCCACCTTGACCTGCTCTCATGGAGCCTTTCCCGGCAAGTCACAGAAGACTTGTTTTTTTTTTTTTTTTCCAAAATGAAACTCCCGCCAATGAAAATGCTGGAGCTCATAGCCAATCCCAAACCAATGTAAAAGTCTTATTTTCCATGCTCCTGGATCATTTCGTTTGTTACTAAAGTTCTTGTGAGTCACAACAGAGAAACCACTGGTACTGGAGGCAGGATTATGCAGTCTTCAAATATGTAAGTTTAATAGGATCTCTTTTATGAAAAAAAGGCTGGAAGCGGTTAAAGATGACTTATTCATTATCATTTCCTTGTAAATAATACTGTTTATTCTCATTTTAAGTTTTAAACCCTGGCAGAGTAGCTCCAGCTCCACTTGGAGGCCGGCCATGCGGCTTCCCCATGCAGCGTCCCCCCCACTATCTGGCCCTGGCCACCTCTGCTCACAGGCCCACGCAGACCTCATGGGCGGCCGCCCCTTGAGCTGGGGGGGGGCAGGGGAGGGTAGCACCTTCATCTCAGTACAGAAGGAGATGAGAGCATCTGGGGCTGCCAATTCCTCCATGGGGGAGTGTAGAGGGGAACCTGCCCCCCACGACCTGCGACCCCCCCGCTACCCCTACATTGAAATTAACTTTTTTTCATCAAAAGACACCATAAAAAGAACGAAAAGCAATGCACACATGGGTGAATGTATTTGCAATAATATAATCAACAAAGTATTAGTGTCCAATATATATAAAGAATTCCTTCAAATAAATAAGAAAAAAACAAGGGGCGCCTGGGTGGCTCAGTGGTTAAGCAGTTAAACGTCTTGGGGAGCCTAGGGTTGGAACCCAGTGTCTGCCTCCCTGCTCAGCAGGGAGTCTGCTTCTCCCTCTGCCTCTCCCCTGCTTGTGTTCTCTCTCTCTCTCTCTCTCAAATAAATAAATAAAATCTTAAAAAAAATAAGATAAAAATTCAATAGAAAAGTGAGCAAAAGACACAAGCAGGTATTTCACAAAAGGGGGTGCATGAGGGGCTCGTGGGTGGTGCAATTGGTTAAACGTCCAACTCTTGATTTTGGCTCAGGTTGGGATCTCAGGGTCATGAGATCAAGTCCTGCTTCCAGCTCCATGCTCAGTGCGGGGTCGACTTATAAGACTCTCTCTCCCTCTCCCTTTGCCCCTCTTCCCCACTCTCTCTCTCTAAAATAAAAATAAATCTTTAAAAAAATTTAAAGATGATGCATGGATGTATCATAAATATATGAAATGTCATTCAACATAATTAGTAATAAGAGAAGTACAAATGAAGACCACAACAAATTGTCATTTTGTGTCACTAAATTGACAAAAAATAAATTTGATAGTAGCAAAATTTGGAGAGGATGCTGGTCAATGGGAATTCCTACACATTGTTGGTAGAACTATAAATAGGTTAATTACTTGAAAATAGTTTAGAATTAGCCTGTAGAGTGGAACTTTTGTACATTGTACAATCCAGGGTTTCCCTCCTGGGTATAATACCCTAGAAGAATTTTTCCTGGGTGCACAGGGAGATATGTACAAAAAATTCATAGTGACCCTGTTTGTAATAGCAAAAACAGGAAATAATACAGATGTCCATCAACACGATAATGGGTAAACGAAATTGTAATATATCAACACCCTGGAACATTATTCAGCAGTGGGAATAAGAAAAAAAAAAAGCACTACATGCAGCTACATGGGTGAATTTTAGGACCATAATGTTGAGTGAAAAGGGTAGCCCTAGAACACTGAATATGGTATGAGTTCATCCATATAAAGTTAAACAAAACAAATAGTATTTTGTTTGGGCAAAAACATATAAATGACAAAAACTTTTTTTTTTTTAAATTAAGAAAAATGATAAAACACAAAATCTAAGAAATGGCTAACCTTTGGTCAAGAGATAAGTAGATATGATAATGTAGGAATAAGTAGAAGAAAGCTATTGATAATGGTCTAGTTCTTAGGGTTAGTGGTGGGCTCAAAAGAGTTCAGTCTAATATTTTGCTGTGTAATTTGTGCACATGTATATTCTTTTATCTGTATTAAATGTCATATTAAAGTAATGTATTTGTTTTTCAGAAATCTGCCTGAACCTTCGAGATCCTCCAACTAACATAATTATCATTCCAGAAAAGCAGGTGAAACCTGAATGGAGATTGCCAAAATTAAATCACCGCTTTATCACAAGGTAGAATACTCATGTAAAATACCTTAAATATTAATTTTTAACTTTAGCCACTGAAACAGTATATTATTATTGCTCAAAATCTACCCCAAATTATGGAGTATCAACTATATAGATATATATTTTCACAATCATAATTTTAGAATGCTTTTTCACTGTTTAAAGATACAATATTTAACAATTTTGCTTTTTTTAGGTCAGAACTGGATGATATGCCAGAAAATCACATCTGTGATGTTATTGGCATTTTAGTTTTTGTAGGAAGGGTCCAGCGGTCAAAAAAGAAAGGTAAGCTTTTAAAATTGAAAGCCATAAAAAATATTTTGGTGAATAGTTCTGTGCTCATATACGCATAATTGTTTACCTTCATTTATTCTAATATCCTATCCATATAGAAAACCGTGAAGATTTTTGGTCATATCGTTGGATTCACATCGCTGACGGGACTTCAGAACAGCCATTTATAGTGGAGTTGTTTTCTACATCTCAGCCAGAAATATTTGAGAATATTTACCCAAGTACTCAATCCAGTATTTGCATCTTTTTATTTTTGGAAATGGGGGCATTAACTTAAAATGTTAAAGTGTGTACTGATTTACAGGGTGGCACGATACTGAGTTAGCAAATTCAAGCAGTGTGATAGCATGTTTAAATTTTTTCTGTATTAATATTATATTTGGTATTACAGATATTAACCACCTTCTGGTTGTCTAGTCAGAATTAATTTGGGATTGAAACCAGTTTTTCAGAAAACAGGTGCTCTTATCAATTCTCATTATTAGCATTTCAGGCATAAAAGCTTAACATTCAGTGAAACTAAAACATAGGCAATCAGTTCCCTTTGTATCCATTTTGAAATTGACTAAGTAGACCACAAAAAAAGACAATGAAGACTTTACTAATATCGAATTAACTGGTAGAGGCTTGACAGACTGTGTAATTAAATAATGACAGTGGTAAGTATGATTTCATTTGAGTATTAAATTAATATTACATTGGCAATGTTATACCAGCTGGTCAATATTTTAGTTACTTTGGTGTTGACATTTCCCGCTTGCATTTATTCAGATACAGAGGTATTTTTCCCACTAACTTTATTCATTTGAAAACATTTTAGGTATGCCTCAGATCTATTATGATAAGAAAAAAGTATATTTAATACTTTTTAACAACTTCAGTGAATTTTTCCTTATACCAACTTGTACTACTACAAAGCTATTATAGCTACAGTGTGTTATTTCACTATTTTTTCAAATGATTATATGAATAAAATACTGATTGTTAAATGTCTGCCAACACTGGGAAAACTCCCAGTCTTGACCATACGTAATTTTTAAAATCAACAAGGTAAAAATTGTAGAGCATCAGGATACTTAGAGACCATATAAAGAGTTGTTCTGCTACACCTTTATTGGTTATTACAAAATAGCATTCCACACCATTCAGATATTACCTTATTAGTTTCTACCATCTGCTTGTGAGATTTTAAAATATATCTGGATGGAGCTAAACCTCACGCCAGCTATTGAGGGAGAGGGCAGAAAGAATTTTAGCCAAAACCAAGGCATGGGCTTCCAAGGTGAGTGGAGCTATGATTTCTCATGTAACTTCTCTCAGGGCATAAATGATTGATAGTGATGACTTCTCATGACGATTCCATTACCTCGTTTTAGGTGGGTTTTATGGCCAGGGCCCTCTCTCTTTGTAGCCACTTGAAACAACAAGTTGACACAAGTTTTAGATAATGATTTTTTCAGAGAAATGTTGCCAAGTATACATGTTCTATTTCTTCGGATAATGGGAAATACATCTTTCTAAGAAAGCCTTATACAGACCTTGGTGAGATTTACTCTAGTACAGTAGTTGACAACATTTGCAATTTATGTTCATATTTTGACCAAGATGAAAAAAATTATCAAATGAATGGTGAGTATTGAGGGGGCTTCAGGCCCATGAAGGGGAACATGACCAAGTATCTTCTAGAATAATACCAGAATCCTTTGGTAGTAGGGAATCTTTTTTACTTTTGATTAAGGAGAGTGAAAAACTAAGGAGAACTAATATTGAGTGTTTGCTATGTACCAGAAGCTCGTACATGTTATCTCATTTTGTACTCCTAGTTACCTTCTTAAAAGTTGGTGTTTTTACAGATTTACAGGTGAGGAAACAAAGGTCCAGAGGAGTTAAGTAATTTCTTGGATGTCAAACAGCTAGAAGGTGTCAGGTCGGAATGTCTGATTTTTAACAGTCATGAAATGAGAATTAGATGTTTCTGTGATATTCCTATATCAACATCTTTAACCATGAATAGTGGCATATTTGTAGTTTTGTAAATAAAGGAAGAGTGATGTTAGTTGAGAGTTACTCTTAGTCATTTCAACAGATTTATTTTTGTTGCTATAAGATAAAGAATTAGGAAATGTTAGATACAGTGAATGAATTTATCGTTATTATCATACTCTAGGGAAGTATTATCTCAAATGAGAACTTACCATTATTGTGAGATACAAGTATTTACATTTATTTCTTCATTTCCTAGTTCATAAGACTATAACCATTTTGGCATGTGATAAGTTAAAATTTAAAAAAATGTTGTTGGCTTAATGAAACTTTACCTAACTAATTGATAGACAGTTGAAAACAATTCAGCAAGGTGAATAGTAAAGAATGGGTTGTATAAGCCCTGTCATGGAGACTTAAAGTCTAATTAAGATAAACACATGCATAAGGAAATTCAAGTTAACAGTGTATACCCCTATCTGGTGGAAGGAGTCAGAGTAATTCAGGGATCAGTGTTAGATTGGGTTAATCAGTAAAAGCATCCTGGAGAAACTAAGCGTTTTTTCTCTGTAGGAAATAACTGTTCACACTCAGTTGTATGCCTGATTAGAGAGACTTGCCATCTTCAACTGTGCAAGCAGTAACTTCAGTTAGGTGCAGCCACTGTACTTTCTAAAGGAAAAGTAAGTGTTAGATCCTTTATCTAAAGAAAAAGGTAAGTGTTAGATCCTTGTTGCTCCCAGTGTGGTCAAAGGGCTGGCAACACTAGTATCACCGAGAGCTTATTAAGAAGTGGAGAATCTCAGGCCCCACTCTAAAACTACTGAATCTGAATTCGCATTTTAACAATTGTCCCAGGTGATTCCTATGTTCATTAAAGTTTGAGAAGCACTGTGTTAGATACTGATCTTGGTATGTCCTCTTCAAAAGGCAGAAGTTTCTTCATAACTGTTTTCATTTTTACAGTGACCTATTTCGTGTGTACACAGTTGAAAGTTGTCAGGAATGACACCCAAGTACCTAAACTGCTTTACCTAACCACTACAAATGAGAGCCGAGTGTTTATTACTGGTGAGCAATATCTTGGTTTATACTTTATTGGAGATGTAATATATTTTCTATTAATTAAATTAATTTTTATATCACAACATTCAACCACAAGATAGCTTTGTTTTGACCTCCTTTATTGCTGTAAGGATGTTTTGGCAAAGAATATTTAGCCTGTGAAATGTATTGCTTCTAGATTAATTATGACTGAAGCAATGATTTTGTGACTCACTGGAGAATTGCATTTATGTCCTTGGGTTAACTTTAATTCCTGCTTGATGTAAGGTAGATAATCATAAATTGCTTTGATAGATTGAAGACTGTTAGGCCCTATATCATAATATGGATACAGTAAACAATATTTTTAAATACTAACTAAAAATGTTCATCAAATTTTGGTCCCTGAGCTCAGATTTTACTTATATAACAAGAAGAGTCTTATTAGTTGTCTAGAAGCACATCATTTTTCTCCGTTCTTTCTGATAACGGGGTCAAAACAATAAAGTTTAAAGTTTCCAGATGAGTGAAGAAATAGTGTGGAGTGGTGTGCTTACTCAAATACTACCATGTTGATAATTAAAAAATTTGTCAATAGAAGAGTCCTAGGAAGGATGTAATACACATCTTTGTCAATACCTCATTTTATAAATACTAACAATAATCACATGTAAATGATACTGTTAAATATGTTTTAAGAACATGAATTTAAATGCTGAGCTATATCATAGGCAATTCAGTTCAAACATGATGCCATACCTTTAGGTTAATACATGATTTAAAAATCAGTTTTTTAAGAAGATGCCAACCATTTTGATAGTTAGAAAAATCCAGATTATTAGTTTTCTTTTCATTATGACTTTATCCTGTAGGCAGCTATGGTTTAGTCCACTTAAATTCTAATATGTCTGATTTCCTTCTCAACGTAGGATTGGTTTACTGTCTTTGATAATTTTTGTATACATATTAAGTGTAATCTGCTACGCAGTGAATAAATGAACTTCTTTTCTTGGTGACACAAGAGATTATTTTGATATACTGTTTTTATACAAAAAAAGTCCATACAATTCATTACAGTGAGTTTTTTTCTCATTTTTTGGTTTTACCCTTCTTGCAAAAAGGTCATAGAGGCCAGCCATATACCAACGACACCAAGGTAAAAAACTTTATTCATTGGATTAAAACAAGGACCGATTCTGAGGAAGTGAAGAATACTGTTATTGGTGGATATTACCCCTATCCACCAGTGCCAGAGACATTTTCAAAGTATAGTAGTTCTGTCAAAGGTACTAATGTAATTATTCGTCATGTATGATATGTTTCTATGCCATACGTGTGATAGATATCATGAGCTAATATGTAGCAACACTCACTGATAAAAATTTTGTCTCTATGAAGATCTAAAAATACATGTCATGCCTCCTAAAGGTTAATATTTGGATTTTATTAGACTAGAAGAAGGGAGAACATAGATGATGACTAACTGGACATCATATCTTGATTCAATGTTATTGAGATCAAATCTGACTTTAGTAGATCCAACTCCTATGACGTTACATACAGAGACTAAAGATATCAAGGAGACACTGGATAATTTGATAACAAGATACTGACACTGTATTATGCTACTCTTGTGGAATGATATATATTGGATATTACATAGTTGAGCGCTACCTTTAAATAAAAATGACACCAAAATAAATGAGGTGCAGAATAAGTACTGATGAGAGGCCTAACATTAATTTATTTTAGTAGAATTAAGATATGATGGTTGAAGAGTTTAATATAAGTATATTCTTTTTTTAAAAGCTGTGGGATAATTGCATGGTTTGGGGAAAAAAAGAGAAACCTTGAAATACTGACCTACCATCATCTAAATATTGGCATCCTTTTGTACTTCATAATGCCAGCAATATGTAGTATATGGTTGTATATATTAAAATGTATATTTCTGTGCAGTGGCTAGGCAACACTTTATACTTTGAAATATGATGTGTAAATTACAGTTGACCCTTGAACAACACAGGTTTGAACTTTACAGATCCACTTATATGTGATTTGTTTCAATAAATACACATACAGTACTGTAAATATTTTTTTCTTAGGATTTTCTTAATGTTTTCTTTTCCCTAGATTACTTTATTGTAAGAATACAGTATATAATATTTATAGAAAATATGTGTTAATCAACTGTTTATGTTGTCGATAAGGCTTCTGGTCAACAGTAGGCTATTAGTAAAGTTTTGGGGGAGTCAAAATTTATACATGGATTTTTGACTGCAAGGGGTTTGGTGCCCCTAACCCCCCTGTTGTTCAGTGGTCAACTATACATTCAATATGCAAAATTTCTGTTTCAAATTAAGACTCCAGACTAGAGGACTGTATCGCAATTTAACTGATAACTATATTTTGCCTATTTTACAAAAATTGCATAAGGGGATGATGTCAAGCATCAACATAAATTTCACAAATTTAAGTTATGTAGCAAGTTTATGATTTCATGTTGTGAAATGACATTGCAAATCTAATTCTTATTTTTATCATTTCAGTTCTTTAAAACTTACAATTTCCCCGGAATTATTCTTTTGCAGTTGAGTCGCTCTTGACAGCTATAAGTGAAGTGAGGAAGGAGATTGAAGACTTGCAGTATAGGGAACAAAAGCGCATTGCAATTCAGGGGATAATTACTGTTATAAAGTATATCCCCCATGCCAGTGCAACTGAAAGTGCCTCAGCATCAGAAACACTTCGGGTATGGTGCCAGAGAATTAATAGTATATCTCTGAATGCACTGCGATCATAATTACAATTGGTACCTTGTACATTTTATTCAGAACTCACATGTATTGACGCTTAATGATGTAAACCTCAGAGGGAAAAAAAATCATTTATGTGTTTCGTTTGTTTCCTTTTTCTCTCATTTATTTTGGAGCAGGCTGGGCTGAAGTTCACAGCCTCTGATATTTCCCAAGGCCTTCAACACTTGGTATCTTATTTTTGCTTTCTGCATAATTTGAGCCTATTATGATTCTCTTTACTTAAATTCCCAGGTGGTATGTATGATTATATTCTTTCCATTCCTTTTGTCCAGGCCAGAACTATAGGAACACTTTCACAGGAAATTTTTATCTTCATATCTGGCATGGCAGTCTCACCCAGATTTTTTAAGACATAGCAATGACTCTTGTAGGATAAAGGCTCTAGTAGAAAAGGCCATTACTGGAATCTAGGCACAATCAAGACAAATGAGTTAATTTTTTCTGTGAATTTATCTTTTTAAAACTTATTTCTAGGATTTCTGTTCATATGGAAATAAGCATCCAATCTAACTTTTCAGTTATATTAGTATAAGAAGGACTTTTATTTACCTTCCTTTAAAAAATATTTTAATACCAGATGCATTAGGATAAATATAATCCTATCTATAAATCAGCTTTATGAAAGCACTTTTATGATTGCAAAAATGTTGTCATAACTCTTAAGATTATAAAAAATGGATAAACTAAAATTATAGTCTTTTAAGAAAAATAATTTTTGTGCATTAGTTTAAAATGTTTTCTCTAAATTTTTGGTTTTAGAATGCTAACCGACCCTCAACATCCCAAGCAGCTAGGAGAGAAAATCAAAGTCAGGAAAGAGATAATAATAAACGGCATCAAGATGATGATCCTATGAGCTCTCAGTGTTTTCAAACTGCATATACAAGCTTGAGCCCTACCAAGAAAAAAAGAATTCTGCAAGGGCCATATGCCAAACTGTAAGTCATTTGTATTAAGTATACACATAGCATATTAATTTTTTTTTTATTTCTACCATGTAAAATGACCAATTCCACTAGAAGTGGTATTAGTTTTCTAGGGCTGCTAAAATCCAAGATCAAAGCATTGGCAGAGTGAGTTCCTTCTGAGGACTGCAAGGCAGAATCTCTTCCATACCTCTCCCCTAGCTTCTGGTGGTTTATGGCAATCTTTGGCATTCCTTGTCTTCTAGAAGCATCACTTCAATCTCTGTCTTCATTTTCACATGGCATTTTCCCTGTGTGCATACCTGTGTTCAAATTTTCCCTTCTTATAAAGACACCAGCCATATTAGATTAGGGACCTATTCTGGAGTACTGTTCTACTCCAGTAAGACCTCATCTTAATCAATTATATCTTCAGTGACCCTATTTCCAAAAAAGGTCTCATTCTGAGGGTTATTGAAGATGTAATTGGTTATGTATTGGTAGTCATACTTAGTAGGGACATGGTTCAGCCCATAACAGTCTGCCATCTGGCCCCTAAAAATTCATGTCCTTCTCACATGCAAAATATGTTCAACCCATCAGAACATCCCAGAAATCTTAACCCATACTAACATCAACTCTAAGTCCAAACTCTCATCTGAACATCATCTAAATCATGTATTGTTGAAATGCAGGGTGATTTCATCCTGGGGCAAAATTCTTTACATCTGTGAACCTGTGAAACTAGACATGTTATCTGTCCAGAACACAATGATAAGACAGGCAGAGGATAAGCATTCCTATTTCAAAAGGGATAAATTGGAAAGAAAGGGGGTCATGCATCACAAGCAAGTTCAAAACCTAGCAGGACCAATTCCAATTGATTTCAAGCCTCCAGAATTATCCTCTCTGGCAGGATACTGTATCTTCTGGGCCCACCAGGATGGTAGCCCCACTTCCTTGGCCCTGAGTGCTGCCCCTGCCCTCTGGAACTGAGGGATCATTGTCCCTTTTCTTGAAAGATAACACATGATCACTGCTGGTTATCTCTTATCAACTCATTTCCTGACTGTAGAATCCCAGAAATCGGATTTCATCCCACCTATATCCCTTTCAGTCCAAGCTAGCAGCATGCCTACTGAGATGGTTGATGGGATCCACAAATCACAAGCCTCGGGCAAATGGTTGTCCAACAACACTGTTGGTGTTCCTTCCAGAGCAAGCTTTCTCATTTTTGCAGTATAGATAGGCTGAGAATTTTCCAAGTATCAAAATTTTGGTTCCTTTTTCTTAACAATTTCTCAACTTCTCTCTCCCCTCTTGTATTTTACTATAAGCAACAAGGAGAAACCAGGCTTCACCTTCAACACTTTGCTTAAAAATCTCTTCAGCTAAATATGCAAGTTCACTGCATACAAGTTTCACCTGCCATCCAACAGAACACAGTTCAGCAAAGATCTTTGCCACTTTATAACAAGGATCGCTTTTCATCCAGTTTCCAATAACCCATTCCTCATTTCTGTCTGAGACTTAACCGGAAGCGCCTCTTACATTCATATTTCTAGCAACATTCTGTTCATAACAACATATATACTCTCAAAAAAACATACATATTCTCTAAGACAAAAAGCTTTCTCTCAGAACTCTTTCAGCCTCTATGTAATACTCAATTCCAAAGCCACTTCCACCTTTTAAATTATTTGTTACAGTAGCACTCCACTTCCTGGTACCCAAATTTGCATTCATTTTTTAGGGCTGCTATAATGAAGTACTACAAACTGTATGGCTTAAACAATGGAAACTTAAGACCTCACAGTTCTGTAAGCTAGAAGTCCAAGATCAAAGTTTCAGCAGGGTCAGTTTGTTTTGAGCACTGTGTGAAAGAATCTGCCCCTTGTCTCTCCCCTAGCATCTGGTGGTTTTCTGGCAATCTTTGACGTTCTGTGGCTTGTAGAAACCTCACCCCCAATCTGTGTCTATGTCCAAATTCCCCCTTTTTATAAGGACATCAGATACATTGGATTAGGGGCCCACCCACCCCAGTATGAACTTATTTTAACTAATTTATCTCTTCAGTGAAACTATCTCCAAATAAGATTACATTCTGAGGTACTGGGGGTTGGGACTTCAACATGAATTTTGGGGGACATAATATAACCCATAACAGAAGCCCTCTTATCTGCCACGCTTGGCATGGACTACTTGACAATGAGTTTAAAATGAGGAACTACAAAAAAAAATACATTTTATTTAAATTTAAAATACTATAGCTTATATTTGTTGACCAGTTATTTAAGCATGACTCTTTCCTATATAAACTTTATCCATTATGAATTGTATATAATTAACATTTTTGGTTTTTCTGAAGCAGAAAGATAACCAAGACACTAATAAAGCAGTTGACGTATAGAATCATTTTAGATTTTAAGATTTTTTAAAACTCTAGTCTTTAATGTTAGTTGTGCCCAATCAGGGAACTGTTTTTGGTTGTATCCTGAGCTTATATTCAGCAACCTTGATAAAATCACTTATTCTGAGTTTGTAGGGTTTTTTTTTTAAATTTTCTCTGTATAAGTCATGTAATCTGCAAATACTTGTGGTTTATTTCTTCCTTTCCAATCATTTTGCTTTTATTTCTTTTTCTAGCATTATTGTACTGGTTAGGACCTCTACTACAGTGTTGAATACAACTGGTGGTAGAAACCACCTATGTCTCATTTCTTTTTTCTTTTTTTAGTGGTCTAAGGATATTTATTTTTTCACAGCTTTATTGAGATATAATTGACATATATTACTTTGTAAATTTAAGGTGTACAGTGTGATGATTTGATACATGTATGTATTGCAAAATAATTACCACAATAAGATTATTTAACACATCCATGACCTCACATAACTATTATTTTTTTATAGTAAGAACATTTAACATTTACTCTTAGTAACTTTCAAGTATGTATTACAGTACTGTTAACTGTAGTCACCATAATGTATGTAGGATCCCTAGAACTTATTGTGCCTCTCCTGGTAGGTACATCAATGTGTTCACCAACCACGAAGATCCACCAAGTCTTGATGTCCAGATTTTTGGGGGGGTATTTCATTACTTAGGCATGATAGATTAAATTATTGGCCATGTGATTGAACTTGATCTTCAGCTCCCCTCCCCGTAATAGAAGTTAGGCTAATTCGGTGTTTCAACCTTTGAGCGGTATGCTTAATGTATCTGATAACAGTTCTTATCTTCAAACTGTCTAGGGGCTCACCATGAGTTACCTCATTAGCATAACGGAGGTACTCTTGTCACTATGGAAATTCTAAGGGTTTTTGAACCAGGAACCAGAGACAAAGACCAGATATGTTCTTTATTGTGCCATAGTTCTAAAGTTCAGCTGTTTTCTTTCTCAGCTGTAGAAAGTCCATTTGATTCTTTTTTAGATATTTACTTTTGAGGTTGTATATCTGTTTTGTCCATCTAGATCACCTGTTGATCTGCTTCTGTTGGTATAATAATAAGAAATATGACCATTTAAGAGCTTATATTAATGTTTTAATACAAATGGTAGCTAGTGAACCATGGTGCTCTCTGTTAGATAGTAAAATGTAGTCAAAATCCATCTACTCATTCAAAAGTTAGCACTGAGAAATAAAATATAATCAACAGACATTAAAACTTCTTCAGTTCATTCTCTTGGTAATATGTACTCTATAAAGAGAGAAAATTAATCACGCCATGGTTAGATGAATCCTTAAAAATCATTTTCAAAAAAATCATTTTCAATTCTCCTCCTAAGAAAAGCAGAAGACACCATAGGAAAAGTTTTTAAATAATGGTTGTTGCCTGAAAAGCATTTGCTAATTTGAATTAATGATCACAAAGACTTTAGCATTTTTGATCATTGTAAATTATTGCTAATTTGCTTATATTAGCAATTTCTCAAAGAAATTCTATATTCTGGTCCTTTTTGTATAGTATCTTCTGCTTTTCTTAGGTAGAAGGCACTGAAAATATTCCTTCATTTAATTGTGTAGAGAATTTCAATATACAGTGTAAAATTATTTATATTACATCATTTGATCGTCAACATCCCAGTGAGGAAGGCACAGGATAATTATTTCAATTTTATAAAAGAGAAATCTGAGATTCAGAAAAGATAAAATATAGGATTTATACATATGTGTATGTATATTAAGTACTTTTAATTTCTGTGCATGAAAGATACTTTCTAAGACCTCAATAATGTTAATTATAATCCTCATATAAAGATGAGAGAATGACATTCTATAGAATCTGTATGACATTTACCTAAGGTCAATAAGTTGACAAAAGCGCAAGATTAGAGTACAACTTAGAGTCTCTGACATAATTTTTATAATATTCTGCCACTACCCAGCATATGCAATGTTCTCTTCCTTTAGCTCTCTTTTCCCTCTCTTCCTCAGTTATTTTTCTACACTTATCTTTTCACTTTTCGTCTCTCTTTTTTCATTTTCCTCAGTTGATACCTGTAGACATTGTATACCTCCACTTCTGTCATTTATCCCCTCACCTTTAAGACATTTAAGTCCTACAAATGGATGATTACATATTCCAGTAAAAATCTCCTAAGCTACTTTTTAAAAGTTCTGTACAATGTAATGGTGCTGTTAGGGTTTTGAAAACTATTTCTTCTAATTTGTTTCAGATGGAAAAAGTCACTTCCTAATCATATGTATTAAAAAGTAGATACATGCTGTTTAAGGATCTCAAAATACATGTAATTTAACTATTTTTTAGTTAGATTTCTTTCACAGGTGATGTTTTCAGCTTTCTAATTTCTAGAAATACCATGTTTTCAATGATTGAAAGAAGTTCAAATTACAACTATAAAATATGTTTTTATTTGCTGGGGTTTAAAGGTAAATAAATGGTTGCATGCCTCCTTCATAAAAGCTACTTCTTTTTAGTTCATTAATAACTCATTAGCAAAATAACGAATACTACCATTATAAGAAAAAATCCATTGATAAAATAAGTTGAGCAATATTATGTGGCATTCAACAATATGACATTCTGTTTTACTTTATGCTTTTAGTTTTGGAAATACAGTAGAAAAAACTCATCACAGAAATATGCTAATAGCCCACAAGATGGAAATCTTTCCTTATAAAAGTAGGCTTCTCCTCAGTTTCAAAATAAGATACTTCCCTTTTCCTCCATTTATTTCAGTTCAATAAATAGTTATTGAGTAGATAGTATATAGAGATATAAAAATAAAGTCTATACTTTTGTAGACTTTATAACAGAGCTTATAGCAGAATCTGTTGGAAGAGATAGACTCATAAACCTGTAATTTGGACACAGAGTGATGAATGCTATGATAGAAGTTTATTCATGGTGCTATGAGAGCAACAGCATGTACAAGGAGTAGTGAGCTTTGACTAGAGATCAAGGATGGCTTCTTTTAGGAATTAATGCTTGAGTTAAATTTCAAAGGAGGAATATGAGTTTGAAGCAGCATGAGACTTATAGAAAACTTTGAAAAGAGGCTGGAGGCTGGACAGTTAGGCCAGACAGTTTCCCAGATATATATATATATATATATATATATATATATATCTCCATCCATCCATCTTTAGTTGCTATTTAATAAAGTTAAATACTTCCTTTTGTGGAATACGCCTTATTGAAAGAACATTTAAATCTGCAATAGTATTTGGGGTGCCTGGGTGGCTTAATCGGTTAAGCATCGGATTCTTGGTTTTGCCTCAAGTCATGATCTCAGGGTTGTGAGATCAAGCCCTCTTTCGGGCTCTGTGCTGAGCGGGGAGTCTGCTTGGGATTCTTTCCCTCTTTCTCTCCCTCCCCTTTTGCCCCTCCCCCTACTCGCTTGCTCTCTCTCTTCCTCTCAAATAAATAAATAAATACAATCTTTAAAAAATCTATTGCAGTATTTTGAACTAAGTTATATATGCATATTTGTTCCTAACTTGTATATATTTTCCTTAAATTTTTAGTGCATTACTTTAAGAAACTAAACCTATATATTTTGCAAACTGATTGAATTAGAATAAATTCTGAATGGAACCAATTAGGTTTTTTTTTCATTCAAGTGTCTTTTTGTAATTATTTGTTATCTTTTTTCCATCTTTTGTAGGGTTCCCGTACCTCAGCCAGAAACTTCTGCACAGACAAAAGGAAATAAACCAGACATGCCAAGCATTTTCCAACGTATGTTGCTTTGATGATGATTATTATTTATGAAATCTTTATGGAACATTATTATATACAGATTACTATTTGATTTTATTCTGCATTTTTGTGTCATGCCTCTCTCTAGCATAATATAAGTACTTTAAATAGATATATAATGTTACTTTTTTTTGTTTTTTATTTACATTAGTTTAGGTCCTTGTCAAAAGTACTGGTCTCAATTTTAAAACAATTTGGTATCATCACCAAAGTGAAAGTAAATATAAACAAACCTATATTTACGAATTTGTTTATTTGATAATACATCCCTTCAAATATAGGGATTTTTAATTTTTAATTAACAGAAGAATAAAGTAGGAAGTTTAATTTTTATTTGAAAATAAATATAAGTAAAGCTTAAAAGATAGTTTTAGTTCCTTTCTTTGCTAATGGGTTGACTGGTTTGAATATTGGGTTCATTTCTGAAGAAATTTCATAATACTATTTAGTTCCTTAGAGTGGTTTAAATCTGATCTTATAAGGGTCATCTCTCTGGACTAAACTTTTTAACATTTTATGTCTTTCTTGCTTTTTGAGTTATTCTTATCTTGGGGTTGACTTCTTGTCAATCTGGCAGATCAAGAATCCACAAAAGGATCTAAAGTCTGCATCCCCCCTAAAAAAATTAAAACAAAGAAAATAAGGGGGGAAATCATTATAATATAAATATATGACCAAGCTCAGAACAAGAATGAAAAATCCTTAGGTGCCAAAAACAAAAGAATTTAAATTTAGCAGTGAGTAGGACTAAAACTAAAACTGCTCTCAGGCATTTCAGAACTAGATAGAGGCCTAATTGATTGTGGGCTGAGGTGTAATAACCATATGGAAAGGAGGGTCCAGACCACAAACCTCGTACATGTGAAGTAGGACTAATATAGAATTGGAAGGTTATGAAAGACCAGAGAAAGTAGGCCCATCAGCGTGGGGAAGTGTCAAGGAGCTTCCTGTATCCTCTGGGCAATGGTTGGGAAAAAGTCCCACCTGAGAGAAATTGAAATCCCAGACCTGTGCAGCATTGAGGTGTGGTCACCGTTCAATTGACTATAATGGTGAGGACACTGAGCTAAGGAGTTAACAGTAGCATCTGGTCTGAAATCAGTGAAACCCTTAAGGTTTTGACAAAGGTAAGTGTGAAACTGCCTCAAAGGGAGACATCTTACAACCTAGGGTATTTGGGACTCCCATAGAAAATGTCTACAGAAGATGAATTCATGGTTAAAAAATTACAAACATTCCAAGAAAATGAACTTCTTTGAGGCAATGTGATCAGATGTAATGTGGGAAAATTTATAGCCTAGGAACTAGAAATACTAAACCAATCAGAAAGAGGCTTTAAAATAAATACGTGTTTAAAAAGTTAAAGGAATGAACAGAAACTGTAAGTTAAATATATAAATACATATTAAATGTATAATAAATTTAAATTTGATTTAATAATTATATATTAAATTTATATTTAATAAATTATATATTAAACATGACACATTTAACTTAATATAGTTATTAAGTTAAATATATAAATTTAATTTATATATTTAATATATAGCTATTAAAATAATTATATATATTTATAATATTGTATAAATTAATTACATGTATTTATCAAATTAAATATATAAACTTAATGTGTAATTTATTAAATATATTAATTTAATATATTAAATATATGCTTTGAAGAGGAAGCAAATGAAGAGATAATTAGTACATTTGGAAGATAGATACAGAGGAAATCACACCAGAGATAGGTAAAGAGATTGGAAAGGTAAAAAAGAAGTTGGGAAACATGGTGGATAGGGTGAGAAAGTTCAATTTATATCTAAGAAAAGTTCCAGGAGGACAGACTAGAGATAATCAGGAAGAAGCAATATTTGAAGAGGTACATTTTCAAAATTAAGGGTATATATGAATCATTAGATTGAAGGATCACAAAGAATCCTAAGCAGAAAAATTAAATAAATTTATATGCAGACCTATCATAGTGAACCTGCACAGCATCACAGATAGTAAGTAAATGTCTTAAAAACTGCCAGAAAGAAAATGCCTATTTATCTACAAAAGGAATATAATTAGACTGGAAGATTTCTTCTTTTTTTTTAAAGATTTTTTTTTTTTTAATTTTGTTTATTTGACATAGAGACAGAGAGAGAGGGAACACAAGCAGGGGGAGTAGGAGAGGGAGAAGCAGGCTTCCGGCTGAGCAGGGAGCCGGATGCGGGGCTCCATCCCAGGACGCTGGGATCATGACCTGAGCTGAAGGCAGACGCTTAACCACCTGAGCCACCCAGGCGCCCCAGACTGGAAGATTTCTTATCAGTGACAATAGATGCCTTAGATAATGGAATAATGTCTTCAAAATGTTGAAAGAAAATATTTTCCAACCTAGAATTCTATGTTGAAATGAACTTTGAGGGTGAAATAAATATATTTTTAGATGTTCAGAGACTATGAGAGTTATTATACATATTGTCTCAATAAGTGAGTTACTAAAGAATTTTGAAAGAAGTAAAATGAAACCAAAAAGAGGTATCAAACTGCAAGAAGAAATGGTGAGCTTAGAAGTTGGTAAAATATTGGTAAATATAAATAAAAACAGGCAGTAAAAATTAATAACAATGGTAAATAATTTCATGGGATTTGAAATAAAGTAAAACTAAAAGACTATTTAAAATAAGATGGGTGGGAAGATGAGAATTAAAGCATTCTTTTTTTTTTTAAGATTTTATTTATTTATTTGAGAGAGAGAATGAGAGAGAGAGCACATGAGAGGGGGGAGGGTCAGAGGGAGAAGCAGACTCCTCGCCGCACAGGGAGCCCGATGCGGGACTCGATCCAGGGACTCCAGGATCATGACCTGAGCCGAAGGCAGTTGCTTAACCAACTGAGCCACCCAGGCGCCTGAGAATTAAAGCATTCTTAGGTTATTGAATCTTTATGGAGAAAAGTAGTGGTTGATGAACTGTAGGCTTTGTAAATTCAAACATGAAATTTAAAATTTTAAGGGCATGCTAAAAGAATAGGTATAGAGGGTATAACTTTCAAAGCAGCAGCACAGAAAAAAAGGGGGAATTGTGAAAATTTAATCAGGACAGTGGAAGGTGGAAAAGAAGAAAAAAAGAAAGGAAAAGCATGATTAAGAAAAAACACAAAATAACATAACTGAGGGGCACCTGGGTGGCTCAGTTTGTTAAGCATCTGCCTTCAGCTCAGGTCATGATCCCTGAGTCCTGGGATCAGGTACCACATTGGGCTCCCGGCTCAGCAGGGAGCCTGCTTCTCCCTCTGACTCTCTCCCCTCTCATGCTGTTTCTCTCTCTCTCTCAAATAAATAAATAAAATCTTAAAAAAAAAAATAACTGAAATAGTTCCAAATACATCAGTAATTTCAATAAATGTAAACATGTTAAACTTTCAGGTATCAGTTTTAAAAATTTAATCTAGTTATATGTTGTATATAAGAGACACTTAAGCAAATTTATATAGAAAGGTTGAAAATAAAGGAATGGCAAAAAAATATACCTGACTTATCCTAAGGAAAGGTGGTATAGCAATATTAATATGAGATAAAGTATGAAGCAGAAACTGTAAATAAAGATAAAACAATATAGAATGATAAAAGTGACATTCTACCCAGAAGATAATAACAAACAGGAATGTATACATCTAATAATATAACCTCAAACTGTAAATAACCTGGTAGATTTATTTTTTTAATTTAAAGTTTTTTTTATTTAAAGATTTTATTTATTTGTTTGTTTATCAGAGAGAGAAAGTGTGTACACAAGCAGGGGGAGCAGTAGGCAGAGGGAGAGGGAGAAGCAGGCTCCCCACTGAGCAGGGATCCCAATGCAGACTTGATCCCAGGACCAAACCGAAGGCAGACGCTTAACCAACTGAGCCACGCAGGCATCCCAACCCAGTAGATTTAAAAGGAGCAATTGACAAATTTATGGTCATAACACACTCCTCTCTTAAAGTAATAGAACAAGGAGACAAAAAGTTATTTAATAGGAAAGCACACATATATTGATGAAAGCCAGTGATAAAAAACAATCTTAAAAGAAGCCAAAGGGAAAAGAAAAAAGACACATTACATACAGAGGAACAAAGACAAGTATAACAACAGATTTCTCTTCAGAAAGTATATTATCCAAAAGACAATGAAAAGACCTGTAAACCTAGAGTTCTATACACAGTGAATATATCTTTTAAAATAGACAAAATAAAGATCAAAACAGAAACTGAGAGAATTCATCACCACCAGACCTGCACCATGAAAAATAATAAAGGAAGTTCTTCAGGCAGAAAAATAATAATACAGATGGAAATTTAGATCTAAATAAAGGAAAGCACCAGAAATAGTAAATGTACAGGTAAAATAAAATATATTTTCTCAATTTTTATCTCTTTTAAATGAAAAATAATAAAAATGTAAATTTTGTAGTTTATATAGACGTAAAATGTATGACAACAAGTGCACAAAGGCAAGAGAGGATATGGAGATATACCATTAGGAAGTTCTTACACTATATGCACAAAATGGCATAAAATCACTTGGATGTAGACTGTAATAAATTAAAGTTGTATATTACAAATCCTATAGCAACCCCTAAAATAAAAATAGCTAATATAAGTCAATGGTAGAGCTAAATGGAATTATTTTTTTAAATATTCAATCCAAGAGAAGGCAGGACAAGAGAAAAAGGGACATAAAGAACAAATGAGTCAAATAGAAAAAATAGCAAAATAACAAATTGCAGCCCTGTTATACTGTTAATTACGTTAAAGTAAATAGTATGAACACCCCAGTAAAAAAGCAGAGATTATCATATTGGATAAAAAAGTAAGACCCAGCTATATACCACCTCAAAAGACCCACTCTAGGGGCACCTGGGTGGCTCAGTCGGTTAAGCGTCTACCTTTGGCTCAGTTCATTATCCTGGGGTCCTGGGATGGAGCCCCACATTGGGCTCCCTGCTCAATGGGAGGCCTGCTTCTCCCTCTCTCTCTCAAATAATAAAATCTTTAAAAAAATAAAAGAGATCCACTTTAAACTTAAAGATACAATATAAAAAGATGGAAAATATATAGCATGTAAAAGAAAGCTGGAATGGCTATACTTACATCATCAAAGTAGATTTCAGAGCAGGGAATTAAGAAGAATATTACATTATTTAAATTTGTCCAAGAAAACATGCCAATCCTAAATGTGTAGGCACCTCACAATAAAGCTTCAAAGCGCATGAAAACTACTAAATTGAGAGGAGAAACAGACAAATTCATAATTATGTTTGAGGACTTCATAATCAAACATAATTATGAGGACTTCAGCATCCTTTTCTCAGCAATTGATAGGAAAACTAGACAGTAAATCAGTAAGAATATAGAATACATTAACACTATCAACCAACTTGAGCTAATTGATATCTACAAAATACTCTACCTAACAATGGCTTAATACATATTCTTTCCAAGTACACATAGAACATTTACCAAGATAAACCATATTGTCATAAAACAAGTCTCAATAAGTTTAAAAGAATCTAATGGAGAAAAGTAAATTCAAATAGATGGAAGGAAATTCTGTATGTCATCAATTCCAAGATACCCATTTTTGCATATTTTAACATCTCTGAAATTGGGATGCACATTCCAAAATGAATTATACATCATGATTTCATTGGCAAAGTATTTTTTTTTCTTAATGGCACATGAAATAATGGTGTTTTACAATTTGCAGTATTTTATTTATTTTATTTTATTTTATTTTATTTTATTTTTAAAGATTTTTATTTTTAATAAATCTCCACACCCAATTGTGGGGCTTGAACTCACAACCCCAAGATCAAGTCGCATACTCACCTGACTGAGCCAGCCCGGCACCCCTACAGCATTTTAGATTCAATAAAATAAAAGAATAAAATTAAAAACAAATCAGTAAAATATAAAACAAAAAAGAGAATAGCAGAACCTAAAGTTGGTTCTTTTAAAAGATTTACACAATAGAGAAACCTCTAGCAATACTGACCAAGAATAAAAAAGAAAGCTACAAATAAACAGTTGTAGAAAAGAAAGAGTATTAAACTTATAATAACCATTTTTAAAACTACAAGAGAGTATTATAATTTAATTTGTACACATTTCTAAAATTATCCAAAGCCAAACTATTTATTGTTCATAGATACATATATAGGAATTTACTCTGGAATGGAAAAATACATAGCTAATTAATGATATTAGTTGTCTCTAGGGAAGGAAGGAAGAGAATACAGGAAGAGTAAAAAAAGGAGATTTAAACCTGATCTTCAATGTTCTATTTATTTCATTATTTTATTCATATTTTATATGAAACCAAATCAATGCAAATAATTTATGAGGCAATGGGAAAATATGAACAAAATACTTGATAATATTTTTGAACAAAATATTTGATAATATTTTGGTAATATTTGATAATATTTAAAAATTATTATTATTAATAATATAAGTGTTATATCATGTTTATTTTCTTGTTTTAAAAAGTCCTTATCTTTTAAAGATACACATTGAATTATTTATAGGTGAAATGATATCTCAAAGATTGGCTTTAAAATAGAGAAGTAGCGTTGGGAGTAGTATAGTATATACATGAAAGAATGTTGGCCATGTGGTGATAAGTGTTAAAACTTGATGATAGATACATGGGGATTCATTGTACTCTCCTAGCTACTTTTAATGTTTTAAAACCTCTACAATAAAAAAAGTTTAAAACATGAAAATATTTGAAGCAAAGATGGTAAAATATAAGTCTGAGAATGTGTAATTCTAGGTATTGGGTATACTGGTAGTTACTATGGTATTCTATGTATTTTTCCAATTTTTCTGTCTAGAGAAGGTAAAAGGTAAGTTTAAAACACTAATTCCTAAAAGATGAATAGAGTTTTGTCAAATTACCTAAGTGTATATAAGCCTACAACAGTTTTAGCACAGGTACAAAAATAAGACATTTCATGGAAATCTCAAGGAACCACCAACTGTTGAGGTGTTACTAGAGTGAGTATAAAGTGTTAAGGCAGGGAGTAGTCTAATGGCTGAAGAAATGTTAAAGATTGACATTAATGGAGGACCTGGTATGCCATATGAAGAAACTTGGACTTTCTTCTCTAGACATTAAGGGCGAGGTTTTGGAAGACATTAAGCAGTGGTGTGGCATAATTTAATTTACATTTTAATAGCTTACTCTGATGGCTATGTGGGGGACAGGTTTAAGGAAAACAACTCCAGAGTCAAAGACACCAATGAATGATGATAAAGACCAGGAATAGAGCAGTGGTAATAAAGAGAAAAAGAGGAAGAGATGAGAGAAAAATTTGAAAATACAATCAATCATATCTAGGTATTGATTAAAACTGAAAATGAGAAGAGTCAAGGATGCCTCATTTACCTACTCCTTGTCTTTTTTTTTTTTTTTAAGATTTTATTTATTTATTTGACAGAGAGAATGAGATAGAGAGAGCATGAGACGGGGGAGGGTCAGAGGGAGAAGCAGACTCCCCGCTGAGCAGGGAGCCCGATGTGGGACTCGATCCTGGGACTCCAGGATCATGACCTGAGCCGAAGGCAGTCGCTTAACGAACTGAGCCACCCAGGTGCCCTACCTACTCCTTGTCTTAATTTAATGGACTTGGTATTCTAGTTGGGGTGGGCAGTTGTATTAGTTTGCCAGGGCTGCCATAAAAATGCCACAAAATGGCTTAAACAAAAGAAATTTTTTTTTTTTTTCACAGTTCTGAAGGCTACAAGTCCAAGATCAAGGTTTCAGCAGGTTTGGCTTCTCCTGAGGCCTCACACCATGGCTTTTAGATGGCCATTTTTTGTGCTGTGTCCTCACCTGTTTGTCTCTCTGTGTTTACACATCCCTGGTGTCACTGTATATCCAAATTTTCTTCTAAGGATACCAGTCAGATTAGATTAGGGCCCACACTAACAGCTTCATTTTAACTTAATCACTTCTTCAAAGTCCCTATTTTCTTTATACAGTCACATTGTAAAGGATTGGGGGTTAAGGATTCAAAATATAAATTTTGGGGTAATACAATTCAGCTCATAGCAGCAATGTCATTAACTAAGAAATTTTTATTATGAAAAATTTCACATATATACGGAAGTGAACAGAATAGTATAATGAACCCTCATTTTAAAATATAAGTTTTATTTTTCTTTAGGTATGGCAAGTCCATCAGATCAGAAGACAACTGCCATTGAAAAAATAGTCACTATATTCACAGATCCCAAGAGAAGGGGACACACAGTGAATGCCATGGGAAGCACCAGGGTCAGTCAGGAGGCAGAGTGACAGGAAAACAGGGCATGAGCCTTTATTGTGGCTTCTGTGAGAACAAGCACGCAAGGCAGATGAGCAGATTTAGGATTGACTAGTTTCAATAATTTCAGCAGACTCAGGGTTGTAAGGGCTGACCCTAGTTGTCTGGTCCCTGTCCCGGGGTGATTAGGATAGGGGATTAGTGGCTTAGAGTATGAGAGCCCTATAAAGGTGGTTGGGGTGTGGGCTCTGGGTTGGTTGGCTTGCATATGAAAGGTGCAGCTCCAAGGCAAGTTGTTTACTGTCTCTAAGAATTGGCTAGCCCTGGGAGGGGCAGTCTGTCCTGGGTCAGCAAAGCCCCAGATGTCAAAGCATCAGAAACACATGGTTAAGATAAATACTGCATGGTCTCACTTATATACAGAATCTAAAAAAATCAGACTCATACAGGCAGAGGGTAGAATGGTGGTTACCAGGGACAGGGACGTGGGGGAAATGGGGAGATGTCAGCCAAAGAGTACAATGTTGTATCTATGGAGGATGAATAAGTCTAAAGATCTAATGTACAGCATAATAAATGTCATTAATACTATACTGAATACTGGAAATACACTAAGAGTAGATTTCAGGTGCCCATCATGTATGTGAGGCGATGATATATTAATTATATGGTAATCACTCATATTACTGTATATATGTATATCAAATCATTATGTTACAAACCTTAAGTATATATAAATGTTATTTAAATACAAAATAAAACTGAAAAAAAGAAAATTTATAGACTAGCTGAGACTGGAGAGTAAATATTGTCAAGATATATACCTGACAAAAGACTGGTGTGCAAGACATAATTGAACTGCTAATATGCATAATTAAAAATGTAAAGTAACAATTAAACATGGACAAAAGATTTTAACAGATGATTTACAGAACAGATTTAAGAATAGCCAGAAAGGATATGAAAATGTATTCAACATTATTAGTCATCAGGAAAATTCAAATTAGTACCACAATAAGATATACTACATGCCCACCAGAATGGCTAACATTCAAAATCTGATAATAGAAAATATTTGTGGGGATGTGGAGCAACTGGAAGTCTTATACACCAGCAGTGTGAATGTAAAGTGATACAACCACATTGCACAAAGTTCTGGCTGGCAGTTATAAAGCAAAATGTACACCTATCTTTGGACTCAGAAATTTCATTCCAAGAGAGATAAAAACCCTATATTCACAAAATGCTTATAAAGAATGTTAATAGTAGATTTACTTATAATAGCCCAAACTGGAAATAGCCCAGTTGTTCATCAATGGGAGAATACTTTGGTATAGTCATGCAGTGGAATACTATTCATCAATAAAAAGGAACCAACTACTGACACATGTAACAGAGTAGATGAAACTATAAAATATTATGAAGAGTTAAAGAAGCATTACACAAAAGAGTACATACTATGTGAATTCACTTATATTAAGATCCAGAGCAAGAAAAACTAATCTGTGGTAGAAAGATCACAACAGTAGTTGCCTTAGTAGAGAGGTTGAAGTGATGTATGGGGATTGACTGGGAAGGGGCACAAAGAAAATTTTGGGTGATGGCAATGCTCTGTATCTTGAGAGGGATTTTGGTTACCTGAGTATATATATTTGTCAAATGCACATAATTAAGATTTGTGCATTTCATTGTAAATTTTATATGAAAAGATTTTAAACAAATATTAAATTGGTTAATGATATGTATGCTGAACCACTTATCAGAAAGGAAACAGAAGTCTATAATTTATTTGAAAAGAATACAAATAAGGTGGATTAATGGATGGATAGAGATGGACATAGCCTGTGCTTTAAAATGGGAGAAACTAAATAATGGATATATAGTGTTCTTGTAAAATTCTTTTTATTTTGTTGTATATTTGAAATTTTTCACAATAAATTGATGGAGAAAATATAGTATGAAGGAAATTCTTATATGAAAAAAAAGCATGGATAATACACCCATGTTATCCATCACCCAGTTCCCAATAGTTATCAACACTTCATCAGTCTTGTTTCATCTATACTTACACCCACTCATCCCATATTATTTGGACACATTATCACTTCATCTGTACAAATTTCAGTATATATCTCTAAAAGATAAGGACTATTTTAATATGACCACAATATCATTATCATACCTAAAAAAATTGGCAGAATTTCTTAATATCATCAAATATCCACCTACCATTCCAATTTCCAGTTGGCTCATAAATGTCATCAAAAACTTTTTTTCATTATTTGAATTAGGATCCAAATAAGGTCCTCCTATTGCAAGTGTCAGATAAATCTCTTACAGATTCTTTTTTTTATTTTGTTTTTTACATTTTAGTTCACATACAGTGCAATATTGCTTTCAGGAGTAGAATTCAGTGATTCATCACTTACATACAACACCCATTGCTCATCACAGCAAATGCCCTCTTTAATACCCATCACCCATCTAGCCCATCTCCTACCCAACTCCCTCCATCAACCCTCAGTTTGTTCTCTATCATTAAGAGTCTCTTATAGTTTGTTTCCCTCTCTCCTTTTTCTTCCCCCTCCCATATGTTCATCTGTTTTGTTTCTTAAATTCCACATATGATTGAGATCATATGGTATTTGTCTTTCTCTGACTGACTTATTTCACTTAGCATAATACACTCTAGCTCCATCCATGTTGTTGCAAATGGCAATATTTCATTCATTTTGATGGCTGAGTAATATTCCATTGTATATATGTACCACATCTTCTACAATATTTGTTCTTAGTGTCTACTTATTTCACTTAGCATGTTTTCAAGGTTCATGCATGTTGTAGTGTATATCAGAACTTCATTCCTTTTTATGGCTGAATAATATTCACACATACATATATATGCCAATATAAATATAAATGTAAATGTATACATGCCACACTTTATTAATCCATTTATCTGTTGATGGACACTTGAGTTGTTTCCACTTATTAACTATTGTGAATAGTGCTGCTATGAACATTGGTGAACAGGTATTTGTTTGGGTCCCTGTTTCCAGTTCTTTTGAGTATATACCTAGAAGTAGAATTGCTGGGTCATATGATAATTCCTTATTAAATTTTCGGGAGCTGCCAGACTATTTTTCATAGCAGCTGCAGCATTTTACATTCCCATCAGGAATGTATGAGGGTTCTAATTTCTCTAAATCCTTGCCATAACTTCTTTTCTTTTTTCTCTTTTTTAAAAATTATAGCCATTCTGGTTAGTGAGAAGTGATATATCATTGTGATTTTGATTTGTATTTCACTAATGACTAATAATGTTGAGCATCTTTTCAAGGGCTTTTTAGGCATTTGTATGTCTTCATTGAAGAGATGCACATTGGCTTCCTTTGCTAGTTTAATTGAGTTGTTTGCCTTTTGTTGTTGGATTTGGGGTTTTTTTTATTCTGCATATTAAATCCCTATCAGATATGTGATTTGCAAATGTTTTCTTCCAATTTATAGGTTTCATTTTCACTTCCCTGATAATGTCCTGTGATGCACAAATGGGTTTTTTTGTACGTATCAATGTTTACTTATAACAATTAAACAATAAAATAGTGACAGAATAAAAATTCCTAGACTTCAGTAATAAGAAGAGGCATTTAAATCCATTCTCTACACTGGCACCAAAGTAATCTTTTCAAAACACTAAAAGCCAGTTCATATTTCTTGCTTAAAACATTTCACGAGCTTCCTACCATTTGTAAAATAAAGTCCAACTCATCAGCAAGTTAAAATTCATCCTTCTTGGTTTGCTCTTACTTATTTTAATGAAGTATAATTTATCAATTTTTCTCTTTCTTTACATACTTTATTAAATAGTTCTTTCAATCTCATGATTTTAGTGTCATATCTAATATTCCATTGTCAAATCCAAGATCATGAAGATTTACTCCTATTTACTTCTATGTGTTTTATGGTTTTAGCTAGTATATTTAGGTTGTTGGTCCTAAATATAAGAATTTAACCTAAATACATTGTTTTGAGTTAATTTTCTATCTGGTGTGAAACAGGGGTCCAGCTTTATTCTTTTGTCTGTGGAAATTCAGTTGTCACAGTCCCATTTGTTGACAAGACTATTCTTTTCCCATTGAATTGGCTTGGTACCCTTGTTGAAAATCAGATGGCCATAGATGTTATGTGTTTCTTCTTGGAATCTCACTTCTATTCTGTTGGTCTATATGTCTGTCCCTATGCCAGCCAGGATCACATTATTTTGATTACTGTAGCTTTGTATTAAGTTTTGAAATTGGGATGTGTGAGCCCTTCAACTTTGTTATTTTTATTCAAGATTGTTTTAGCATTCAGGACTCCTTGTAATTCCATATGAATTTAAGGATCAGTTTTTACCATTTCTGCAAAATAGGCTTTTGAAATTTTGATAGGGTTTTCACTGAATATGTAGATCACTTCAGATAGTATTGATATCTTAGTAATATTAAAGTTTCCAGTCCGTGGACATGTGATGTCTTTCTTTTCATTTATGTAGTCTTTATTTTATTTCAGCAATGTTTTGTAGTTTTTAGTACATAAGTGTTTTACCTTATTGCTCAAATTTATTCCTAGATATTTTATTCTTTTAGTTGCTATTATACTTGAAATTGCTTTCTTAATTTCCTATTCAGATTATTTATTGTTGGTTCATAGAAACTCACCTGACTTGTATGTGTTGATCTTGTAATCTGCAAATATGATGATTTGGTTTATTAGCTCTAGTTGCTTTTCCTGCAGATTCTTGCAGATTTTGTATACATGGGATTATGTCATATGCATACAGAGGTCATTTTATTTCTTCCTTTTTAATATGGATTCATTTTATTTCTTTTTCTTATCTAATTTATTTGAATAGAAATTCCAGTACAATGATGAATAGCAGTGGTGAAAGTGGACATCTGTGACTTGTTTCTGTACTTAGGAGGAAAGCTTTCAGTACTTTATCATTGAGTATTATGTTAGCTGGGCAGTTTTTATAAAAACCTATTTTATATTGAGGAAATTCCCATCTACTGCTAGTTTTCTGAGTTTTTAAATAATGAACAGGTATTGGATTTTGTCAGATGCCTTTTTTAAAAGTTTTTATTTAAATTCCAGTAAGTTAACATACAGTGTAATATTAGCTTCAGTTGTACAAGACAGTGATTCAGCACTTCCATACAACACCTGGTGCTCATCACAACACAAGCACTCCTTAATCCCTTATTTCACCCATTCCCACTCCCCACCTCCCCTCTAATAGTCATCAGTTTGTTTGCTATAATTAAGAGTCTCATGGCTTGCCTCTCACTCTCTTTTTTTCCCTTTTGCTCATTTGTTTTGTTTCTTAAATTCCACATATGAGTGAAATCATATTGTATTTATATTTCTGTGACGAATTTTGCTTAGGATAATACTCTCTAGCTCCATCCATGTCACTGCAAATGGCAAGATTTCATTCTTTTTTATGGCTGAGTAATACTCCATTGTGTGTGTGTGTGTGTGTGTGTGCCATATCTTCCTTATGCATTCATCAGTCGAAGGACACTTAGGCTGCTGCCATAATTTGGATATTGTAGATAATGCTGCTATAAACATCAGGGTACATATATCCCTTTCAATTAATATTTTTGTATTCTTTGGGTAAATACCTAGTAGTTCAATTGCTGGGTTGTGGGGTAGTTCTATTTTTCACTCTTTGAGGAACCTCCATAGTGTTTTCCACAGTGGCTATACCAGTTTGCATTCCCACCAACAGCATAACAGTGTTCCCCTTTCTCCACATCCTCACCAACCTCTGTTGTTTCTTCTGTAATTGATTTTAGCCATTCCTACAAGTATGAGGTGATATCTCATTGTACTTTTAATATCTAATTCCCTGACAATGAGTGATGCTGAGCATCTTTTCATGTCTGTTGGTCATCTCTATGTCTTCTTTGGAAAAATGTCTATTCATGTCTTTTGCCTGTTTTTTAATTGGATTATTCATTTTCTGGGTGTTGAGTTGTATAAGTTCTTTATATATTTTGGATACTAACCCTTTATCAGACATGTCATTTGCAAATATTTTCTCCCATTCCATGGTTGCCTTTTAGTTTTGTTGGTTGTTTCCTTCACAGTGCGGAAGCTTTTTACTTTGAAATAGTCCCAATAGTTCATTTTTGTTTCTGTTTCCCTTGCCTCCAGCAATGTGTCTAGTAAGAAGTTGCCACAGCTAGGGTCAAAGAGGTTGCTGCCTGTGTTCTCCTCTAGGATTTTTATGGTTTCAGATCTCACATTTAGATCTTTAATCCATTTTGAGTTTATTTTTGTGTATGGTGTAAGAAAGTAGTCCAGTTTCATTCTTTTGCATGTTCCTGTCCAGTTTCCCCAACATCATTTGTTGAAGAGACTCTTTTTCCCATTGGATATTCTTTCCTGCTTTGTCCAAGATTAATTGACCATATAGTTGTGGGTTCATGTCTGGGTTTTCTATTCTGTTCCATTGATCTATGTGTCTATTTTTGTGCTCATACCATACTATTTTGATCACTGCAGCTCTATAATATAACTTAAGGTTTGTAATTGTGATGCCTCCAGCTTTGCTTTTCTTTTTCAAGGTTGCTTTGGCTATTCGAGGTCTTTTGTCGTTCCATACAAATTTTGGGATTGTTTGTTCTAGCTCTTTGAAAAATGCTGTTGGTATTTTGATTGGGAGTGCATTAAATCTCTCAATTGCTTTGGGTAGTATAGACATTTTAACAATATTAGTTCTTCCAATCCATGAGCATGGAATATCTTCCCATTTTTTGTGTCATCTTCAACTTCTTTCATAGCATATAGTTTTTCATAATATTCTCTTATAATTGTTTGTATTTCTGTGGTGTTGGTTTCATTTTTCCTCTCTTCTTTGTGATTTTATTTGGGTCCTTTCTCTTTTCTTTTGGATAAGTCTGGCTAGAGGTTTATTAATTTTATTAATTTTTCCAATAAACCAACTCCTGGTTTCATTGATCTGTTCTATTGGGGTTTTTTATTTTCTATATCATTTATTTCTGCTCTGATCTTTATGATGTCCTTCCTTCTCTGGCTTTAGGCTTAATTTGTTGTTCTTTTTCTAGCTCCTTTAGGTGTAAGTTTCGGTTGCTTATTTGAGATTTTTCTTGCTTCATGAAGTAGGCCTGAATTGCTATATGGTTCCCTCTTAGGACAGCTTTTGCTGCATCCCAAAGGTTTTGGACCATTGTGTTTTTATTTTCATTTGTTTCCCTGTATTTTTTAATTTCTTTTGTGATTTCCTGGTTGACCCATTCATTGTTTAGTAGCATGTTATTTAACCCCCATGTATTTGTGGTCTTTCCAAATTGTTTCTTGTGGTTGACTTCTATTTTCATAACATTGTGGTCAGAAAAGGTTCATGGTATTATTTCAATCTTTTTGTATTTTTTGAGGCCTGATTTGTGACCTAATATGTGATCTATTATGGAGAATGTCCTGTGTGCACTTGAACAGAATTATATTCTGCTGTTTTGGTATGGAATGTTCTGAATATATCTGTTAAGTCCAGTGTGTCATTCAAAGCCACTGTTTCCTTGTTGATTTTCTGTTTTGATGATCTGTCCATTGATGTAAGTAGGGTATTAAAGTCCCCTACTGTTATCATATTATTATCAAGTAGTTCCTTTATTATTGTTTTATATATTTGGGTGCTCCCATGAGAGACTATGGATGTAGTGTTCCATGATCCATTGTTTGCGTATAACACCCAGTGCTCCATTCAGTACGTGCCCTCTTTAATACCCATCACCAGGCTAACCCATCCCCCCACCCCCTCCCCTCTAGAACCCTCAGTTTGTTTCTCAGAGTCCATAGTCTCTCATGGTTTGTCTCCCCCTCCGATTTCCCCCCCTTCATTTTTCCCTTCCTGCTATCTTCTTTTTTTTTTTTTTTTTAACATATAATGTATTATTTGTTTCAGAGGTACAGGACCCTGTATCTTTTGATTAGAGCATTTAGTTCATTTGTATTCAGAGTGATTATTGACAGATATGTATTTAGTGCCATTTTATTACTTGTTTTGTCGTTGTTCCTGGAGATTTTCTGTGTTCCTTTCTTGTCTTTGTCACTTTTGGTCTTTCCCTTCCACTCAGAGTCCCCTTTAATATTCTTGAAGGGCTTGTTTAGTACTCACAAACCCCTTTAGTTTTTGTTTGTCTGCGAAACTCTTTATTTCTCCTCTTCTGAATGGTAGCATTGCTGAATAGGGTAGTCTTGGCTGCAGATTTTTCCCATTCAGTACTTTGAATATATTATACCACTCCCTTCTGGTTTGCCAAGTTTCTATTGAGAAATCTCCAGCTAGCCTTATGGGTTTTCCCTTTTAAGTTAAGGACTTCTTTTGTCTTGCTGCTTTTAAGATTTTTTCTGTATCACTATATTTTGCCAACTTAATTGCAATATGTCTTGGTGTTGGCCTGTTTTTGTTGATTTTGATGGGTGTTTTGTGCCTCCTGGATCTGGATGTCTTTTTTCTTCCCCAGATTAAGGAAGTTTTCAGCTATTACTTCTTGAAATAAATTTTCTTCCCCCCTTTCTCTCTTTTCTTCTTCTGGGACTCCTGTAATACAAATGTTACTACGTTTGATGGAGACACTGAGTTCCCTAAGTCTATTCTCTTGTTGCAGGATTCTTCTTTCTCTCTCTTTTTCAGCTTCATTATTTTCCATTATTTCATCTTCTAGGTCACTAATTCATTCCTCTGCTTCTTCCAGCCTAATGCTAATCGCATCATGCCTGTTTTCAATCTCATGTATTTCATTCTTCATCTCAGATTGATTCTTTTTTAACTGTTTTTTCTCTGTGGTAAGGGTATCACTGATGTCTTCTCTTCTCAAGCCCAGTGGGTACCGTATGATTGTTGCATTACATTTTCCATCAGGCATGTTACTTATATCTGTTTCACTTTGATCTCTGGCCATGGCCTAATCTTGTTCCATCATTTGGAGTAGATTCCTCCATCCTGGCATTTTGTCTAAGTTTCTGCCTTCTGTGCATTAGAAAAGCCAGTCATGTCTCCTGCTCCTTCTTTGGTGTGGCCTCTTCTCTCACTTTTTTGTCAGTCTTCAGGTCTATTTATGGGGTATTTAAGGTACTTAGGATGATATCATGGTTATCTAGTTGTGTTCATGGGACAAGATGTGCCTAGGGTCCTCCCTACTCCACTGCCATCTTCTTTCTCCTTTCTGGAATGTTTGCCCTGCCAGAACTTATCAGAAACCTTCCTGGTTTATTAATTATTAACTTCTAGTTAATAACTTTCTAGTTTCTGATAATTTAAGCCATCCCAGGGCACAGTGTCTGTTCAGCTAGGGAATGTGCTCCTCCCACATGTGCTTTCCAACTCAGGCTCTCAGATGCCTTTTTTGGCATCAAATAAGATGATTATGTGGTATTTCCTTCATTCTATTGATGTGATGTATTCTATTTATTGATCTTTTTTGTTGAACTACCCTTCCATTTCTTGGCTAGATTGTACTTGGTCATGGTGTATAATCTTTTTAAGAAGTTATTGGAATTGGTTTGCTAGGATTTTGTTGAGTATTTATACATCTATTATTATAAAGAGATGTTAGTCTGTCATTTCCTTTTCTAGTGGTTTTTTTATCTGACCTTGGTATCAGGGTAATACTGCCCTCATAAAATGAGTTAGGAAATATTCTCTCATCTTCTATTTTTTGGATGATTTTTGAGATGGATTGGTATTAATTCTTTAAATGTTTAATAGAATTCACCATTGAGGGCACCTGGGTGGCTCAGTTGGTTAAGTGACTGCCTTCGGCTCAGGTCATGATCCTGGAGTTCCTGGATTGAGTCCCGCATCGGGCTCCCTGCTCGGCAGGGAGTCTGCTTCTCCCTCTGACCCTAACCCCTCTCATGTGCTCTCTCTCATTCTCTCTCTCTCAAATAAATAAATAAAATCTTAAAAAAAAAAAAAGAATTCACCATTGAAGCCATCTGATGTTGGCCTTCTCTTGTTTGGGAGATTTTTGAATACTCATTCAATCTCTTGTTATAGATCTGTGGAGATTTTCTATTTCTTCTTGAATGAGTTTAGGCAATTTATTTCTAGGAATTTCTCTATTCATCTAGGTTATCTAATTTGTTGGCATATGACTGTTCATAGTATTCTGTTATAAAACTTGCTATTTCTGTAATGAATCCCATTTTCATTTCTGATGTTAATTATTTGTGTTTTCTCTCTTTTTTAGGGAGTCAGTCTAGGTAAAGATGAACAATTCTGTTGATCTTTCAAATGATGAACCTTTGGTTTCTTTTTTTTTTTTTTTTTTTTTTTAAGATTGTATTTATTTGTGAGAGAGAGAATGAGAGACAGAGAGCATGAGAGGGAGGAGCAGACTCCCTACTGAGCAGGGAGCCCGATGTGGGACTCGATCCCGGGACTCCAGGATCATGACCTGAGCCGAAGGCAGTCGCTTAACCAACTGAGCCACCCAGGCGCCCGAACCTTTGGTTTCATAGATTCTCTTATTTTTCTATTCTCCATTTCATTTATGTCTGCTTTAAGCATCATTATTTCCTTCTCTTAACTTTGAGTTTAGTTTTCTATGTTTCTCATTCCTCAAAGTATAATGTTAGGTAGTTGAATTGAGATCTTTTTTAATTCTACTATTTCAGCTATAAATTTCCCTCTGATAGCTATTTTTACTGCATTCCATAAGCTTTATGTTGTACTTTTGTTTTCACTCATGTCCAGGTATTTTTAATTTCTTTTGTGATTTCTTCTTGACCTATTAGTTGCTTAAGAGTGTATTATTTAAAGAAATCCATGGGGCACCTGGGTGGTTCAGTTGGTTAAACATCTGCCTTCAGCTCAGGTCATGATCCCAGGGTCCTGGGATCCAGCCCTGCATCGGGCTTCCTGCTCCGCAGGAAGCCTGCTTCTCCCTCTCCCACTCCCCCTGCTTGTGTTCCCTCTCTCGCTGTGTCTCTCTCTGTCAAATAAAGAAATACAATCTTTTTTAAAAAATAAAGAAATCCACATTTGATGCAGGTTTTCTCTGCAGCTACTGCCCATTTTCAAGTCAGGGGTTAGGGCCTTAATGGTGTGCAACCCAGACTGTACACACACACACACACACACACACACACACACACACAAGTGTATTGTTTAATTTCTGCATATTTGTGAATTATTCAGTTTTCCTTCAATTATTAACTTCTAGTTTCATTCCATTGTGGTCATAGAAGATACTTTGTGTTGGCAAGGATATGGAGAAAAGGAACTCTTGTGTGCTGTTGGTGGGAATGTAAATTGTACATTGATATGGCCATTTGAAAAACAGTATGCAGGTCCTTTAGTAAACTGAACACAGATCAACCTACCATATGCTCCAGAAATCCTAATTCTGGTATATATCCAAAGGGAATAAAAATAGTATCACAGATATATCTGCACTCCCATGTTCATTGCAGCATTATCACAGCAGCCTATAATGGTAACAACTTTCTTGTCCATCAACTGATGAATGGATAAAAAAATGTGATCTGTCTGTCTATCTATATATAATGGAATAGCATTCAGCCATAAAGTAGAAGGAAATTTTGCCATTCTGACAATGCGAATAAACTTGGAGGACATTGTGCTAAGTGAAATAACCCACACATAGAAATACAAAGATTGTATGATCTTACTTATATGTGGAATCTAAACAAGTAGAACTCAGAAAAACTGAGAGATCAGAGGTTGCCAGGAGCTGAGGGTTGTGTGAAATGGGGAGAAGTTGGTCATTAGATACAAACTTTAAGTTATAAGATGAATAAGTTCTAGGGAATCTAATGTACAGCATAACAGCTATAATTAATAATACTATATTTAATACTTTAAATTCGCTAAGAGTAGACTTTAGGTGTTATGACAAAAAAGGTAACTGTGAGGAAATGAAAATTAGCTTCATTGTGGTAATCGTTTCACAGTGTATACATATATCAAACTATCACATTGAACACTGTAAATATATACAAGTTTTGTCAATTATGCCTCAATAAACCTAAAAATAATGAAAACAAACAAACAAGATATTTTGTATAACTTCAAACCTTATAAATTTATTGAGGCTTGTTTTTTGGCCTGATACATGGTTTATCCTGGAGATGTTTCATGTGGTTTTTGATAAGAATGTGTATTCCATTGTTGTTGGGTAAAGTGTTCCATATATGTTCTAGTTGTTTTATAGTGTTATTTGCACCTGTCTTTCCTTACTCACCTTCTCTGTAGGTATTCATCCATTATTCAAAGCGCTGTATCTAAGTCACCCACTATTATTGTAGAATTGTCTATTTATCCCTTCAGTTCTGTAAAAGTTCTTTTCCACATACTTCAGGGCTGTGTTTTTAGGTGCATATTAATTTATAGTTGTTATATCTTTTTGATAACTTGACTCTTATCAGCATATAATGTTCTCCCTTGTCTCTTGTAACAGTTTTTTTTTTTTTACTTTAATTTTACTTTGATATTAGTATGGCCACCTCAGCTCCCTTTTGGTTACTATTTGCATAAAATCGCTTTTCCTATTCTTTTACTTTCAATTTATTTGTGTCTTTGAAGCTAAATTGAGTCTCTTATAGACAGCATCTATTTGCCTGTTTTTTCCCACTTGCCAGTCTCTGCATTTGTAAAATTTAATCCACTTATATTTAATGTAATTGCTGATACAAAAGGACATGTTTCTGCCATTTATTGTTTTCAGTTTCTCTTATACCTTTTTTGCCCCTCATTTCCTCTATTACTGCCTTCTTTTGTGTTCAGTAGATTTTTTATAGTGACTTGGTTTGATTTCCTTCACATTTCATTTTATATATATTTTTAGATATTTTATTTATGGTTGCCATGGGGGTTAAGTTTTACATCCTAAATTTATAACAATGTAGTTTGAATTGATATCAACTTAAGTTCAATAGCATATAAAAATAGTGTTCCTATATAGCTCTCACATCCCCCCATTTATGTTCCTGTTGTCACAGATTACATCTGTATACATTGTATGCTCTATAACATGATTTATAATCATATTGTATTTTGTTTTATAGATGTTTGTTTTTATGTAAAAAATAAAAAGTAGAGTTACAAACTAAAAATACAATTATACTGGCTTTTATACTTGCCCGTGTAGTTACTTTTAGTAGAGATCTTTATTTCTAAATAAAGCTTTAAGTTACTGCCTAGTGTCCTTTCATGTCAACCTGAAGGACTCCTGTTAGAATTTCTTGTAGGGTAGGTCTAGTGGTAACAAACTCCTCCAGCTTTTGTTAATCTTCTGATGTCTTACTTTCTCCCTCATTTTTGAAGGACAGTTTTGCTGGATATAAAACCCTTGGTTTGGGGGCGCCTGGGTGGCTCAGTTGGTTAAGCGACTGCCTTCGGCTCAGGTCATGATCCTGGAGTCCCAGGATCGAGTCCCGCATCGGGCTCCCTGCTCAGCAGGGAGTCTGCTTCTCCCTCTGACCCTCCCCCCTCTTGTGCTCTCTCTCTTTCATTCTCTCTCTCAAATAAAACCCTTGGTTTACACATATTTGTTTTCTTTTAGCAATTTAGATATATCATCCACTGCCTTTGTTTTCTCTGGATATAGAATCTTTGGTTGATGTGGTCTTTTTCCAGTACTTTAAATGTGACATCCTACTGCCTTTTAGCTTTGTGGTTTCTGATGAGAAATCTACTATTAATCTTAATGAGGCTCCCTTACTCATGAAGAGTAACTTTTCTCTTGCTGCTTTCCTGGTGCCCCTTTTTTTGTTTTTCATCAGTTTGATTAGAACCTTCCTTGTGTGGATCTCTTTTAGTTTATCCTACTTGGAGTTTATGGAGCTTTATGGATGGGTACATTCATAACTTTCATCAGATTTGGGGATTTTTTGGCCATTATGTTTGTTCCTTTCTCTCTCCTCTCCTTCTGAGACTTCTATAATGTGAATATTGGTCTGATTGATGGTGTCTCACCAGTCCCTTAGATTCTGTTTACTTTTCTTCATTCTTTTTTTTTTCTTTCTGCTCCTCAAACTAGATAATGTCAATGAACTACCTTCAAATTTACTGATTCTGTCTTCTGCCTGCTCAAATCTGCTTTTGACTCCTCTAGTGAATTTTTCATTTCAATTATTTAGCTTTTCAGCTCTAGAATTTGTTTGGTTCCTTTCTATAATTTCTTTGTCTTTATTGATATTCTCTCTTTTATCATACATTATTTTCCTGGTTTCTTTTAGATCTTTGTTCATGTTTTCTTCTAGCCCTTTGAACATATTTAAGACAGTTGTTTTAAAGTGTTTGTATCAAATGTCCAAAGTTCAGACTTCTTCAGAGACTGTTTCTATCAATTTATTTTGTTCATTTGAAAGGGCCATACTTTCCTGTTTATTTGTATAATTTTGATTTCTTTGCAAAACCTAGAAATAAAAATATTATGGTAACTGTGGAAATTCTTCTCAGGATTTGTCAGGGTTTATTAATTTTTAAAAGTTGTAGTAGTCCATTTGTCTAGTGACATTTCCCAGAATTTTTTCTGGCTATTTCTTGTTGCATGTGATCATTGAAATTTCTTTTACTTAGCAGGTATTAAGCTATTTTTTTTGACAGGTATTTCTTTGAATAACATGAACTAAAAACTGTGATACTAGCCTTTCAGTCTTTGCAGATTGGCTCTATATTCAGGCTCTCTTTCAGTACTTAGCTAGACTTACACCTAGCCTAGGAATCAGCCCAGGGTGAAAGGTTAAGGTCTCAGGTCCTTTCTGCATATGCATCTTTCCCTGAGTGTGCACTTGGCTTTCTAAATTTCCCAAGATACAGGAATGCTTTTGAATGCACCAATGTCCCAACAAAACATTGTCCCTGGCTTTTCCTCTCTGGCCTTAGGGTGTTTATGTCTCAACTGTAATCTGCCCCAGGTGTCTGTGGGTTGTTTGTCTACCTTCTAATGTTTTCCAGCAATGACCACTGCTATTCCAGCCTATTTGAGTTCCAGATTAGGTGAAACAGAGACAGGAGTCTTGTATTCGTCCTTCAGAAAGCTTCCAGACAGGTTGAACAGACCTACACAATAATTCGTGAATAACATCTGCTCTGCTCCCTCTAGAACCTTGGACCAGGCTCCCATACTAGAAATGCAGGTTGCTTTCTTCAAGAATGCTACCCTGCTGGGGAGAGGGTGGGACAAAGGCAAGTAAAAATTCCACAGAGTTTTCCTAATATTTTTAAGTGACCTTTTTCCTTTTTTTAAGATTTTATTTATGTATTTGAGAGAGCTAAAACAATTTGGTGGAGGGACAGAGGGAGAGGGAAAAGCAGACTTCCTGCTGAGCAGGGAGCCCAATGGGAGGCTCAATCCCAGGACCCTGGGATCATGACCTGAGCTGAAGGCAGACGCTTAACTGACTGAGCCACCCCGGCACCCTGCAAGTGACCTTTTTCTTGATTTGGCATTCACTTTGTTCCTGTAAACATTTGATTGTTTTCTAGATTTCTGACAAAGTCTTTTCTGACAGTTTCTGCATATTTTTTAATGTTTCTGTGTGGGGAATGGAAGCTTTGAGCTGCCCACTCTGCCATTTTGCTCAACTTACAAAGTTTTATTGTTTCTTTTTTTTTTTTTTTTAAAGATTTTATTTATTCATTTGAGAGAGAATGAGATAGAGAGAGCATGAGGGGGGAGGGTCAGAGGGAGAAGCAGACTCCCTGCCGAGCAGGGAGCCCGATGTGGGACTCGATCCCGGGACTCCAGGATCATGACCTGAGCCGAAGGCAGTCACTTAACCAACTGAGCCACCCAGGCGCCCCTTATTGTTTCTTTATATTGTTAGTGGCTGCTGATAATAAATGCTTAGGTCCATTAATTCATAAGAGGCTGCAAAGTGGTCATAAGCTAATTCTATCATTCCTTCATTTAGTAGCTGAAATAGCTTTATAAGGAGAAACTTCTAATTTATTATTTGGTTACTAAAATGTACCATTCATTGAGGAAAGGCAGGATAGATACTTGATTCTTTCTCTTTATCAATTTTCAAAATAATGAGTTGGATGCCTAGAATTTTCCAAAGATCACCAATTAGTTTTTTGTTTGTTTTTGGTATTTTTAATAATGTTATAAACTCATGAATTTAAATATATTTGATGTGTTTCTTTCTGTCGCAATTACCATCCTCATCACTGGTCAAGCTATTTCATTTTTGGCTAGTAGGAAACTCTGAAAATTTGCTTATGAGTCCTTTTGATATGACTTTAATGGTTTGCAATAGCTTTTTGATATCTGGCTTGACAAAGTATATCCATGCTCATTGTGAATATTTTCTGCCTCAGACATGGAATCAGCTATTTCTCCACAGAGCTCTGGTATTTAAGAACTACAGATTAGGCATTATGGGTGTTGATTGATTTTGGTTTAGTTATTATTTCTAGGCCTTTGCAGTGGACAGAACTAGAAAATGTACTCAGCTGACTGGTTGGTTGCTTAGTTAAGACAAAATATGTCTTGATTTCATTTTTATATTTTCAATTCAAATTCACAACTACAGAATTTTTACTTAGGAGATAAAGCTAGAAGAGGCTTTTTTCCACTGCAAGAATCTTGCATCTGAAGACCCTGGAGATGATAGAATCAGAATATTACATAGTAATTTGTTTGCTTCCACTCACCACATATAAAAACAGTTCCAGAATAATCACCTGAACATTTGCATCAACAATTTTCCTATAAACAATTTAAGGTTTGTTTTGTTTATTTTGCAATTATTTTGTCTTTGGAATATGCCAACTAGGGATACATGAATTATTATTCATTAAAGCCACTTGTGATATTTCTCTCTGTATGGTTATACGGTGGATAGATATTTAGGTTCATTTCTTTTATTTTGATGCTTAAGGATTGCTTTATTTAAATAAACACTTAATTTTCTAAATTATTTTCATGGTTCAATAGTCAAATATAGAAAAAGAATATATATTTAAAGAAGTTTAGCTTTTATCCTGTTCCCTGCACCTGATTCCTTCTCACTCACTGTAGGTAACTTTTTAATTCATTCTATGATGTATTTTTCTATTGTTTGTTTTATAATATAAGCAGATATGTAAGTATTTCAAAGAAAAAGAGTCATGCTCCCCTTTCTTATATAAATGTGGTTCTACTACTTTTGAGAGTAATTTGACAATACCAAATATGTTATACCCTCTGACCTATGTGTTGGGTACACAAGGAGACATGCTCTAAGATGTTTATTGGAGATATTGTAAATGATGGTACAACGAAGATAAGGATGTATGTATCTTTTCACATTAGTGTTTTTGTATTCTTTGGATAAATACCCAGAATTGGAACAGCTAAATCTATATGGTAAATCTACTCTTAATTTTATTAAAGACCTCCATTCTGTTTTCCTAGCAGCTGCACCAATTTATATTCCCACCAACAATGTGTGAGGGTTCCCTTCTGTCCACATATTCTCCAATAGTTATTTCTTGTCTTTTTGATAATAGCCATTCTAACAGGTGTGAGGTGATATTTTGTTGTGGTTTTGATCTGCATTTTCCTAGTAATGAGTGGTGTTGAACTTGTTTTCATGTGCCTATTGGCCATCTGTATGTCTTCTTTGAAAAAATGACTATTCAGATCCGCTGCCCTTTTTTTAATCAGGTTTCTTTTTTTAAATTGTTAAGTTGTATGAATTCTTTCTGTATTTTAGATATTAATTCCTTATCAGATATATGCAAATATCTCCTCCCATTGAGTAGGTTGCCTTTTTGTTTTGATGATGGTTTCCTTTGCTGTGCAAAAACTTTTTAGTATGATGTGATCCCATTTGTTTCTTTTTGCTTTTCTTTCCCTTGGCTTTGGAGTCAGATCCAGAAACACATCTCTAAGACTGATGTCTTAGTGCCTTAGGAGCTTACTGCCTATGTTTTATTCTAGGAATTTTATGGTTTCAGGTCTTACATTCTAATCTTTAATGCATTTTGAGTTAAGTTTTGTGTATGGTGTAAGTTAGCAGTCTAGTTTCATCTTTTGCATGTGACTTTCCAGTTTTTTCAGCACCATTTATTGAAACAACCGTCCTTTCTCCAATGTATACTCTTGACTCCTTTGTCATAAATTAATTGTCCGTATATATGTGGGTTTCTTTCTGGGCTTTCAGTTCTGTTCCATTGATCTGTGTGTCTGTTTTTATGCCAGTACCATACTGTTTTGATTACTATATAGCTTTGTAGTATAGTTTGAAATCTGCCAGTATGATACCTCCAGCTTTGTTATTCTTTCTAAAGATTGCCCTGGCTATTTAGGATCTTTAGTGGTTCCATACAAATTTATAGAATTACTTGTTCTAGTTCTGTGGAAAATGCCATTGGAATTTTGATGGGGATTGCATAGAATCTGTGGATTGCTTTGGGTAGTATGGACGTTTTAACAATATTGATTTTTCCAGTCCATGAAGACAGAATATCTTTCCATTTGTTTGTGTCATCTTCAGTTTCTTTCATCAGTGTCTTATAGTACAGGTCTTTCACCACCTTGGTTAAATTTATTTTTAGGTATTTTATTCTTTGGTGCAATTGTAAGTGAGATTGTTTTCTTAATTTCTCTTTCTGATAGTTGTTAGTGTATAGAAATACCACACATTTCTGTATATTGATTTTGTATCCTGCATCTTTACTGAATTTGTTTTTGAGTTCTAACAGGTTTTTTTGTGTGTGTAGCGACTTTAGGAATATGTATATTATGTCATCTACAAATGGTGACAGTTTTACTTCTTCCTTTCCAATTTGGATGCCTTTTTTTCTTCTTGTCTTATTGCTGTGGTTAAGACTCCCAATACTCTATTGAAGAAAAGTGATGAGAGAGGGTATCTTGTCTTGTTCCTGATCTTAGAGAAAATGCTTTAAATTTTTCACTGTTGAGTATGACAATAACAGTATTACTGAGATCATAAAACGTTACAGGTAGCCTCTGACTTACACACTTTTTTAAAAAGTCTGTTTTATACTTGCTACTGAGTGAAAAATACCCTGTTCTTTTCTAGCCTTGTAGATCTTACACCAAGGTGGAGTTAGTGGATGGAAGGGGGGAAGAGGCAAAGAAAATAGCTCCTCACCCTCCCAAATGCTTCCATACACCCCTGCCCATCATTTTTATCTATATAATAAAATGCTCAGAGTAGATTTTGTGAAGAAACAAAATTACCATGCCTACATACATACATTTATACTGTATATTTTTTACCTCACAACCTTAATGTGGTCTTCTACTAAAATTTTTCCCCACTAAAACATAAGTCTGTTCTCACCAGAAATTAGGGTAAAATGAATCATTAAAATAAGTTATTATTATAATTATAACATATAATCATATATATATTTATATACATATATATCTGCAAAAACATAATTTTACTAGGGAATTAACCTGTATCTTTGTTGTGCATTAGGCTTAAAAACATAATGTGTTTCATATGGTAATTTTAGTAGTATTCAAACTAAAAATAAAAGAATTCCAGTTCATAATTTTCCATCATATTTTTAGAAAAACCTGAACTCTAGATGTATTTTTGTCTCCTAATTATTGCCTTTGAAATCTTGTTATTCACAGTGACTGACAGTATCTCTTGTATTGAATTCATATCCATTTGTAATAATTGTGAACATATAATCAGGGTAGGGTACTTACAGTCCCAAGTTACCAAACTAAAAAACAAAGCAAGGATTTTTCAGAGGAATTTTTCAAATAAACATTTGTACCTTGCCAGTCCTTGATATCAACACTCGAACAAAGCATAGCAAATATTCTGACTTATTCTTGACAGGGTCAGTCATAGGATTTTTTTTTCCTGTAAGGTAGATATGATTATTTAATTTTTAAAAATTGGAATAGCTTATAACTTGTTATTTGCATGCTATATTTTAGAACAAATAAGTCAGGAATGTTCACTATAACTTGAGTCATTGTAAAGCTAATTATTGTTGTTCTAATTATGTACTTTTATTAGTTTGGGGAAAGGAGAACTATCTTAGAAAATAAAAAAGATTAAATCATTCTACAGTTCTGTTTAGTGCTATTAACTGAGTTTTTCTCTTGGCTTTGATTAATTCCATTCTTTTTTCATGTGCAATTACATTTTTTATCCTTTTTGTTATCAAGCATTATTATAGGAAGTTAAGTGTGTTCATCAACTGAATTTTGAATTAAACTCTTTTGTAATATTGCAGTGGTTTGAATTCTTGGAGAGTAAGAAATGTGTATTCAACTTCTTTATTTTCTCTTACAACTCAGTCTAGTACTTTACCCCATAAGAAATTTTTAGTAAGTCTCTGGCTAGGTTTAAAAAACTAAGAAAGTCGTGTGGGAATAGGGTATGTTTCAAAAGCAGAAGTGGTATATTAACCACATTGAAACTTTGCTGTTGAAACCCCCTTCAGCCTTAGCAAGGTTTTTTATGCTAGGATAATAATAAGCACCAAGGCATAGCATAGGCCACCTGCAAGGAAGCAATTCAGCAACCTTGGTAAACTCTGAAACAGAGTAGCTGTCAGTTTGTCTCAGCTAGCAGAACTGACAACATGAGAGTCTTGTTCCAAAATCTATTTTTTCTGATTCTGCCATGTGTCTTCAGTTCCCAGGGTGTATTATTCAGTTAAAATATTATTTTACCAAATTCTTTAGCACAGTTACTGGAATATATATAATAAGTGCTCAATAATTATTTGCTGAAAGAAAGAATGAATGAATGAATGTCATAATGTGTAGGGGAGAAATTGTATTCTGCCTTATAGACTAAATATGTTAGATAAACTGTACATAAGTGATAAATTGACTTGATAGAAAACAATCAAGAATTGAAGAGATCTTTCATCTGAGTTTAGTCCCCTCTTTGTTTTCCATGTTATTTTGATCTGAAAGGAGTATCATATATAATAAGTGGCTTTCTTGAAGGAGAGTTATATCCATGAAAAAGACTGTATTTTGTATCTGTTCAGGCTCCTTTTAGCAAAGATTAACACATTTTATTAGAAGCTTAAATTCCACCAATAGTGAATGGTGGTCCCATCTATAAGAGTTATGAATTTGACTTAACTTGAATTTGTCACTGAATATAAAAGGAATATATGTTTATTTAAGAGAGTTTAGAAAATACAGAAAAAGTGTAAGGAAGGTAATTACAAATCTTCATAATTCCAGCAACAGAGAAAAACAATATCAGTTTTTAATATTTTGGAGGAAAAGTTTATTTTGAAAATGAATTTAGTTCTCTCTTCACTTTAATAAGAATTATCTTTTGGACATTCAATTTACATTTTATATGTGGTTGTTTGATTTTTAAAGTTAATTAAACTATTCCTCATTAATCTGTACTTTTTTGTACTGAATGACTTGATTTGGTTAGTTTGCAGGTCCATTGTGTCTATCTCATTGTGTCTTTAACAGGTCGAGAAAGTGCAAGTACTAGTACCGCAGGGAAAGCCAGAAAAACTATAAGCGATAAGTGGGAAAGTCAGCTATGGAGAGAGAAAAAGTTTGGCTTAATAGATCACCTGCATTACAGCCATGTTTATCCTGAAAGTATTCCACGGAAATTTATTTTCGAGCAGAGAAAGTTTCTTACGGAGCAGTTTAATTCTCAGCCTGCAAAGTACATACCACCAGAGGGAAGGCCCCCAAACCTTCATGACTTTAAGAGTGCCCGGAGCCTTGGACATTTTGAAGTAACCATCCTAGGTAAGTGAAGTGTTCTTTTCTTTGAATATCATTAATTTAATATATTTTCAATATAGATGATACTATTTTGCTTGAAAAAATTAAGCTCCCCCCCAAAAAAATAAAGTCCAAGGAGAGCTCCTGTTTAGCTCAAACTAATGGAGGAATGGAGCACTAATTCTGGAATACATTAAGCTCTAATTGTGGGCTTTAAACATTGGCAAGTCCTAGGAAAGTATTTGGGCAGAGAAGAATGGGAACCAAGGGAACTTTCCCCACCCCTGACTACCTGACTACTTCTAAAACTGATTTTGTTTTTCTTTAGCCTCCACTTTCTTGCTCATGTTCTCTGCCTCTTTCTCAGTGTATCTGAACCGTTGAAAGGTAAAATGTAGGTTAAAGAGAAAAGGGGTACTAATCGAGAAAAGCTCCTATGAACAGAGGTCTGTTTAGCCCCTATAAAATATTAAATTCTCAACTAAATCAGGTTGTAACAGAAAGAAGCTAAAAAACTTCCCTGGTCTATAAGGAACCATAAGGAAAAATAAATGGATTTTCTCAGGTTGTTCAAAACTGAGAAGTACCCATAGAACTTACAGAAATTTAAAAGTCAATAAAAAAAAAGATGTGGTGTATATATATATATATACACACACACACATACACACACACAAAAAAAAAGTCAACACAATTTTTTTAAGAGAACAAACTGACAGTTACCAGAGGGAAGATGGGTGAGGGGATAGGTGAACTAGGTGTTGGGGATTAAGGAGTGCACTTGTTGTGATGAGCATAGGGTTATGTATGGAAGTGTTGAATCACTATATTGTACACCTGAAACTAATATTACACTGTATGTTAACTAACTGGAATTTAAATAAAAACTTTTAAAAAGTCAACACATTTTTAAACTTATATTTAATTTTATCTTTCTTTCCGATGAATGAAAAATGTACACAAAAAATTCTAAAATAAAACCATAGCCAAAATAAGCTATTCTCAGAGTCAAGAAAAATGTTTATTTGTATCTCAAAGGAAGGTCTTGTTACCTTAAAATAAAAGAATGAGGAAATGTCATTAGCAAATTAATTTAATGGCTGAAAGAAAGTGCAGTTCATAGATTTTTACATCTACAGTACTGAAATGAATTACCTTGACTTTTATCAGGATTCCTTTTTCATTTTTACTCTCTCACATTCCCTCTTCTCTGCCTCCTCACACACATATGTACATACGTGTGATTGTGTGTATGTGTACAATCTATGAAAAGTATGACTTTCCCCTGACTCTGTTAGACATGTCAGACCTGTTTCAAATGCTTCTTTTTACTAGACTGTATTACTTGGTCTCTTTACATCACTTAAAAGCAAGAATCAAATGAAAAGGGCAAATGTGTCATTCTGTCCAATCAGCTCTAGTCCACATTAGAATTACGCTGTTTTATGTCCTACCTATTTTCAAGGACTTAAGGTGGTTTACAGGGATAAAAACAGTGAAAAAGAAGTCACAGGTGGATAAAACCAAACAGAACGTTTAAAAGGAAACAGAAAAAGTACATATTACTAGGTACCTGCAAATAACTAAATTACCATTTGGCAGTAATTTTTGGTCAACTTTCTGGCAGGAAGAAAGAAAGGGATTTTTTTCCTGATCAATGGTACTGATCCATTGATTCTTTTTTTATATTTCAAGTTTTTATTTAAATTTTAGTTAACATATAGTATAATATTAGTTTCAGGAGTAGAATCCAACAATTCATCACTTACATATAACACCTAGTGCTGATCCATTGATTCTTATAGAACCTTGATGGGAAGAGGTAGCCTATCAGAATCAACTGAGGGAGACCTTCCCACACTCCATAAGATTCTGGTACACTCCAGAGAAGCAGCCTATTCAATGTCCCTTACCTTCCTAAGGGAGACTTACTGCTACACCAGGGCCAGTGACAAGAATGTGTCCTGCTTGTCAGGTATGCAGGAATAGAATTAAGATTGAGAAGTACTACTCTCTTAATAGGACTTGAAGTATAGATATTCTCAGATTTGGGGGGTTTTAAAAGATTTTATTTATTTATTTGAGAGAGAGCACCAGAGAGAGAGAGCAAGCACGAGTGGGGGTCAGAGGGAGAGGAAGAGAAGCAGGCAGGGAGTCCGATGCGGGGCTCCGACCCAGGGCCCTGGGATCAGGACCTGAGCCAAAGGCAGACACTTAACCAACTGAGCCATCTCGGTGCCCCAGATATTCTCAGATTTTGGTTAAACAAGTGGTGAATATCAGATGTGAAAGTAGTGAACTTATTACAGCTTTTGTGAAAGTATGAAACTAAGTTGTATTATGAGACCAGACAAATGGCCAATCCTTTGTAAGCATGGCATGAGCAATGAACTCAAAAGAGATGATTACATCTCTTAATAATGTACTCTCTGTTAAAAGATATAATCCTAAAACCGAAAGATAACCTTGTATGTGTTCAGTACATGGGGGTACACTTGTTCTGTAAAGGGCCAAGTAGTAAATGTTTGAGGCTTTGCAGGCCATGCAGTATCTGTCCCAACTACTTAGTTCTGCTGTTTTAGTGTGAAAGCAGTCATAGACAATATATAAATGAATGTGTATGGCTCTGTTTGGATAAAACTTTATTTATAGACACTGACATTTGAATTGCTTATAAATAATTTTCACATATCACAAAATATTCGTTTGATTTTTTTCAACCATTTAAGATGTAAAAAAAACATTCTTAGCTCATGGGTTGTACAAAACCAGGTGCAAGCTAGATTTGAACCCCCAGGTCATAGTTTGCTGACCCCTGTTCTAAAAGACCTCTATTTTTACATAAAACTAGCTAAACCAGGGGCGCCTGGGTGGCTTAGTCGGTTAAGCGGCTGCCTTCGGCTCAGGTCATGATCCCAGGGCCCTGGAATCGAGCCCCGCATAGGGCTCCCTGATCGGCAGAGAGCCTGCTTCTCCCTCTCCCTCTGTCTGCCGCTCTGCCTACTTGTGCTCTCTCTCTCTGTTAAATAAATAAATAAAAATCTTTAAAAACAAAACAAAACAAAAAAAACTAGCTAAACCAATCCAAGCAGATAAATCTATATGATATTTAAATTTCTTCCAACATGAGGATTGTCCACCTATGTTGATACTATCTTCCAGTGATTGATTATTTCTCTGCAGTATCTTGCTGATCTCTGGAGGACCCAGTAATTTTGAAGTGTCTTATTCTGGGAGCCAGAAAGGTTATTCACACCACAACTCTGTTACAATCATTAGCTCTGATTGGTCTAGGGTGAATCATTACTGAGAACATTGAATGGAATTATGAATCTTCCTTCCTACAATTCTAATGGCTCCCAACAACCTGTTGCAATATCAGAAACCTATTCCAGAAATGCTGGTTCTTGTATTAAAATCCTTGCTATGCCATCTCACTTGTCTCAAATAAATAGATATTTTTAGTAAGCACTAAAACCTCATTCCATTGCTTATTATGAAATAACACACATTTCAAAAAGAAGATACTGGAATGAAGTAACAAACTAAATTTTCAGTGCCTTTAGGCCCAGTTACAAAATCTATTGGTCAATCTCTCCTAATTTTAAGAATTATTCCCCCTTTAAATATAAGAAAACAGTTTTCAAAACCTAGATGGCATTAGTATATTCATGACTCTGCTAACACTGATTTAGTTACCCATGAAATGCTGTGAGTCAATCAAAGCTTAAGAGTCCTCTCTTCAATTTGCATTTGACTCAGGTAATAACGATCATAATTCAGCCAGCCTTTTGTAAACCTCTGAAGGTCATCAGCTTTGTCTCTTACAAGTCAAGAGAAACCCCCCCCCCCAGTTTTCTATATGGTTTGTTCTTTTCCTTTTTTGCAAAATGCATTTAAATGCATTTTTAATAACGTTAACTATAACATCAAAGCAATTTAATATGTTGTAGTTATATTGAAATAATAAGGATTTACTTACCTTGACTTTTTTCTTCTATTAAAGCAACCAAGGAGGCCAACATAACTCCTCCCCTCCTTGGTACTAGCCTGCGGGCTCAGGGCAAATTATTCTTACCCATAAGATATGCCTCCTTCCTTGTTGAAGCCTATTCGAACCATTAACTGAGTAGCACCGAGTTTTCTCACTGTTGGTTCCCTCACTGGCTACATCCTCAGGATATCTTTTCCCACTGAGAGGCTTCCCCACTCTTGTATCTCAGTACGAGCAGTACACTGGATTATATGGGTTCCAGAGCTAGATTACTGTTGCCATACCTTAATTCTGTCCCTTATTTCATTGCATAATTAATTATAATTTAATCATGAAACCTGAAGCACCTACTATCAGATTTTGTCATCATAAGACACCCATTTTCCCCATATTTTAACATCTTTGAAAATCGATATGCATCTTACAATTGAAGTCATGTCTTTGTTCAGTTGGTAGCATTTTTCTTAGTGGCATCTTAGATTAAGTAAAATATGGTATGTTGCAAGCATTGTGCTAAGTGCCAGGATTATAAATTGCCTCCCCTCCAATGCACACATACACACACTTTCACACTTTTTATTGGAAAAAAAATTCAGTGATTACAAAGAATTGAGGAAGAAGATATATAAATTGCATATAACACACATTACAAAAGAATAATATGAGCTTACTTGTTTGATCTTATATTTTCCTATAATTTTGAATATAGTCCAGATATATGATCACATTTACCTAGACAGTAAGGTGTAAGTTACTGAAGTAACACATAAACAGGAAGTCACCATTGAAGTGCATATGTATGTACACTGTGGGAAGGATATTTGTGTTCCTCTCCTTTGGTAATAGGAATACAGATGAATTCATATTTGAACACATAATGCACAAATATCTTAAAGTCTAGTATTTGAAAATTATAGGTAAAAAATGCATAAACATACATTCATTTGCTTGATTTAACAAGTATTTACTGAGCATCTAATGTGTGCCCAGCACTGTTCTAGGTCCTGAGGTTACGAGGTTAAGTGAGTGAACACAACAAATAAAAGAGCTTGCTGATAAAAGAGATGGTGATAAATGCTAGAAAGGGGTCGGAGAGTAAGGTAGTAGGAAAGTATTACATTTCATCTTTTTTGGGGGGGAGGGGCAGAGGGAGAGGAAGAGAGAGAATCTTTTTTTTTTGGATTTTTAAAAAAATTTTATTATGTTATGTTAATCACCATACATTACATCATTAGTTTCTGATGTACTGTTCCATGATTCATTGTTTGCCTATAACACCCAGTGCTCCATTCAACACATGCCCTCTTTAATACCCATCACCAGGCTAACCCATCCCCCCACCCCCCTCCCCTCTAGAACCCTCAATTTGTTTCTCAGAGTCCAGGTATCTCATGGTTCGTCTCCCCCTCCAATTTCCCCCCCTTCATTTTTCCCTTCCTACTATCTTCTTTTTTTTAACATATAATGTATTATTTGTTTCAGAGGTACAGGTTTGTGATTCAACAGTCTTACACAATTCACAGCGCTCACCATAGCACATACCCTCCCCAATGTCTATTACCCAGCCACCCCATCCCTCCCACCCCCACCACTCCAGAAACCCTCAGTTTGTTTCCTGAGATTAAGAATTCCTCATATCAGTGAGATCATATGATACATGTCTTTCTCTGATTGACTTATTTCGCTCAGCATAATACCCTCCAGTTCCATCCACGTCATTGCAAATGGCAAGATTTCATTCCTTTTGATGGCTGCATAATATTCCATTGTATATATACACCACATCTTATTTATCCATTCATCTGTCAATGGACATCTTGGCTCTTTCCATAGTTTGGCTATTGTGGACATTGCTGCTATAAACATCGGGGTGCACGTACCCCTTCAGATCCCTACATTTGTATCTTTGGGATAAATACCCAGTGGTGCAATTGCTGGGTCGTAGGGTAGCTCAATTTTCAACTTTTTGAGGAACCTCCATACTGTTTTCCAGAGTGGCTGCACCAGCTTGCATTCCCACCAACAGTGTAGGAGGGTTCCCCTTTCTCTGCATCCCCGCCAACATCTGTCGTTTCCTGACTTGTTAATTTTAGCCATTCTGACTGGTGTGAGGTGGTATCTCATTGAGGTTTTGATTTGGATTTCCCTGATGCCGAGCGATGCTGAGCACTTTTTCATGTGTCTGTTGGCCATTTGGATGTCTTCTTTGGAAAAATGTCGTTCATGTCTTCTGCCCATTTCTTGATTGGATCATTTGTTCTTTGGGTGTTGAGTTTGATAAGTTCTTTATAGATTTTGGATACTAGCCCTTTATCTGATATGTCATTTGCAAATATCTTCTCCCATTCTGTTGGTTGTCTTTTGGTTTTGTTGACTGTTTCCTTTGCTATGCAAAAGCTTTTTTATCTTGATGAAGTCCCAATAGTTCATTTTTGCCCTTGCTTCCCTTGCCTTTGGCGATGTTTCTAGGAAGAAGTTGCTGCGGCTGAGGTCGAAGAGGTTGCTCCCTGTGTTCTCCTCAAGGATTTTGATGGACTCCTGTCTCACATTTAGGTCTTTCAACCATTTGGAGTCTATTTTTGTGTGTGGTGTAAGGAAATGGTCCAGTTTCATTCTTCTGCATGTGGCTGTCCAATTTTCCCAACACCATTTGTTGAAGAGACTCTCTTTTTTCCATTGGACATTCTTTCCTGCTTTGTCGAAGATTAGTTGACCACAGAGTTGAGGGTCCATTTCTGGGCTCTCTATTTCTGTTCCACTGATCTATGTGTCTGTTTTTGTGCCAGTACCATACTGTCTTGATGATGACAGCTTTGTAAGAGAGCTTGAAGTCCAGAATTGTGATGCCACAAGCTTTGGTTTTCTTTTTCAGCATTCCTCTGGCTATTTGGGGTCTTCTGGTTCCATACAAATTTTAGGATTATTTGTTCCATTTCTTTGAAAAAAGTGGATGGTATTTTGATAGGGATTGCATTGAATGTGTAGATTGCTCTAGGTAGCATTGACATCTTCACAATATTTGTTCTTCCAATCCATGAGCATGGAACGTTTTTCCATTTCTTTGTGTCTTCCTCAATTTCTTTCATGAGAGTTTTATAGTTTTCTGAGTACAGATTCTTTGCCTCTTTGGTTAGATTTATTCCTAGGTATCTTATGGTTTTGGGTGCAATTGTAAATGGGATCGATTCCTTAATTTCTCTTTCTTCTGTCTTGTTGTTGGTGTATAGGAATGCCATTGATTTCTGTGCATTGATTTTATATCCTGCACTTTACTGAATTCCTGTATGAGTTCTAGCAGTTTTGGGGTGGAGTCTTTTGGGTTTTCCACATAAAGTATTATCTGCAAAGAGTGAGAGTTTGACTTCTTCTTTGCCGATTCGTATGCCTTTTATTTCTTTTTGTTGTCTGGTTGCTGTGGCTAGGACTTCTAGTACTATGTTGAATAGCAGTGGTGAGTGGACATCCCTGCCGTGTTCCTGACCTTAGGGGGAAAGCTGGAAGAGAGAGGATCTTAAGCAGGCTCCATGCCCAGGGTGGAGCCTGATGCGGGGCTCGATCTCCCAACCCTGAGATCATGACCTGAGCCAAAATCAAGAATCTGATGCTTAAACGACTGAGTCACCCAGGCACCCTGGAAAGGATGACATTTTCATAGAGTGGTCAGGATTAGGGTTAGGTCTCCCTGAAAAAATAACATTTCACCAGAATCCTGATGGGGGTGAAGGAACAATCTGGTTATCTGAGGAAAGAACATTCTAGGCACAGAAACAGCAAGTATGGAGGCTCTGAGGCCTGTTTACTTATACATTTGTACCCACAACTCTAGTTTTAACCAAGGAACTCACAACAAATTTCATGAGTAATGATGAAGCTAAACTCACCATATTTTATAATTTAGAAAATAATTCAAAAGAGTATCAATGACACACTGATAATCAAACTACCTTCCTGAGAATATCAGGATTTCCAACTTCGGATATTTTCTCAATTCTAAGGCATACTTTCTTTTTTTATATTTGCAAGTTGGAATGCATCTTACGGTCAATGGGTACATTTAATGCAGAATTTCCTTTTTATTAAAACTGTTACTAAGTTGATGGTATATCTTAGAGTTAAATTTGGTCTTAGAATCAAGGCAATAAGATACCAATATGTGCACTTACACATGAGTTTTGCAACATTGCTTAGAGTTACAGGGTAGTTATACTTCCTATACTGAATTGAAATCCTCAGTAAATTCTAGATAGTGTGACCATTATAGTTTATGAATACCAAATTTTAGTTATCCTTAAAACCTTTAAGTAGCCATTAGTTGTATGTTAAATTAAAGCTGTGGAATTTTAGTGTCATTTGCCCATAAAAAGCAAAAATAATAGGGTGCCTGGGTGGCTCACATGGTTAAGTGTCTGCCTTTGGCTCAGGTCATGATCCCAGGGTCCTGAGATTGAGCCCCGCATCGGGCTCCTTGCTCTGTGGGGAGCCTGCTTCTCCCTCTCCCTCTGCCGGCCGCTCCTCCTGCTTGTGCTCTCTCTCTGTCAAATAAATAAATAAAATCTTTTAGAAAAATGCACTTGTTTTTCTGTATCAGTTTACAGCTTAACAGGAAGGAATTTGTTTACCTATCATTGACACAAGCACAGTAGTTAAGAATTGCTATAGCTATGAGTAGAGGAGATATTAAGATCATAGAATCTATAAAACTTGCTGGCTGAATATCAGGGAAGAACAAAAGGAAGGAGTTAAGGATAACCTCCAGGATTCTGTTTTGGGTGACTGGGTAGAATTCATGGGGTTTTCAAGCTGTGCTCTGCGTGTTTACCCTTTGTCCAGTCAAGATGGTCTCCTTACTCTGATCTATAATTTTGACTACTCCCTGCCCTGCCTGAAATACCTTCTCTCTGTTTATTTAAATGCTATTCATCCTTTTGTACCCAGCTCAAAGCTTCGCCTCTAAAAAGTCTTCTTTTAAAAAAAAAAAAAAAAAAAGATTTATTTATTTTAGTGAGAGAGTATGCAAAAGCAGGGGGAAGGGCAGAGGGAAAGAATCCTCAAGCCAACTCCCAACTGAACACACAGCCCAATGCAGGGCTCGATCCCAGGACCCAGAGATCATGACCTGAGCTGAAATCAAGAGTCAGACACCTGAATGACTGAGCCTCCCAGGCACCCCTACAAAGTCTTTTAGATCCACCCTGGTAGACAGTGACCCATACAAAGAGATGACAGTCACAGGCCAGGATTTACTTTGGTTGTTCCCCCATAGCCCCTTTTCTGCTGCAACCTTTTATAGCCCTACGGGTGAGTAAATGAAGTTTGTATTGCATAATTAAGGACAGATGGGACCTTGTTTCTACCTTCCCTGGCTTTGCTTGAATCATACATCCTTAAGTCCAAATGGCAATAAGGGAACCAATAGTCATCTCTGAATTATTCTATTCTGTAACAGCCCCTGACATAATATTAGACCAAGAAAAATATGCTACATCTCTTCATTTATGTGACCAAGCCATCCTCTGGATATTAAAATTTAAACCTTATATCCGTAGGTAAAACATTTTGGGGTTTTTTGTTTTTTGGTTTTTGGCAAAACATTTTGGATTGTTATTTCCAGCAGTGGTGATAGACTGCACTAAAGTGTCTCCTCTTTCAACCAGTTGCATGTATTCATAAAGTTTTGCACAGCAAAGGGTTTAATCCCTAGCTTTGAAACCATACATTTACATGTGTGAAGCTATTTGGCACATGTCAGGATCAAACCAGCAAACCTGGCCTCATTAGCCTCCTGTACTAACCCACTTTTAACAAAGTGTGGTTTTTCTATACAGGTCTGAACCATGAGATTGCAATTGATGTTGCATTCCTGCCCATGTATTGTCCAGAAGATCTCCGAACATCTCAAATCGACACATTACTAACCTGCATGAATTACAGCTGTGTGTATCCGCAGGATGGACCTGGAAATGACACAGTGGCAGGTCCAAGAGCACTTGCAGGTAAGACAATTTCAGTATTCCTTTCACTCAGAAGATAAAATTAATATTGTAAACACTTCTAATCTTAAGATGTGATTATATAAACAGTTCTAGCCTTAACATTCAATATAATTTAAAAGGTTGTTTGGTAAATGTACCCCAAGACTTATAAATGAGAATATATTTTAAATAAAATTGGACAAATTAATGGTTTTTATTCCAGGCAGACATTAAGAATGTTCTCTAAATGCATTTCTAAAAGTAAGTATTCATTAGATTTAAGTGGTATGCACATGGAGCAGTGCCAATTCGACTCTTCTCTCCTTTTAACTCAGGCGAAATGATCTGTCCTTTCACCTTACAATTGCCTGAAATTTTAAGACCTCCATAGTGTAGTACAGTATGGTTGTTTTCTCTTATAAATGTTTAGTTATTCAAGTGCTATGCAATAAATCCCTTGAGGACTGCTAGGAGTTCACGTAATCCCAATAGTGAAACCCTTCCACCAACTAATTGTTTAGGCTGCTACATAATTTACTGAACTCTATATTATTTCTATATTCCTGTAAAATTATGTATCCAGTTATAATTATCCATTTCCTGTTGTCATCTCTATTTCCGGAGCAGGTAGTAAAGTTTCTAGCAGTTCTCACTGAGCTTAGAAGGATATTACATTTAAAAGAGCTTTTAAGACAGCCTTTATTATCTTGGGATTTTGTGGTGGGTCTTTCTAAGCTGATGAAACTCTTGAGTGTATATTGTTTTTAAACAAGTCTTATGAGGTGTGCCTGCTGATGAAGTAACTTTTGGCAGTAATGGTTACTGCAAACTGAGCTTGAATATCTGATTTTATAAGAGTCTTTTATTTTTTCCACAGTTCATTTTGGAGATGATATATTAGTTGACTTTGCAGTATTACTTCCTACATTGCAGCTCTTTAGACTTCCAGAAAGTCCAGATTTCTTAATTAGTGCCCTAATATATAGTTTAAATATTTGTGTATTCATTTTCTTACTGCATATATCATCTACTTCCATCACATTTCTTCTGCGATGTGTATATGTTATTATTGATATGAAATATCAAGGCAAAATTCTCAGTTGCTAATGCCAGTTGTTCTCCAGAAGTCACTAACATGGTCACCTGAAAAAACCTAGTATCATTCTGCCAAAGCAGTTAATATTTGAGACATGAAGGGCAAGAACCACTCGAAAAGTGATGTGGTAATCAAAAGCAAGGTGATTTGTTTCAAATAGAATATGTCCCAAACCATTTGTTGAAGAGACTTTTTCCCATTGGATATTCATTCCTGCTTTGTTGAAGATCGGTTGACCATATAGTTGTAGGTTAATTTCTGGGTTTTCTATTCTGTTCCATTGATCTATGTGTCTATTTTGTGCCAGTGCCATACTGTTTTGATAACTACAGCTTTATAATATAACTTGAAGTCCAGGATGTGATGCCTCCAGCTCTGCTTTTTCAAGATTGCTTCAGCTATTCTGGATCTTTTGAAGTTCCGTATAAATTTTAGGATTGTTTCATCTAGTTCTGTGAAAAATGCTGTTGGTATTTTGATAGGGATTGCATAAAATCTGTAGATTGCTTTGAGTAGTACAGACATTTTAGCAATACTTGTTCTTCCAATCCATGAGTATGGAATGTCTTTCCATTTCTTTATGTCATCTTCAATTTCTTTCATCAATGTTTTATGGTTTTCAGAGTACAGGTCTTTCACCTCTTTGGTGAGGTTTATTCCTAGGTATCTTATTATTTGGGTTGCAGTTGTGTTGGGGTTGTTTTCTTAATTTCTCTTTCTACTGTTTTCATTATTACTGTATAGAAATGCAACAGATTTCTGTATGTTGTTTTTGTATCCTGCAACTTTAGTGAATTTTTTTATCAGTTCTAGCTGTTTTTTGGTGGAGTCTTTAGGATTTTCTATATATAGTATCATGTCATCTGCAAATACTGAATGTTTTACTTCTTCCTTACCGATTTGGAGGTCTTCTGTTTCTTTTTGTTGTCTGACTGCTGTGGCTAGGACTTCCAGTACTCTGTTGAATAAACGTGGTAAGAGTAGTCATCCTTATCATGTTCCTGACCTTAGGGGAAAAGCTCTCAGTTTCTTCCCATTTAGGATGGTGTTAGCTGTGGGTTTTTCATATATGGCATTTGTTATGTTGAGGTATGTTCCCTCTAGAACTACGTTGCAGAGGGTTTTCATCATTCATGGATGTTGTACTTTATCAAATGCTTTATCTGTGTCTATTGAAATGATCATATGGTTTTCAGCCTTTCTTTTATCGATGTGATTTATCAAGTTGATTCATTTGCAAATATTAAACCACCCTTGCAACTGGGAATAAATCTCACTTGATCGCCCACACACACAGTCTTAAAGAAATACACATAAATGGAATTATAGTAAACATATAGTTCCATAACCACCTTTTTCCTCTTGACAATGTATCTTGAATAGTTTTCATGTTAGTATATAGAGAGCTACTTCATTCATTTTAATACCTATAAATATTTCACTGTGTGGATGTACCAAAATTTACTTAATCAGGCTCCTAGTGATGGGTGTTGAGATTCTTTTCAAATATTTTGGCTCTCGGCAAAGAGTACTGCAATAAATATCTATCTGTCTATCTCTGTGTGTGTATACATAATCTTTGTGCACTTATACACATATCTGTAAGATGAATTCTTGGAAGAGAAGTCACTGACTCAAAGATGTAGGCATTTAAAATTTTGGTAGTACTGTCACATTGTCATCCAAAAGATTTATACTGATTTACACTTTTACCAAAAGCAAGAATGCCACTTTACTCACACCCTTAGAAATGCTAGATATTGTTGTTCTTGTTAAATGTTGGCAGACTGGTGGCAAAAAAAGTTATTATATCACTATTTTCATTTGCATTTCTTATTTATTTCTAAGCTTGAACATCTTCATATTTGTTGGCCATTTATATTTCTTCTTTCTATGAATTTTATATGCTAGTTTTATTTTTCCCATTTTTCTATAAGAATGTTCTTTTTCTTATTAATTTATAAATTTTATTTACATATTAAAGGAGTTAATCCCTTATTGTGTGTTGCAAATACTTTTATCCTGTTTGACTAAATTTGTTCAATGGGAGGCTTCTTTTGGTATTTTAAGTAATTTTATTTATATGTACTCAAATATATCAATCTTTTATTTTTGTGGCTGCTGGTTTTATGTCATACTCAGAAAGGCATCACTTAGTCCAAGATTATTTCTTTAAATTCAGTATGGGTTTTTGGTACTTTTATAGTTTCATTTTTTTACTGGTATCATTTTTATTATGACAAAATTTACATAAAATTTACCACTTTAACCATTTTTAACTGCACAATTCAGTGAAATTAAGTACACTCACAGTGTTGTGCAACCATCACTGCTATCCATTTTTAGAACTTTTTTATCATCCCAAACAGAAATTCTGATACCTTTAAATAGTAACTCCCCATTGCCCCGCTCTCCCCTGCCCTTGGTAACCTCTGTTTTACTTTCTGTCTCTATGAATTTGCCTGTTCCAGATAACTCATATAAGTGGAATCATACAGTCTTTGCCCTTTGTGCCTGGCTTATGTCACTTGGTCATCCATGTTGTAATACACATCAGAATTTCATTCCTTTTTACAGCTGAAGAATATTTCATTGTATGTATATACCACATTTTGTGTATCCATTCATGTGTTGATGGACATTTGGGTTGTTTTTACCTCTTCACTATTGTGAATAATTCTGCTATGAATATTGGTGTATGAGTATCCAAGTCTTTGCTTTCAGTTCTTTTGGGAATATACCTAGGAGTGGAATTGCTGAGTCATATAGTAATTCTGAATTTAACTTTTTGAACAACCACCAAACCATTGTCCACAGCAGCTGCACCATTTTACATTCCCACCAGCAATGCATGAGGATCCCAATTTCTCCACATTCTCACCAATACTTGTTATTTTCTGTTAGTTTTTGTGTTTTTTTTTTTTTTTAACAAACCAGCCATCCTGAAATGGTATTTCATTTTGGTTCTGATTTGCATGTCCCTAATTATGAATGATGTTGGGCATCTTTTCATGTGCTCATTGGCCATTTGTATGTCTTCTTTGGAGAAATGTATATTCAAGTTCTTTGCCAATTTTGAACTGGATTATTTAGGGTTTTGTTGTTAATATGGCTTAATTTTCACCGTTGAAAATTTTAATCCATTTGGAATTTATTTTGGTATGGAAAGTGAGAAATGGACCCAGCTTTATTTTTTTCCAAGGGGTTAGCGGTATTTCCCAAATCATTTATTGACTAACGCTTACTGATATGATGTCCTAATTGGTATCATCTTTATGAACTATAGATAGACACACACACACACACACACACCCTCCTCCTCTTTGAACACATTGAGTTAACGTCTCCATTGATAAACACTTCAGAAGCATAACATGATACGGAAGAGTTTTAGCACATGTAAGAAAACAGTTTTATTATGCTCTAGGTAATCAGGGTTTTCCGTATTATTTTTGCAGGCAGGAATACCGCACTGTGTTACAAGATAGGTTAGATGGTGCCACAGTTACAAAGCCACTTCAAAGTCTCAGTGACTTTTAACACAATAGATGTTTATTTCTTGCTCAAGTTAAACCTGATGCACTAGTTATTAGCTTTCTTCTCAGCGGTGATTCAGGAAGGCAGTCTGCTTCCATCTTGTTGCAGCTTCAGCAGGAACAAGTGGCTTCTAGGGCTGTGTAGGCAAAGGAAGGAAGAAATGAAGGAGATGTTCACTTTTAATTATGTTAGACTGGAAGTGACACATCATTTCTATTCACATTCTCATTTGCCAAAACTTACTTACACGATCCCAACCTAGCTATAAGGGATGCCAGGACACTTGGGCTTCCCACGTGACCATGAGGAAATGGAGTGGAGAACTTCTACATAGCAATGCCTTTGTCACCCTCACCGCATGCATCTGTGACATTTCTAAAAAAGTAGTTTTTGCACAGTTCTAACAATTTAAAGTGAAATGTAGAGAAGCTCATTTTATAGGGAAAAATCCATAGTCCTTTTAAGAGAATCCCTATGTGATATAAACAACAACATGCTAATTTCATACTAAGTTTTCTTAAGTAGAAAATGATTGTTGCTGGGGTGCCTGGGGGGCTCAGTCATTAAGCGTTTGCCTTCAGCTCAGGTCATGATCCCATCGTCCTGGGATCGAGCCCCGCATCGGGCTCCCTGCTCAGTGGGAAGCCTGCTTCTCCCTCTCCCACTCCCCCTGCTTGTGTTCCCTCTCTCGCTGTCTCTTTCTCTCTGTCAAATAAATAAATAAAATCTTAAAAAAAGAAAAAGAAAATGATTGTTGCTGATACCTGAGTTCTTGCTATGTGTCAGCCACCATTCTAAGTGCTCTACATCCTGAGTATTTAATCCTCACAACATTCTCTGATGTAGTACCAGATGAGCAGTTTGAGAGGTCTTCATTTGCTCAAAGCATTAACACAAGTAGGCAGAGTCACCCACCCAAACAGTAGATTTACTTACACTTTATGTTGCAGGGACTCTGTAAGTGATTATTTGTAAAAGTCAATTTATGATAACAATTAGAATTATTAAGGTCTGGGTTGTTGCTGTCAGCGTCAAAGCTAAAGATCTCGAAATCCTTCCAAAGCATCTAGGTTAAAGTCCATCCCATTCAAAGAAGGAGAAAGTTATGTAGTTATTTTCTAGATTTGTCGTTATTATATTCACTGTGCATTAGTGAGTTTGCACAGTTATAAACCGTTCAACAGATTTTGTGACATGTCTAGCGGAGGTGGCTTTAATTGTGAAGCTAACAAAGACTAAGCTTGAGAAGCCCTCACTTGCTTCGGTACTGTATAGATAAAGGGGGCTTCTAAATAGTATGCCCTTCAGGCCCCACAAAACCTAGATCCACCACTGGCTTTTAGATAGTTTTACAGAGATGTAGCCCTAGCATACAAAGGTGGAGAGCACATGCCTCAAGGCCAAACTGTGCAGATTAGAATCACCATGAGACTTTGCATAAGTTCCTTAACCTCTAAATGTTTTCATGTTTTCATGCATAAAATGAAGTCTTTGTCATGTGTAGCCACTGGTGTCTGCGATCCGTTAGCTTAGTAGTGGTCAGTTGGTGCTTTGGAAGAGTTTCTTTAAACACCTGGAGGACAGAAAAGGAAAACAAGGACAAAAATGATCTCCAGTTTTTGCCATTGGATCTGTGTTTAGGGCTTACCCAGGCTGTTTACAACCCTGTCTTAGCTTTCACTTCCTGCTCTTCAGAGCCTGCAGATGGTCAGCCAGAGGTGAACAATCGGAGTTTTTCTCAGGCCTTTCCTGAGCATGCATCCAGCACTGGGCATACATGTAGCCTTCTTGATGCCCCAGTGTACACAGGACCTTTTAAAAAGCCCTTATCGCCCCGCATGTGTCTTTTCCCAACCCCTTCCTCCTCAGGCTTTTTGATCTGTCTATTGCTCGTCCCAGCTTTATACTTTGCCCCAGCTGCTCTGGCTAGTGTTTTTGCCTTCATATGCTTTCAACAAAAGCCACTGGGGAAGCTACCCCAGTTGTGGGAATGCCCCAAATCAGGTGAAACGAAAGCAAGCTCTTGCATCTGCCCTTGAGGGAACTGCCTAACAGGTCCAAACTCACATCTTTGAGAATAAGTTCTGCATCGCACCGTCTGGTACTAGCCACCTACAGCAGGAGTGCGAGCTGCCGGCTTTATGGCTGCTGCTGATAACAGGGAGTAGATGGGCAATTTAAAATACCACAACATGGGGCGCCGGGGGGGCTCAGTCGTTAAGCGTCTGCCTTCGGCTCAGGTCATGATGCGGAGGTCCTGGGATCGAGCCCCGCATCGGGCTCCCTGCTCCGCGGGAAGCCTGCTTCTCCCTCTCCCACTCCCCCTGCTTGTGTTTCCTCTCTCGCTGTGCATCCCTCTCTCTCTGTCAAATAAATAAATAAAATCTTTTAAAAATAAATAAAATACCACAGCGCATTCTTACCACAGTGCAGCAGCTCTTTCTCTATTAATCTTTCCCTTGATTGTTTTAAGTTTTTGTATAGATTCCAGAGTTCTGCCGAAGTTGATCTGAGAGTTTTTTCAGCCTGTAAGTTGCTTTAGTGGAGGGACACAGCCCTGAAACCGCCTACTCCGCCATATACAGTAGTGTCCCTCCCCCGATCCATTTTTGATAAAGCTTCTTGAGAGTATCCAAAGCTAAGTGTTAGTTAATAAAGCTGTTTCAAAGGAAATATACTTTGAAAATAACTTCAATTACATATATGTATTTTGCTTTACGTCTTGTAAGTTTTGTAAAGAATTGATAAATAAATTTCAAAATAGAAAAAAAAATGATTGTTGTACTCCCTTGAAGTGTAAACAATAAGTTGTTTACTTGGTACCATATAAAGAACCTGGAAAATATATAGACTTACTCTACTCCACCAAAAAGATTAAAGAAGTAAAAATAACTAAATATGGCTTTGGGATACCAGCCCGTATCTGTGTTATACAGTCATTGTTATGTGCGGAAGTTACCATAATGTAACTTCGATTAACGTGTGATAAATTGGAGGGAAGAGGGAGAAGATGAGGGACATTGTTAATGCTATAAGAAAAAAAAACCACATCAGCTTATGTGATACTAAATCCAAGTAAATATTTAACTATTTTACAATACTTACCATCTGCTTTTTACTTTTAGGTGATATTATAAAGGCTGTGAGTAAACTGGATAGAGTGCATATCGTCGGTATCTTGGATATCTGTAATTTGGGTAACAATAAAGTAGAAGTCTACCTGCACAGAATTTATAGTCCAACTAATACTTCTTAAAAATTGGCAAGTGAAATGATCACAGGTTATAAAGAGGGCACTGCTTTAAAGATACTCTGTCATTTTGTTGGTAATTTCAGCAACTGGTTTTCGGCAAGAATATTACATAAGCTCTAAAGTTATTAAGTGGTTTTATGTTCACCTTGTGTTTGAAGCTAACGCACTTCATTTTAAACTCATTACTGAAAAGTTCATCGAAACAGTTTTTGTGTATCAAGAAAATCTACCTTACTTCTATATATTATCTTGACTTGTAATAATTTGTGTTCACTATTCTATTTGTGAAGTGCTTTTATTCTCAAGCCTCAGCCAAAGGCATCCTGACTTACAAGAGTAACTTCTCGTGAATATTTAACATCCTTCCACTTTTATTCACCTATAGTGGGAAATTCTGAATTGCTAATTTGAAGATTAAATTCTCCTAAAGTGGTCAACCTGCATTTTTCATGACTGTGGTGGTTACTGTCATTTTCAAAAAGCACACATGGATTGTTACCGTCCAGTTGCCTTGGTCCTTAGTTTGGTCAGCTGTACAATGAGTGTGTTAAATTGTCTTAAGACTTTCCACTCTTTATTGTGACTTCTTATCCTTTGACTTTCCAAATGTTTTGACCAGTGCGTGAACTTAAAAGCCAGAGAGGCTACAGTAGGTCTCTGTTTTTCCTGTATTCATTTGTAGTTTTGGTACATGTAATGTGAGTTTAAATAGTGAAATTTTATCTCATATTAACATTTTAAGTGTGCATATTGAAAATATAAAACAGCGACTAAGGGGATTTTATTCTGGTTATCTATTATACTTCATTTTAACTGTAAATCGCCATTCCACATTTGCGAAGCCTTGTGGTTGACAATTATGTGGTTAGATGACCAAAATGACCATCACATGAGTTAAAAAGTATTCAGTGTCAAGATCAATCTGAATCTAGTTGAGCAATTACCTTGTGGGTTTTCTTCTAGCCCTATGGTTCTGTGACTTCATACGCTATATATTTTAAATGTTTTGGGCAGCTCATGAGTCTAAAGACAGATGCTGTACTTTGTTCATAAATGCATTCAGCCTTTTGTTCCTTATAATTGTGTTTAAATGTTAATTAAAATAGTGAATCCTTCTTGTGTTAAAATTTTGAGTGTATTATTAAAGTTAAAAAACACACTAACTTTTTTGGTCTCTTGTCTCATTTTTAACGTATTTGATGGCCCTCCTCCATATTTTTTGGCCAATAATAGACCTACATATGCTTGCTAAATGAGCCAATATGATTCTTCCCTATGGGTTGAAGACTTGTTTATCAAATGGAATCTGGGTTTCTGTATTAAGCCATTATAAACTTTAAAAGGCAGTTCCATTTTACTGACATGTAAATGTTGGGGAAGGGAAAAATTAATACTTACATGGCTATTGACTAAAAACCTCAGGTGAGATTTCAAAGCTACACACTTTAACAGGTATAATTTCTGTTCTCATATTGAATGAGAAATATGAACAATTTTTGAAAATTTAGGATCTTTAAAAACAACTTTCCTGGCAATTTATTTTATATTCTAGAAGTGTTTCTATCTAAATTTGGAGTTACATTTCTGTGTCCACATTTCTGGTTGTTGTAAAATGGGAGAGCTATTGTAGCATTTCCTAAGAAAAATACCAAACTACCATCAGAAGAACTTACCTACAAGTGACAATATGTGTTCATTAATTCCAAAGCCACACAAATATATTACTGTGATGTCAACTTCAAATTAAGGAATCAGTTAGTAAATTATGAAATATTGTATAATCTACTGGAGAACCACAGTCTCTCTCTTTAGATGGCACATGAGATATGCACATTGAAATCCTGTAGTAAGCTATTAAAGAAAGAATCTGAGTATCTGTTCTTCTGCTATTTTTATTTCTTTATGGAATTACCCTGCATTCATTTTATTCATATTAAGAAAAGGACTTTTAAGAAATGACTGTCACTCTTATTTGATGACGGTAATAACGTTTGATATTTTTAACTATACACCCTCTGCCAATACGGACATAGGTTATAACCGATTCTGTTATTCCAAAGGCATTTCTATGGTTTATACTGCTTGCTGTTTCACTGGTTTGCTTTTCAGGTACATTTCCTTCTTTTTTTCTTTCTTAAACATTGCTACCCAAGAATTTGCAGGTACACTGATGGGAAGTGAAATATGTATTATTCAGTCCTGATTGTTTTATTTTTTTTAAGATTTTATTTGTTTATTTGAGAGAGAGAGAGAGAGAGAGGAGAACACAAATGGTGGGGAAGGGCAGAGGGAGAGGGAGAAGCAGATTCCCCCGCCCAGGGGGTTGCCCAATGAGGACTCGATCCCAGGACACCGGGATCATGACCTGAGTGGAAGGCAGATGCTCAACTGACTGAGCCACCCAGGCTCCCCCAGTCCTGAATATTTTAGTAATCAACTGCTTTTAGTAAAGAAATTTTAGGAAAAAAGGTTAAAAATTGAAAAGCAAAACCAGATTTGGGTATTATCTGAAGATTCCAGTTCTTCAAGATTATCTTTGAGTCAAGTCATATTATATTTGTGTCTATTGCCCAAAATAGAAACATTATATATAAACTCATCTCTTGGTCCAGGTCATCCCACTCATTATCTTCATTCTTACATTATTATGTTGATGCCACTTCTAGCCCTAAGTTTTTGTTTTCCTTTACACTGAAGAAATAAAATGTAGATTTTGAAGAAAACACGTTTAAAGCTAGCCATGGCTCTGTCCCTAAATGCCTGAGAAATTTTATGGAAAGCCACTTAAACTGCTAGGCCTTAGTTTCCTTATTTGTAAAATTTGCAAAATAATGGTCCCATCTGGCTCTATGATTCTTTGGGTCTATTAATACAGGTCTATTAATACAGGTATTAGAACACTGAAAATGTGTTTGTGTTATTTTTATGTGTCTCATGAAGATGTGGTTTTCTATGAAGAACATTTTAATATAATTAGACCATTTATCAATTATAGCAGCTCATTATAACAAAAAAACAGTTGAAATTTTTTCATCCCAGGGTTTTTTGGGGTTTTTTGGGTTTTTTTTTTTTTTTACTGCTAGTGTTCTTCCTAACTTGTTGCCTTTTCAGCAATAATATATTATTTTTTCTCCAAAGAGAAATCTGAAATATTTTAGCTTTTTTTTTAATGATATGCACATCTTCATTGAAAGTCAAGCAACACTTTTTAAAGAATGTGAGTACTTCTGATGCTATTCTGAGATGATTGCATCTGACTCATACATAGTAGCTTAGGATCTAGAAGTTGCCCCCAAGAAGGTTTTAATATCTATTTTGTGGATGGGGAACAAAACAATAAAAGACTAAATGGTTTAATGTAAAATTGTCAAAGCAATTAAATTAGAAGGTTAGGCTTATAACTCCAAAGTCTGTTTCTTTAAGCTCTAATTTGCACCAAAGTAAGATGTTTGAATAAGGGTAACATTTCACATAATATATCAGATCACTGTGAGATAAACTTCTCCAAACGCTGGGGCTCATAAAATAAGCCAAACTATTGCAACATATATCCAAGTGTTTGAATGCTCACTCTGTGGCAAGCACTAGGTTAGCACTAGGAACACAACACAATACAAGCAAAAACACATGGCCCGGGGCGCCTGGGTGACTCAGTCGTTAAGCGTCTGCCTTCAGCTCAGGTCATGATCCCAGGCTCCTGGGATCGAGCCCGCGCATCGGGCTCCCCGCTCCGCGGGAAGCCTGCTTCTCCCTCTAACACTCCCTTTGCTTGTGTTCCCTCTCTCGCTGCCTCTCTCTCTGTCAAATAAATAAATAAAATCTTTAAAAAAAAAAAAAAAACACATGGCCCCTACTCTCATAGAGCTTACAGTGTTGTGGAGGAGAGAGACATTCAAAAAATTGTACACATAAGTGAGCTAAGTACTGCAAAGGAAAGATACGTGTTTTATATTAGAGCTTTTTGACAAAGGAAGCCAGGTTGGGGCGGGGGGCACTGGGAAGGTTTTTCCTGAGAAAGTGAATGTGTGTTTGAAGACTTGAATGAGAACTGATATGGCTAGAGTGCAGAAAGTGGGGTGCAAGAGGAGACAAGCAAATAGACCAAGGCTCTTGCAGGCTATGCAGAGCCTTGTAGGCCATAGTAAAGATTTTAATTTGTATCTTCAGAGCACTGGGAAGCCATTATACGGTTTGTGGCCAATATGCACCATGATTCAATTTATGTTTTAGAATGGTCATTGTCTCCTGGAAGGAGAATGGATATAAAGAGGTTGCTAGAGACTGTTAGTGGACCCTAATAACTATTCTCTTCTATAGTAGTAGATCTATCGATTTTTAGCTGGGCACATAGCTACCTACAATAAAGAATATTTTCCCCTGGTTCCTTTGTTGCTAGATATGGCCTTGTGACTAAGTTCTAAGTTCAGAAGTGAGCATAAGTGATCTGTACAATTACTGAACCAATTCCTCAGAGGTTGCAAGAGAATGCTCTTTCCCTTTACCCCCCTTCCCATTGGCTAAAATGTGAGCCTGGTGGTGAGACATCTTGTACCCTGCAGATGAAGAGCAAAATTCTAGGGATGTGAACCCAACCAGCTAGTAGGAGCCTAGATCCCTGATATTGTGGAACTGCCATACCAGCTTTGTACTTTTTACCCGTTTGGGCTGTTACATGAGAGAAAAATAAACTATCTTGTTTATGTCACCACTATTTTGGGTCTCTGGCAGTCCAACCTGTATACTACTAATGCAGGGGGCAGAAGTGAAAGCAAGGGGACCAGCTCAATGACAAATGAGATTGGGAGCAGATATAGTCCATATAAATTTCAGAGATAACATTAAAATATAGATTCAGGCATCTTGCCCAATTCTAATGATCCAGTTCTTAACAAATTCTCACTGAAAGAAAAAAAATTTAACACTCACAAAATTCTTCCCCTCCCCCCTCAAAATCACAAAGGCAATTTCTTAGTTACCAAGTAAAATGTAGATGACTTTCATGTATCTTTGCTGTCATATGGTCCTAGGCATATTTGACTTTGGACATCGAGTGATTCTGTAATATCAGATCTCAGTTATTTCTTTTATTCAGCTTAGGCTAATATTAAAATTAATTTTTATTCCTTTTGAACATACACCAAGTTAGAGTCACCCAGCCCAGAACTGGAAGTTTGCTATGAATAATCAAGGGTTACCTGTATTCTATTAGAAACGCGGCTGTGCTTTCTTATCTTTCAATGGTGGGTTTGCCATAAATGTTGTTCAATCATATGGAGAAATTTGAAATGTTCCTTGCCTAAGAGATGAACAATTCCCTTCTCTATGCCTTTATTAATATTATGTACCTTTGCTAAGATATTTAATATTTATTAAGGTACAAGTAATCGAAAAAGTCCAGGAATATTAGATGTTTGAACAATACTGTATAGCAGTGGTTCTCAAACTTGGCTTCATATTGGTATTACCTGGCAAGTTTTAAAAATTACTATGCCTAGGTGTCATCCCCAAGTTTCTGGTTGGTGTAGCCTGGGCATCGAGGTAATTAACAGCTCCCCAGGTGATTCTAATCAGCAGACAAGTTTGAAAACCCCTGCTATATAGTACTGTTTAAAGCACTTACCAGTTTTATCAAAGCTCAAGCTTTACCCAATACTTTGAACTTACCTCTCCTTTAGGTGCTACAGTTTCAGCTACTCTCAAAGCAGTTTCATCATGAATTGTGCTGAAAGGAAGGAAAAATTAAAAACTGATAGTTTCTAAGGGCGCCTGGGTGGCTCAGTCGGTTAAACATCTGACTCTTGGTTTCGGCTCGGGTCATGATCTCAGGGTCTTGAGATCGAGCCCCGTGTTGGGCTCCACGCTCAGATCGAGTCTGTTTGAGATTCTCTTCTCTCTCTGCCCCTCCCACTTGTATGCTCTCTCGCTCTCTCTCTCTCTCAAATAAATAAAATCTTTAAAAAAATTGATAGTTTCTGAACAACTTTTATTTTCAGAGTTCTAGCATATCAGGTCTGGAAAAGACCTTATGGGTAAATAAATTCTAATCCAACCTCTTTTATTGTGTAAATGAAGAAAAAGTCCCAGAGAGGTTTTTATTTTTGAGGATGTAATAGTAGCTGTTGTAGAATCAGCACTTGTGCCAACTTCGGGTTTGCAATATACTTCAAAAATGTTCAGACTTCTACCTAAAGTACAGACAAACCTACAAATACAGATTGTACCATATGTAGGCATATGCTATATAGATAATACAAATATAGATTGGAAGCTGAAGCACAACGAGGTTGAAATAAAATGACGGCGGCAAGTCTGTCAAAACTACAACTAGATCCTGTACCATTTTCATCATGTAAAACTTTACGATCTCAAGTTCTTAAAGTGCATAAGAATTACCTGGAGAGCTTATTTAAAATGTGAATTCCTAGATATTTCCCTCAGATTCTGATTCAGGATGATTGGGAGTGGGACCCAGAAATCTTCATTTTTAATAAAATTCCAAGTGAATATAATGTAGGTGTTCCACAAACGAAACTTTAGGGGCACCTGGGTGGCTCAGTCAGCTAGGCATCTGCCTTCGGCTCAGGTCATGATCTCAGGGTCCTGGGATCGAGCCCCTATGTCGGGCTCCCTGCTCCTCAGGGAGTCTGCTTCTCCCTCTCCCTCTGCCACTCCCTTCCACTTGTGCTCTCTCTCTCTCTCTCTCTCTCAAATAAATAAAATCTTGAAAAAAAAACTTTAGAAACACTGAATAAGTACTAGACCACTCACACCCCAGCAAATTACCTTAAGAAAAATTACATTGGTGGGTGTTTATTGTTTTGGGACTAATTTTACTTAATCGCAAATTTTTAAAAATCTAAGATTATCTTTGTAAGTTACAACTCTCTCTCTCTGAAAGTCATATAAATGCACCTATGTACAAGATATATAATGCTGGTTACCATATGAAGTCATGCACTTCAACCTTCAGAGCAATTTTAAATAGTTTAGTAAAATTATCTTTAATGCCCCAGCACTGCCACAAAATGTTACAGGAAAGTTGTCATTTTTAAGGCCTGGAATGATTTAACTTCTACAAAAAATATAATGTGAAGATTTGAAACTATTAAGTTACCATGAACAAAACTTAACTTCTAATGGATTTAGCTAGTTTCTCACTAATCTGTTTTTAAACTATTTCATGAAAAGTTTCTCCTTGAGAAGCAATTTAATACCTGGTAGGAAAAGTGAAATAAAATTTCTAGGACTTGACTAATTATTTGCATGTTGCGTGCTAATGTTGCATTTATCAGAGATGTCTATCGGCAGTCAGCAAACTAATGGTTTTAGCAATAGTAACACTTCCCTTTTCAATTTGACAGTTTTCTTTGTCCATTGAGGACAGGTTTTATTATGAGTTTGAACATTGAAATCATAGTCTCAATAGCAAAATAATAAACTATTTGTGTTTACTTTTAAGTAGACCACAAGCTAATACACCTAGACCTTTAAACTTTCCGGTTCAATTCCATGAATAATTATTAACTGATTACTATGTGTAAGGTGTTTATAATAATAGGTATTGCGGAGAGGGGATACACAGGTGAGTAACCGACAGCTATAATAGGATAGAAAGGTTAAATCTGTAGCGTGCATCTGTTGGGATTTATTCATCAGTTTCTATTGCACATTTCCTGAACTCCTCCCTTCTGCTGAATAGTGTTACTGTTCATTCCTACCGCAGGGTCCACTCCAACGCTGTTATCTCAGATGCCTAAGGATAGACAAGAAGTAGGGGAAGAAATATCTTCATTGATTATCTCGTTCAACAATGTCTCCTATTTTCCTGTTTTCTGTTGTCCTGTTCCCTTGGCTCTAGTAGTCTTTCTGGTTCCAGACTACTTCCCTCGGACTTCAGACCACCATTGTGCCTGCCTTCCTTTTGACCTTGTGTCCTTGGCTTCTCTGACAGCCTGATGCCTGTTTGTCTCCTTTGCTGACTCTTAGCCCAGATTCCTGATATCTCTATCTTGTTGTCCATTTATCTACCTCTTCACCAGCCCTTGGCACATATAGCAATCTCCCTAGTCCGGCCACTTGCCCAGACCGGTTGACCCCTCAGCAATACATATCAGTTGCGCTCCTGATTAAAAGCAGAGCTTACAATAAAGGAAGTGACAAAATAAATAAGTCTGCCTAGACATCTGAAAGCACTAGAATTAAAAATACTAAATATTCACAATTAAACCTTGACCAATCTTCTGTTACAGCATAACACATGGGACATAAAAATTAATGGAATGCAGCTACTCAGGTATCGGGCAATCAACAAATATTTGAGTGCCTACCATGGGCAAGGCACTGTACTTGAAAGGATCCCTAGCCACTGAAATATGTTTACTTTTCAACGGATAAACAAGGTGGCAGAAGATATTCCTTGGGGAGCCTGTTAAGAAAAATTCCACAAAGAAATAAAAGGCGGAAAGGCTATGAAACCGATTCTACTCCTACCATAGCAGTTAAACTTCTGGATCTTAACTCCTGGCTGAACTGGTTGATAGCATATTTCAGCAGGGCTTGGAAAACCAGTTTGTTTTAGATATTCTGAGAGAGGTGACTTTCAGCCTCGTCACGTGGGCTTCCCAAGAGTCCAGTTCCTCATTCCGATCCACTCCATGTTTATGACATTGCATTAGCTGGCACATTAAGAAAAAAATCTCAGTGCAGGAAGTCATCCAATCCTGATAAGTTGACATGTAGCATAAAGTTTATGGTGTTATTTATTGCTAAGGTAGTCCTGGGTAAAGGTTACGTGTGTACAGCTGGAGGAGGGGCAGGCAAGGGAGAATGTAGATAACTAAAGTGAAATAGAGCTGGTGTATTCAGAGCTTACGTTGCTAGAGGTGAGATCACTTACCTACTCGCAACTGAAATTTCAAACTTCTGCTTAGCAGGGACCTGAGTGGACAAATGGTGACTGATAGTTGGAAATACCGGCAGACATCTTAAGTTTTATGTTCAGATGAACGAGCAATGAACCAGGAGAATAAGTCCAGTTGTTTTCGGCTGCTTGTAATTTTTACCTTCTTATTTAAAACCACAGCGCCTTTTTCAGTGAATGCCTATGTGACTGTGACTTATTATAATGAAACCAGCAACTACACTACAATAGAGCGGTGTGAATGTGGTGTTTATGGATTAGCTTCACCAGTGGCTAATGCTATGGGGGTGGTGAGCATCCCTAAGAACAATAACTACCAAGCTTGTGACTACAACACTGAGTTTACTAATACTAACAGTCCCTGGATTGCGCTGATAGAAAGAGGTAATTGTACATTTCTGGAAAAAATTCAAGCAGCGGGCAGAAGAAACGCAGATGCTGTTGTGATTTACAATGTTCCAGACACTGGCAACCACACGATACAGATGGCCAATTTCGGTAAGTAACGTCCGAGGCCCAAAGAGGGTTTATGTCTTTGTTTATCTTAAAATGGTATTTCCATCTAGAATTACTCTAAGATCTGGCAATGACACTGTAAAACAATTTACTTAATTTTTTTTTTTTTTTTTTTTTTTTTGCCCAGCACGACTTGGAATCTCTTTACTATTATTACTTAATATTTGTAATTAATTTGCTCCAAGGACAAAAACAATTCATGAAGTGATCCCTGTTTTCTTTCACGAGTTTCTTAGTTGTATTAGTTTGCTCACTGTTTATTACATAATTGCTTTTGAAGAAAATGTACCTTACCTCTGAACATTAAAGAAAACAAATATTTTATATCCATTTTCAATTTGTGTTTTTCAGTTCGATTCATTTTCTTAGGCAGAAAGGATTGTACATAATCAAGTATGCAGTAACTATAAAACTGATTAATTATTATGAGTAAACAATAGCATATTGTAAGTGTACAAAATGTTTACAGAAATGAGAATTCGACTATCTGCTGTGTATGAGATTTGAATCTGTTTGTGGGACTAATACATATAAAACTACTCCCTAAGAAAAATTATATATTGGAAAAGGCATGGTAGAAATAGGATCACACTGAAATTTACATCAAAAGTAAAAGTTTCCCTTAGAAGTATTTACTTAGGACTTCATAAGTAAATATAATCATCTAATTTATTAACTTCGTATTGGAATTTACTTCCGAGAATTACTGTTTTTATTTTATTTGTTTTGTGAAACAATGCCACTTTCCAAGTAAATGGTGTTTAAACTAGTAAAGAGCTAGATTTCTTACCCAAGTTTTCTATACTATGGGCAAGAATGGGTATTTCTAGCCCCAGATGGCTAAAGAAAAAAAAAAAAGGTAAGAATTTCAAACAGGGTAAGAGCTGCAAAAACACAATATCAGGATAACTGGTTATCACCACCAAACTTGGCCCCTGAGGAAATTAATGTAAATTCAACACATTTCAGAATTGTAAAAGAGAGAAAATCAAATTTGTGTTAAGAATAGTAGCGATTGGAACATGCAGGTTATACACATGCAATATGGCAGCTTAGTACTAATGTGGGAAAACCAAGCTGCTTGTTTCTCTGGGTATCAAAACGCCAGGTAAAGACGGTCTTTTCAGCAGTACTAAATCATCATAAATGTACAAAACGCCACCCACTAACTTTTGTAATATATCCTGGATGCTCCCAGAACTCAGGCATTCACACTTTTTTCTTTTGGAGTTCAGAGAACTCCAGAAGCCTTCCCTGTGTATTCCTACATTTTTACAGGTGACTTTTATTTTTGTAGAAATAGAGACAGCCTTCTCATGAAAATCAGAAACTAAACCTGTTCTAAGGAACCTACTTCCCTAATGTTTCAACTTGGATTCTGAGTGCTCTAGGTTTCCTTTTGTACAGACCATCGCCTTGTTTTCACTCCCCTGCTATTTTTGAAGTATAAACAGTACCAAACTAAATAGCAGTCCGGTTTTCAAAACTTGCTTTGCAACGTGCAGTAGGGGCCAATGTCTAGTGGAATGTGGGGACCCAGCCACTGATTTGAAAAGATTTGCCAAAGGTCACTTACAGTAAATCTTGCCAAAAGGCATGCACACAGTCATCTGAACGTCTGACTCCAAGCAGAGTATTAAAAACAAGGCAGTTACATTTAGCATTCGATATGTACTTCCAGCGTACTCAAGGATACGTGATCAAAAACATTTTTTAAAACTACTGCATTGTCCCTCTTTTCAAATAAATGCATTGAAAAAGAGAGCATAATGATAGTCATTGTAATAGTTTATATTTGTTGCCCTTTACTATATGTCAGGCACTGTTGTTGGGCCTTTATTTTTTCACTTTCCCTATTACCACTTTATTTTTTTATTTAAATTCAATTAGCCAACATATAGTACATCATTAGTTTCAGAGGTAGAGTTCAGTAATTCATCAATCTTATATAACACCCCGTGCTCATCACATCACGTGCCCTCCTTAATCCCCCCACCCCCTCCCCTCCAGCAACCCTCAGTTTATTCCCTAGAGTTAAGAGTCTCTCATGGTTTGTCTCCCTCTCTGATTATTGATCTTTAACATTCAATATTCTCAGCCCTGAAGAATTAAAATTGTAAGTTTAGTGTTTTGCAGTTATAAGACCTGTCAAGTAGCGTGTTATTGGAGTTCTCCCTTCCCAGAAATTTCCCTTATATAGAAATTATTAGATGATGCAGTCGACAAACAGTGAAGCAAGTGTGGATACAAAAACTCTATGATCAACTTCTAGACCATTAAAGACCGAGTCATTATTTTGTAACAGAAGCCAAAATGGTGTGAATTTTTGCTGTCTTTTCATTAGTGTTCTGGGTTTTTTTTTTTTTTACTTTTGTATTATTCTTTTTTATTTTTTTAATTATTATGTTCAATTAGCCAACACATAGTACATCATTAATTTTTGATGTAGTGTTCAATGATTGTTTAAGCACAGAGGGTGGGGCAACAAATCCTCCTCCTCCTCCTCCTCCTCCTCCAGAACCTCCCGGCTTCATCTCCATCACCTCATCTTTTATCACCCCTAAAAACCACCTTTTCAGAAAATCACACTCTGGCCCCCTTAGGGCTGTAGCACCCTTTCCTTCCTGCCCTGCTCCACTTACCTCTGCATTCCTTCGGTCCCATTTATCCATGCTGGGCCTTGGGAGCCTTTCCACAATGTTGTGCCTCCTTGCTTACTGATGTCGATGCCCTCTGACCAAAGACCACTAGGGGCAGACCTGTCATCGGAAAAGTTAGGTTTATTATTTACTGCAGCAAAGGGAGAATGCGCACCATGGGACACCATGGGTCACATCAATAAGAGGGTGGTAGAAGGGACTTAAAGGATTTGGGCCTGCTTTCGATGATCTGGATGAGGGTTTAGGGAAGCAAGCCATTTACCAAACATCCCAGCTCGCCTGAGACTGAAGGATTTCCTGGAATGTGGGATTTTCAGTGCTTAAACCAGGAAATTCCTGGGGAAACCAGGCTGAGTCAACTACTCTAGCTGGTTTTGTTCTTGGTTTAGAGGCTATCAGAAAGTGGGGGCAATTCTGCGATTGGATTTCTAAATCAATCTTCTGTCTAAATGGGGAAGACTGACCTGAAGCTAGAGCAGTAACCGGTAAAGAAACAACAGTCACTCGTGTTAGCCAGGATAGGAGATGTTTGGTAATTTTTGTGGGTTGGACACTTTTCATATTTTGACTATGTTCAGACATGATGGTGGAGTGGTCTTATTTTTGTCTTGATCTGTCATGGTCGCAGAGCAACCTTCCCTAATGTTGATGTTCTGTGAGACTATGTTCAACAAGAAAACACCAAGGCCCAATTAATAGTGGCAGGCTGGGTCCCAGATGTCAGAGGCTCCTTGTCTCTTTCTCACTGACAGCACACTATGCCCGTGCCTTACTGTGGTACAAATATATTCTCCTCCCGCCGCCCACCACCGCCATTTTATATTTCTGGGCCTCCTCTTCCCCTCTAGGCTGCCTTCAAAGTCCCGAACAAACATAAAGGATGCCTCTGCACTCCTTGCCTCTCATGGTTTCATGACGTGGGTACAGAATGTCCTTACTCCTGGGCCCAGTCTATTTATAGCCTCCCTAGTAGCAGGCTTCTTTTTTCTGAAGCGGACAACTTCGGTCTGAGAAGAGCGTCCACTGAGGAGGAATAATGGATAGCCTAATGCTTGGAGGTGAATCTTTAATTCAACGTTGTCCAATTTGCAGTCTGTTTTGACTTTGCCCTTTGACGGTGTTGGAAACAGGAGGATATGCTTATGGTATCCTTAAGTAATGATGTAACGTCTTAACAACCCTTTCCAAATGTTCCAGACATCCATCCCGTTCTGTCCCGGACATGCAAGAAAAATCAAGAGGCCCATTATGAAAGTCTAAAATTTGGAACCTGTTAAGTACTTACTGCATAAGCAAACAGGTCCTGAAAGTGAACTATGCTGTTAATAGGTAAATTGCCTTAAGAAATGCTTAGGTTTGAATGCAGTTTATTTCAGCCAGGTCAATAATCTGGAGGGGATAAAATGGTTCTTACATTTTTATCATTTCAACTGTGTCGAATGAAGGGGATCTCAGGGTAAGGTTTGAAGCATTTCAGAATCCTCCAATCTCATCAATTCCTGAGCAAGTAAGTGTAGGGATAGGAAGGATTTAATCAGAGCAGCAAATGCAAATGCTAAATGTTTTGGGGAAATGTCTTCTAGAAATGAAAGAGGAAATAAACACATAGTATATAAATGGAGAAAATAATTTAAAAAAACTTCTCTAAGGTTAGACTCAGATATACACATAAAGAACTTAATTCAAGAAAAGTAATCAGTTCCCATTCAAAGGAATCTCACATCTGTCTAGTTGTACCATCTCCAAGACTTTATCCTCAGACCGTTCCAACAACTTCCTAACTGATCTTGATTCTCTTGTCCCCTTCCAAGCCGATCCCCACACTGAAGCCAAAGTGGCTTTTGAGAAAAGATAAACCACACCCTGTCTAAAATCTTTTAGTAGCGTCCCATGGCACTTAGAGTAAATTCAAACTCTTTCCCATGTCCTTACCTAGCCGTGAATCACCTGGCTCCTGCCTACCACTCTGACCTCATCTCCTCTAACCTCCCCGCCTCCCCACCTCCACCTCCACCGCCCCCACCCACCCCCGCCACTCCCTCAGCTCCAGCCACACTGGCTTCCTTTCAGTCCCTCCATTCCTCTGAACTCTTCCCTGCCCTTGAGCCTGAAAGTACTTGACACCTCCCTCTTCTTCACCCTTATATCTCATTAAACATAAAGTCCTGTTGATTTGACCTCCAAGCATTACTTTTTTTAAGTTTTTATTTAAATTCCAGTTAGTTAACATACAGTGTAATATTAGTTTCAAGCATACAATAGAGTAATTCAACACTTCCGTACATCACCCAGTGCTCATCACAAGTGCCCTCCTTAATCCCCATCTCCTATGTCGCCCATCCCCCAACACCCTCCCCTCCGGTAACCATCAGTTTGTTCTCTAGAGTTAAGAGTCTTGTTTCTTGGTTTCTCTCTCACACTCTCTCTCTCTCTTTTTCTTGGCTTGTTTGTTTTGTTTCTTAAATTCCACATATGAGTGAAATCTTGTGGTATTTATCTTTGTCTGACTTACTTTGCTTAGCATTATACTCTCTAGCTCCATTCATGTCACGGCAAATGGCAAGATTTCATTCTTTTTATGGCCGAATAATATTCCATTGTATATATGTGTGTGTGTGTGTATATATATATATATGTATGTATATATCACAACTTCTTTGTCCATTCTCGTATCGATCCACACTTAGGATGCTTCCATAATTTGGCTATTGTAAATAATGCTGCTATAAACATCGGGGTGCATGTATTCCTTTGAATTAGTGTTCTTGTATTCTTTGGGGGAAATACCCAGTAGTTCAATTGCTGGATCATAGGGTAGTTCTGTTTTTAACTTTTTGAGAAATCTCCATACTGTTTTCCACGGTGGCTGCACCAGTTTGCCTTCCCACCAACAGGGCTTGAGGGTTCCTTTTTCTCCACATCCTCGTCAACACTTGTTTCTTGTGTCGTTGATTTTAGCCATTCTGACACATGTGAGGTGATATCTCATTTAGTTTTGATTTGCATTTCCCTGATGATAAGTAATGATGAGCATCTTTTCATGTGTCTGTTGGCCATCTGGATGTCTTCTTGGAGAAATATCTGTTCATGTCTTCTGCCCATTTTTAATTGCATTATTTGTCTTTTAGGTGTTGAGTTGTATAAGTGATTTATATATTTTGGATAATAACCCTTTATCACATATGTCATTTGCAAATATTTTCTCCCATTCAGTAGGTTGCCTTTTAGTTTAGTTGATTGTTTCCTTCGCTGTGCAGAAGTTTTTTATTTTGATGCAGTCTCAATAGCTTATTTTTGCTTTTGTTTCCCTTGCCTCAGGAGACATATCTAGTAAGAAATTGCTATAGCAGTTGTCAGAGAAGTTACTGCTTACATTCTCTTCTAGGATTTTTATGATTGCAGGTCTCACATTTAGGTCTTTAATACATTATGAATTTATTTTTCTATATGGTGTAAGAAAGAGGTCCAGTGGGACGCCTGGGTGGCTCAGTCATTAAACATCTGCCTTCGACTCGGGTCATGATCTCAGGGTCCTGGGATTGAGCCCCGCATCGGGCTCCCTGCTCAGCGGGAAGCCTGCTTCTCCCTCTCCCACTCCCCCTGCTTGTATTCCCTCTCTCGCTGTGTCTCTCTCTGTCAAATAAATAAGTAAAATCTTTTTTAAAAAAAGAAAGCGGTCCAGTTTCATTGTTTTGCATGTTGCTGTCCAGTTTTCCCAAACCATTCGTTGAAGAGACTGTTTCCTCATTGGATGTTCTTTCCTGCTTTGTTGAATATCAATTGACCATATACTTGTGGGTTCGTTCTGGGTTTTCTATTCTGTTCCATTGATCTATACGTCTATTTTTATGCCAGTACCATACTGTTTTGATTACTACAGCTTTGTAATATAACCCGAGGTCCGGAATTGTGATGCCTCCAGCTTTGCTTTTCTTTTTTCACGTTTGCTTTGGCTATTCAGGTTTTTTTGTGGTTCCAAATAAATTTTAGGATTGTTTGTCCTAGCTCTGTGAAAAATGCTGTTGGTATTTTTATAGGGATTACATAAAATCTGTAGATTGCTTTGGGTAGTACAGACATTTTAACAATAGTTGTTCTTCCAATCCATGAGTGTGGAATGTCTTTCCATTTCTTTGTGTCATCTTCAATTTCTTTCATCAGTGTTTTAAAGTTTTCAGAGTACAGATCTTTCCCCTCTTTGGTTAGGTTTATTCCTAAGTATCTTATTATTTTAGGTGTAATTGTAAATGAGATTGATTCCTTGATTTCTCTTTCTGCTGCTTCATTATTGGGGTATAGAAATGCAACAGATTTATATATGTTGATTTTGTATCCTGCAACTTTACTGAATTCGTTTATCAGTTCTATCAATTTTTTGGTGGAGTCTTTTGGGTTTTCTGTATATAGTATCATGTCATCTGCAAATAGTGAAAGTTTGACTCTTCCTTACCAACTTGGATGCCTTTTATTTCTTTTTGTTGTCTGATTGCTATGGCTAAGACTTCCAGTACTATGTTGAATAAAAGTGGTGAGAGTGGACATCCTTGTCTTGTTCCTGACCTTAAGGGAAATGTTCTCAGTTTTTTCCCCATTAAGGATGATGTTAGCTCTGGGTTTTTTATATGGCCTTTATTATGTTGAGGTATGTTCCCTCTAAACCTGCTTTGTTGAGGCGCCTGGATGAATCCGTTGGTTGAGTGTCTGACTCTTGGTTTTGGCTGAGGTTGTGAGCTCATGGTCATGGGATCGAGCCCCAAATTGGGCTCCCTGCTCAGCAGGGAGTCTGCTTGAGGATTCTCTCCCTCTGCGCGTCCCCCAACTCATGTTCACGTGCACATGCGTGTTCTCTCTCCCTAAAATAAATAAATAAACCTTTAATAGAAAATAATAAAAAAATAAACCTACTTTGTTGAGGGTTTTTATCATGCATAGAAATGATCAGGTAGCTGTAAAATGATCTTATCCTTTCTCTTATTGATGTGATGCATCACATCAATTGATTTGCTAACACTGAACCACCCTTGCATTGCAGGAATAAATCCCACTTGATCATGGTGAATGATATTTTTAATGTATTGTTGAATTCAGTTTGCTATCATTTGGTTGAGAATTTTTGCATCTATGTTCATTGGCCTGTACTCTTTTTCAATCATGTCTTTATCTAGTTTTATGATTAGGGCAATGCTGGCCTCATAGAATGAATTTGGAAGTTTTCCTTCTTTTTCTATTTTTTGGAATAGTTTAAGAATAAGTATTAGTTTTTCTTTAAATGTTTGGTAGAATTTGCCTGTGAAGCCATCTGGTCCTGTACTTTTGTTTGTTGGGAGTGTTTTGATTACTGACTCAATTTCTTTTTTGTTTTAAAGATTTTATTTATTTATTTGAGAGAGAAAGAGCAGTGGCAGAGAGAGAAGGAGAAGCAGACTCCCCTGCTGAGCAGGAAGCCCGACACGGGGCTCAATCCCAGGACCCTGGGATCATGACCTGAGCCATAGGCAGATGCTTAACCGACTAAGCCACCCAGGCATCCCCCAAAACTAAAATGATTCTGATGCAACCAGTTTGGCACCAGTCTGGGATGGGCATTCAGGAACCATGGAGTAAGACAATAAAGACAAATATGAAGGATTATTTCCAGATGGCCTTGGTTAAACTACATGTATATAATTTGGGAGGGTTTGTTTTGTTTTGTTTTGTTTTTACTATTTAGCCTTTTTAAATTATTATTATCTTGTTCAATTAGCCAGCATGTAGTACATCATTAGTTTTTGATGTAATGTTCAACGATTCCTTAGTTGCGTATAACACCCAGTACTCATCACCACACGTGCCCTCCTTAATACCGATCTCCCGGCTAGCCCATCCCCCCACCTCCCTCCCTTCTGTAACCCTCAGTTTGTTTCCCCAAGTCCAGAGTCTCTCATGGTTTGTCTCCTTCTCTGATTTCTTCCCATTCAGTTTTCCCTCCCTTCCCCTCTGGTCCTCCGTGCTATTCCTTATGTTCCACATATGAGTGAAACCATACGATAATCGACTGACTCAATTTCTTTGCCAGTTATCAATCTGTTCAAATTTTCTATTTCTTCCTGTTTCAGTTTTGGTAGTATATGTTCCTAGGAATTGTCCAATTTGTTGGCATATACTTTTTCATAATATTCTCTTATTATTGTTTGTATTTCTGTGGCGTTGGTTGTTATTTCTCCTCTCTCGTTTGTAATTTTATTTATTTGAATCCTTTCTCCTTATTCTTGATAAGTCTGGCCAGAGGTTTATCAGTTTTATTGATTTTTTTTCCAAGAACCAGCTCCTGGTTTCACTGATCTGTTCTTCTTCTTATTATTTTTTTGTTTCTATAACATTTATTTCTGCTCTCATCTTTATTATTTCTATTCTTCTGCTGGTTTTAAGCTTTTTTTATTGTTCCTTTTCTAGCTCCTTTAGGTGCAAGGTCAGGTTGTTTATTTGACATTTTTCTTGCTTCTTAAGGTAGGCCTGTATTGCTATAAACTTCCCTCTTCGAATGACTTTTGCTGCATCCCAGAGGTTTTGGACTGTTCTGTTTTCATTCTCATTTGTCTCCGTGTATTTTTTTTTTTTACTTCTTCTTTGAGTTCCTGGTTGACCCATTCACTATTTAGTAGCATGTTATTTAACCTCCATGTATTTGTGATCTTTCCAGACTTTTTCTTGTGGTTGACTTCTAGTTTCATAGCATTGCGGCCATAAAAGGTGCAGGATATGAATTCGATCTTCTTGAATTTGTTGAGGCTTGTTTTGTGGCCTAATATGTGATCGAAATGTCTCTTATTTTGGGCAGTCTGCCTCAACCACAGTATTTCCCATCAAACCCTGCTGCTCATTTCTGTTTAAATGTCTTATGATGTGTAATTATTTTGTTATTTGTTTGTTATCTGCTTCTCCCACTTGATTGTAAGTTCCAGGAGGGCAGAAACCATGTCTGTCCTGCTTGCCATTGTATCCATTGTACTGAGCATAACTTGTGGTCTTCACTAGTTGTTGAATGAATCAAAGTTTAATAAACTAGAAAGCAATTTCCTTCTACATATTAAAATATGGGCAAATTTCAGTGAAATTAATTAGGTGAATTCAGCAAACTATTGCATTTTAAAATTGTTTTTATTTTTACCTACACAAGTAGTACTTTCTCCTTTAAAAAAAAACACTAGAGATTAAAGTCCCCTTTGATTCACCCCCAATCTCAGTCCTCTCCCAAGAAAAAAACCATTGTTATTCATCCAGTAGGTAACCTTTCAGACTTTTTTTTATTGATTTTCACATATATATATAACCTATAGAAAATACAGTCAACTTGTGTTTTATTTTTAACATTGATGAAATTATTCTGCAGCTTGCTTTTATTACTCAACTGTAGGACTTGGGGTTATTTCCATGCTAATACATTTACATTTAGATCTAATTAATTCAACTACTGCATAATATTTCATAGTGTGTACACACACATAATTTTTTTTTTTTTAAAGATTTTATTTATTTATTTGACAGAGAGAGACACAGCGAGAGAGGGAACACCAGCAGGGGGAGTGGGAGAGGGAGAAGCAGGCTTCCCGCTGAGCAGGAAGCCCGATGCGGGGCTCGATCCCAGGACCCTGGGACCATGACCTGAGCCGAAGGCAGACGCTTAACCGACTGAGCCACCCAGGCGCCCCACACACACATAATTTTCTTAACCACTCCCCTATTAATGAACATTTGGGTTGTTTTCAACTCTGCTCTTTTACTTCAGTGAACATAATTATTGCTGATACCTAAGGGAGTTATTGACATTGAATTTGCATCGTTATTGATATGGATCTTGCCTCTGACAACCTTGTCGAACTCCTATTAATTTAAATAGTTTGACCATTGATTCTCTTGAATTTTCAAGATAAATGAAAATTTTCTCCACAAAGTTTTGCCTTGTCTTTTATATTAATTATATCTCTTAATTCTTTCCAGTGGTCTTATTCCATTATCTAGGGCTCTAGTAATGATAATAGTGAACATCCTTGACTTGATCGTGATTTTACTAAAAAATGTTCCCACTGTTCCACTATTAAGTGTGTTGTTTGATAGAAGTTTCTGGGAGATGCCTTTATCAAATTTCAGGACTTCAGTAAGGCTTCTGGATCTTGTTATTCTTACTGGCAAGCTAGGATATAAATACATATGTATATTGATACATATATGTGTAGATCAATGTAGATATAGATCAGATATATTTACTATTGTAGAATATGACCCAAAGGGAAATCCAATAGTTTACAGTCAGCTTAGGGGAAATAATAAAGTGAAACACTGAAATAATAGGTAAAAGGAACAGTTTTGTTTTTCCTTTTTTTAGATACAATTTTATTGGTACCTTGAATAAAAGTATTGAAAACATTTTTGTTGCTTATACATATGACTCCAAGTTGAGTGTCAAGTTATAAAACACAAACAAAATGTAAAAGCCTCTTGACAAATTAGAAAAATTGTTTATTAAAACAAGATAAAGTAAATAGTAGTGAATAATAAACGTAGAAACAGATGTAAAATAGAAAAACATGGGCAAAAAAAGACAGGTTTATTAACAAAATATTTAACAATCACATTGTACCACAAGTTAAATAAAGAATGACACAGTTAGGGGCTCCTGGCTGGTGCAGTCCGTTAAGCATTTGACTCTTGGTTTCGGCCCAGGTCATGATCTCAGGGTTGTGAGATTGAGAACCATGTCAGGCTCTCACCCACAGGGGAGTCTGCTTGGGATTCTCTCTCCCCTCTCCATCTGCCTCTTTCTCTCTTCCTCTCTCTCTCTCTCTCTCAAGTAAATAAATAAATCTTTTAAAAATGCTCTTTAGGGGTGCCTGGGTGGCTCAGTCGTTAAGCGTCTGCCTTCAGCTCAGGTCATGATCCCAGGGTCCTGGGATCGAGCCCCGCATCGGGCTCCCTGCTCCGCGGGAAGCCTGCTTCTTCTCCCACTCCCCCTGCTTGTGTTCCCTCTCTCGCTGTCTCTTTCTCTGTCAAATAAATAAATAAATAATCTTAAAAAAATGTTATTTTAAAAATAATGACAGTTATTTTAAAAACTGATATGATCATGAGATGTACTAACAAATACATAACATGTTAGGTCTGGAAAATATCTCAGCTATGCTTAAAATTCACGAAACTGCAAACATCGCAAGCCTTAATATAACCTAGCTTACAATAACAGGATTTTTGTACCTCTTTCTCATATATTCCCAAGAGCCTCTATCGCTCTTTCTCTCTCTCTCTTCCCTCCTCTGCCTCCAGAGAAGCACATACATATGTAATCACATAAGCGTTTATCTTTTTATGGGGAAGTCAAAGGTACAGTAACTCTGGATGCTGGTTTCGGGGAAAAAAACAAAATGAGTCAATTCACTATGAGCTCTTTAAAGTACTTTTTATCTCCCTTTTCTCCATTTTAAAAATCAAAAAGTATTTTGCAAGGGTCTAAACACATGCTTTTTGTTCATTAACATATTCTTTGCTTAACTCTTGGCCTCTTCCTCTGAAGCTTTTAATGTTTATTTATTATACTATGATTTGCTGCCGGGACATTGATTTTCCCCCACATTACTGATAATTATTAGGAAAGAATGTACACATGCACGTGTGTGTGTGTGTGTGTGTGTGTGTGTGAATACACACAGAGAAATGCCTGAGTAGGACTGTACAAATAGGCTAGTTCCTCTTAAGTACTCTCTCCCTCTCTTTTCAGCAATCCATGATTCCTAAGTCCTCTTACCCTAGCTACCCTTCTTCCGTTACTCAAGCCTACCTTCCCTAGGCAGCAAGGACTTCATGTAAATCAGTCTTACCCATTTCCACCTAAACTCGCAAGTCCTATGTCCTACTCATTTACGGAATGTTTAGATATGCAGGAACTACTTTGATCAAGTATCCAGGACGGAACTTCACTTGTTACCCCTGGAAACAACATAACTTATGTGAACAAACCCGATTTCCAACTGGTGATAATAACAGGACCTTTGACAGAACCATGCAACAGGAAATTTGAGGGAATTGGATGTGAGAGCACCCCTCATCACATCATATCAGAACAACCTATTCCACCTACACTCAGAACCTGCCACCATCAAATAAGTGTTTAACATTATAATAATGTTAGTTACAACTTTTTGGATTTTTCGATGTATATCATATTTTTATCCAAATTTTTAATAACATACATTCTCAGCGGGACCTTCTAATGACTTCATCATACAATGATAGTGACACCATGTGGTCAAATAAACTGGTCTCTGGCAAAAATCAATAAATAACATTGGCATCCCCTCTGTGGGAAATACAAATAGAGAGAGATGAAAATTTACTTAATAATTCACTTGCTTTCCATTTCTATTTTAAACAACTGTCTCTCAGTATCATTATTCCTAATAAGTGGAGCTCTTTTTTCTTTCAATATTGCACCTAATTCCTATTACAATTTGTTTTCCCTTGCCCTTTATGGAGGCAACTGTTAATAGTATTTTATTAGCTACGTGCCAAGCATTCTGCTAAGTATAATCATCTCGGTAACTCCTTGAGGCACATAGTGTTAATATCTCCATTTTACATATAAGGAAACTGAGGCATAGAGAGGTGAGTTAACTTCCCCATGGTCATACAGCCCGTAGGTCGCAAAACGGGGGTCTGGACCCTAATATCCTGACTCTAGAGTCTGTGCTTTCATTTAGTACACGATACTTCCTCTCTAGTGATCATATACTGTGCAAGGCCCTGTACAAAAATGGCACAAAATCCTTTTTTTATGGTTCCTTCCAGCCAGGCTGGAGGTAAAATGCATATTTTATTTTATTTTATTTTATTAACATATAATGTGTTATTTGTTTCAGGGGTACAGGTCTGTGATTCATCAGCTTACACAATTCACAGTGCTCAACATAGCACATACCCTGCCCAATGTCTATCACCCAGTCACCCCATCCCTCCCACCCCCCTCCACTCCAGCAACCCTCAGTTTGTTTCCTTTAAGAGTCTCTTATGGTTTGTTTCATTTTTCCCTCTCTTCCCCTGTGATCCTCTATCTTGTTTCTCAAATTCCTCATATCAGTGAGATCATATAATACTGGTCTTTCTCTGATTGACTTATTTCGCTTACCATAATACCCTCTAGTTCCATCCTTGTCGTTGCAAATGGCAAGATTTCTTTTTGATGGCTGCATAATATTCCATTGTGTGTGTGTGTGTGTGTGTGTGTGTGTGTGTGTGTGTACCACCTCTTCTTTATCCATTCATCTGTTGATGAACATCTAGGCTCTTCCCATAATTTGGCTATTGTGGACATTGCTGCTATAAACATTGGGGTGCACGTGCCCCTTCGAATCACTACATTTGTATCTTTGGGGTAAATACCCAGTAGGGCATTTGCTGGGTCGTAGGGTAGCTCTATTTTCAACTTTTTGAGATACCTCCATACTGTTTTCCAGAGTGGCAGCACCAGTTTGCATTCCCACCAACAGTGTAGGAGGGTTCCCCTTTCTCCCATCCTCACCAACATCTGTCGTTTCCTGACTTGTTAATTTTAGCCATTCAGACTGGTGTGAGGTGGTATCTCATTGAGGTTTTGATTTGGATTTCCCTGATGCTGAGTGATGTTGAGCATTTTTTTCAGGTGTCTGTTGGCCATTTGGATGTCTTCTCTGCAGAAATGTCTGTTCATGTCTTCTGCCCATTTCTTGATTGGATTATTTGTTCTCTGGGTGTTGAGTTTGATAAGTTCTTTATAGATTTTGGATACTAACCCTTTATCTGATATGTCATTTACAAATATCTTCTCCCATTCTGTCAGTTGTCTTTTGGTTTTGTTGACTATTTCCTTTGCTGAGCAAAAGCTTTTTATCTTGATGAAGCCCCAATGGTTCATTTTTGCTCTTGCTTCCCTTGCCTTCGGCAATGTTTCTAGGAACAAGTGGCTAAGGTCGAAGAGGTTGTTGCCCGTGTTCTCCTCAAGGATTTTGATGGATTCCTGTCTCACATTTAAGTGTTTCATCCATTTTGAGTCTATTTTTGTGTGTGGTGTAAGGAAATGGTCCAGTTTCATTCTGTATGGGTCTGTCCAATTTTCCCAACACCATTTGTTGAAGAGACTGTCTTTATTCCACTGGATATTCTTTCCTGCTTTGTCGAAGGTCAGTTGACCATAGAGTTGAGGGTCCATTTCTGGGCTCTCTATTCTGTTCCATTGATCTATGTGTCTGTTTTTGTGCCAGTACCATACTGTCTTGATGATTACAGCTTTGTAATAGAGCTTGAAGTCCAGAATTGTGATGCCACCAGCTTTGCTTTTCTTTTTCAACATTCCTCTGGCTATTCGGGGTCTTTTCTGGTTCCATACAAATTTTAGGATTATTTGTTCCATTCCTTTGAAAAAAGTTGATGGTATTTTGATAGGTATTGCATTAAATGAAAAATGGCACAAAAACCTGATCATTGCCCTCAAGGAGGAAAATGTGGTAGGGCGAACTGACATGTATACAATCCGTAGAAGGCAGCATATGACACTATAATCAAAGTGTTAAGGGGCACCTGGGTGGCTCAGTCAGGTAAGTGGCTGCCTTCAGCTCAGGTCATGATCCCAGAGTCCTGGGATTGAGTCCTGCATCGGGCTCCTTGCTCAGCGAGGAGCCTGCTTCTCCCTCTGCCTGCCGCTCCCCCTGTTCATGCTTTCTCTCTCTTTGACACATAAATAAATAAAAATCTTTTTAAAAAAGAAGTGTTACGGTTTTGGAGCTGAAGTGATTAAGAAATTATGAGGTCAGGGTATTGGAAGGGTCATCAGCATGGATGTTAAAGTTAGAGAAGATGTTGGCACAGAAGTCAAAGATCAGTAGTGGGCATATTAAAAGGGAGAGTTCTCTCTCTCTGTGTCTCAAATAAATAAATAAATAGTAAATAAATAGATTTCTCTCTCTGTCTCAAATAAATAAATAAATAAATAGTAAATAAATAAATAAAATCTTGTTTTAATAAAAAGGGAGAGCAACATGGTAGGCCATCAGAAAGTAGGGTATTTCTGTTAGGGTTTCAGAAGTTGAGCTGATCAGGATGATGATAATAACCAGAGTATGGCCATGGCAGTGGGGTGACAGAAGTGGAATGGAGGCCAAGTTCCCAGAAGTTGGATCACAATGAGTCCAGAGTATTGGATGAAGGAAGGACTTAGAGTGGAGAGGATGACTGTGATTTGAATGACAGTCTTCATATATGTGGGCGAATGCCTGGGATGTTGGTCCATGAATAAACAGGCCGAGAAGACATTGAGGGTGGTCAAACCAAGTGCCATGAGTCCCTTGACTACCCACGAGTCTTCAAGAAACCAGGGATTTATTCATGAGGGTGAGGGGAGAGTGGTCTGGAAACCACGTGCAAATGAGAAAACCCCTTATAGCCCTGAAATATGTGGGGTACAGAAGAATGAGCTGCCTCTACTGAAAGTTACTGAAGGAGAAGTGGTATCTTCAGGGGTAGTAAGATAGGTCGGGGACCACAGAGAAACGTCATAAGACTTCGTAAAACCCTCACTGAAGAGAAATGAGAAAATTGTACCTGTGAAGCATGTGTCATGGAGCCAGAGATCTTGAAGACACAGTGGAAACTTCTGGGAGGGGAGCAGTAGAAGAAGAACGAGCAGTATAGAGAGGGGAGAACAGAACTGAATATGAACCAAATTAGCTTCCAACTGGGCTAATAATAACTAAGGATGGCAGGAATGTGAGACCCGGGGACATACAGTGTAAAGGTTTCAATCTAAATTCTGGAATCAAGGTTATCTCAAACAAGTCCAGGACTTGAGAGAGCAGTGTAGAAGGCTGGCATTGCACACAGAAGGTTAAGAGAATTATTCACAAGAGAGCAGGCACTCTTGGAGGAGCTGAGAAGAGCAGAGCTGAATATGGTAGAGATAAAAATATGAAAGAATTTAGACCAAAAGGGTCCTAGAGCTGTGGCTGCAGATTACAAGGGCGAGGCGGGGTGGGGGCGGGGGATGTTCATGCTTGGGCAAGGAGGGAGAATACAGTGGAAGGTAACAGGCACTGAAAGGCCTGAACGTCAAACAACAACCTGGAAGGTTCCAAATGGAACTGTTTTAACGTCTGCAATCAGGTGCAAGTTGGGGCTTGAGTTGAGTGTGACCTGAGTATCTGGAGGATGTTGCATAAAAATGTGAAATCATTATAAAGAAGGAGCACACGACAGAATTCTTTCAGGCCATTTTAATCAATCAAATGTCCTGGGAAATGATCTGTTTGTTATGACGAATGCTAATTACCTATTTCTGCATTGAGGAGATTAGGATTTTAGTAAAAACTGGTAGAAACGTAGTCAAGGCCTTAGGATGTCAAAATTGCAATCATTAAATGCCTGGATGCCCTGCATCCCAGAATTGAATTAAATCCAATCTACGTTTGCTTGTGTATATTTTTAGCTTTTAAATGGAAATGGAAATGGAGTTATTTTCCTCAAAGCAGTCGATTCAGCGGAGGAGGATGAGGAGGAGGAGGAGTGTATAATCAGTCAAATAGGATGTTTGACATTATTTTAGCTCTAAAGATGTCTACATGGACCAAATAACCATTTTTCAAAATAATTTTTCCACTGATTATTTTTTATTAGCCTCATGCAGGATAACACTGGCATCTAAATGTGCAGTAACTTACACACGGTAAGATTAGCTGCAGTTGGGGGTCACAGCGGTTGATTCGGAGAAATTTAGTACCATCCCAAACATAGAGGCAAATGCTCTTAAAAAAATTAGTCTTGTCAAAAAGCCAGAAGATACAAAGAGGCCATATTTACCAAAGGGCTCTGTGGAGAATTTTTGGAACAGAACTCAGATGGAGAGAAGGGTAAGTTGCATTTTGGCTAAAGGAAGATGTATAATTTCTCTGACCATTTCACAGACACATCCTTTCTACCCTGAAAACTGCAGCCCTTTGGCTCCACAAGAGGAATTCAAGAATTCCAAAGAGAAATACGAGGGCTCTAAACTGATGCATATTACTCCATGATACCTGAGGTTAAACCCTAGCGTATAAGGCCCTGGGGAGCTATTTGTTCTTGTTTACATAGTCATAGCCTGGGCCCAGGGAAGCTCTGCAGCAGTAAGCCCTTAGGAGAGCAAACTCTGGCTCACAATTAGGTTTTCTAACATGGGAATGAAATAAGACATAAAAATGTGGGTTTTTTTTTTTTTTTCATCTAAAAAGCAATGGCTTACTATCCACTCAACAAATATTTACTGAGGGCCAACTATGTGTCTTGCCTTGCCACGTTTTACATTTCAGATTTCTCTCTCTGAGCCCTCAAGCAAACAGCATGGGTTTAATGAGAAGCAGTGGAATATGGTAGTGAATCAGGGCACAGGCTCTGTAGGGAGATGGACCTGGGTTTGAATATCAGACCTACTATTTGTTTTCTAGCTGTGTGATCTTGGACAAGTTATTTAACCTCTCTGGATTCCACTCTTCTCAGCTCAGGCATCTCTTCCATAAAATGCAGATACTACAGTACTACTTTACAGGGTGGTTGTAAAGACTAAATGAAATAGCACACGTAGGGGCGCCTGGGTGGCTCAGTGGGTTAAGCATCTGCCTTCGGCTCAGGTCATGATCCCAGGGTCCTGGGATCGAGTCCTGAATCGGGCTCCCTGCTCAGCGGGGAGCCTGCTTCTCCCTCTCCCTGCTCTGCCTGCCACTCTCCCTGCTTGTACTCTCTCTCTCTGACAAATAAAATATTTTTAAAAATTTAAAAAAAAAAAACTTGGACAAAAGGTATGTGCTATTTGAAACTTTTCTCGACTCACAGTTTACCCTGATCTCTCCATTCTTTGGCACCTTGCTGATGCTTATAAACATGGGTCATGTTCATTTGCTTTTTGCCTATTCGTCTGTATTCTTATGTATTATTTGTGTCCCTCCTGGATTCCTAATTCTCGTAGAGTAATAGATTCACAGAGCAAACATAAAAGAATATGTCTTGCATGTGCACCACGAATCCGTTCAACTACCGTTGCGTCCGGGTGCCATCCATTTACTACTTGAGCACTTCCAACGACAGAGATCTCACCATCTCACCAGGCAGGCAGTTCAGTTCATTGCTGGACGGCTTAAGTTTTCAGGAGGTTATTTTCCAAACTACACCAAAATGTACCTCCCTCTATCTTTTCACACATTGTTCCTAGTTGTGCCCTCTTGAACAACATAGGACTAAATATAGGTTTATTTTAGAATCAATACAGGATTAAACTGTTTGCTACATGAAGTTACCTTCTATTTGCTTTATATCATCCATTCAATTCTCAGTCAGTGGTACTGACTTTTTGGCTTTTTTACTAATGGCAAAGTTGAATGTCAATGTTTCTTACCACTTACCACTATCATCTTTTTTTTTTTTTTTTTTCTGTTGATGGGGAAGGGGCATTGCCTTTGCGTCTTGAGAATGACTTCACTCTTTGAGTCTTGGAGAGGATTCGGGAACCAGTCACCTGTGTGATGCAATTTGTTGGGTCCCAGGATTTCCCCTGTGATCCTCCTCCTTGTGATATCTGAAATTCCATCCATCATGAAAGCAGCATTCCTTTGGGTTTTAAAAAGCTCTAGGGTTTTTGAGGCCCTGTTTAAAAGGAACTGGGAAAGGTAACATCTTCACCTTCACAACTGATACCCACATCAGGGACTAAATCGTTGATAGTGACTTGAAAGCAAAATATCGGATAGGATAAGGCATGACCTGGACGCTGTGGCAGTTCGCTGGAGGTCCAGCGACTTCGTCTCGTTCATCTCAGGATACACAGCACTGAGCAGAGTGACTAACGCTGGGCCCTCGGTGATGAAGGAATGAATGAACGAGGCTGAAAAGGGGAGTATATGCCCATCCCAATCAATATTACCGACCTTGCTAATTCTCTCCCTAGCCAATGGAGTGGGGTCACACCAGAAATATTGGGATTCCTCGGCTTGCTAACAGCCTTGCTGGCTTTTACGGGTGTTCCTTTTCCATCAGCTCTCCCTGAGGCTATCTGGTGTCTCACCTTCAGCTAGCAGCCAGAGACATGACTTCTTTGTTAGGCTGCTTCTATATAAAGTTCTGGCAATGGGAACTGCCTAGATTACCACCGGTGATTCACACACCTACACAGAGAGCTTACACCCCCACGGGGTCATGGAGTGAAGCACCCGGATTCCCATTCAGGCCTTGTGTCACTGCAGAGTATTGTGGAATTAACATCACTCTTTCACTTATTTGTATAAGCTGTTGCAGATGTAGGGATCTGTGTTGTGCTCTGTGAATTTGGGAAGAGTGTAGTAAAACCCTCATTAATTCTTGCCAGTGTTTAATCTAAGTTAAAAATCTGGGGTTGGAGTTTTTAGTTCCACTTAAAGGAGTGGGGAGATGATGAAGTGCCTTCAGAGAATAGAAACATTTGTTAAAGCAGTACATAAAAGCAACTCTTTTCCTGCAAACAGTCTTTGCCTTCATTAAAGGACATCCAGCAGTGCTTCTCTCTGGCATGATTTTAGTAGCAATTCATTTGTGTTATTGTATTACTTGAAAATAATAAAGCTGCATTTTGTATTTTGTTAAAAACTTTCAGAGGAAGCCCTATCTGACAGGAAATCAATGAACTCTGGAAGGGTATTTTTTTAAAATAGCTTTTTAGACATCTACAATAACATAATCAAGGCTAATGAAATATAGGACTCTACTTCAAAGAACAATGTAAATGGTTTTAATTAATAGTCCAATTGCTTTTATGTAAATGAATATTTCCTAAGGCACTAGAAAAATTGGTTTTCTCATTCAAGGTAACTGTTCCCAGTGCAGAATTTAGAGACACCATGAATTCCCTTTCATCATAGAATGACTACTAGCCTTTCTCCAAAATAACGAAAGCTTTCTATGTTCTGTAATTCCAATTATAGAACTTGCCAACTTCAAGCCAGTCTGATTTAGTAAAGTTCTACTCTATTTGCAAAATAATTTCATAATGAAAGTAGAGTTCTATTTTCTTTACTCTGTATTCCTGGACTGTACTTCCAGCAATGAAAACAGTTAAATCTAAAAGAATATCCACATTGTTTCCAAAAACTGTTTAAACTATTGGATATGCTATTAATACGTCTCTGAAGAAATATTTGTCCACAGCCCGTTAATCCTCGCTCTATGAGCACTTAAAATGTTAGTGAAGTGGTAAATACTGACAAAATGTGTCTCCTTCAAGCAGTAATACATTACAAATCTGGGACTTTAGGCTTCCGTTTAATGGCCTGTGCCCTTAGCCTGAATTACATTTTAAAAACATGAAGTTGTAGTATTTTGTGGGTTTTTTTTTTTTTTTGATATTCATCTGGGACATTTTCTGGTATAACTTCTTATGGGGATACTTCCATTTCTTTACAGTAAAATCAAAGATCTCAGAGAGAGCATGTTCTCTAAGAATGTCTTCCGAAGTCACAATACCCATTTGCACTTTAGACAAAGAAAACATTACTCAGAGTAGAAGGGTGATTCAAGATTTCTTTGCCTTCTGCCAAACAAAATGGCAAAAACAGACAAATAAAAATTCTTACCCTTAATTACTGCATAGATGGTATTCTTATTTCTGAGAAGCTAAACCATAAAGTACCATGTTCTACTGAAATAGGAAAAAATGTATAATCCCAATTCCTTTAAATATACTTGTTTTCCTGTCCTTGAGTCAGTTTCTCCCGTCTTTGACATGGCACTAACATCCATACCAAAAGGAAAGCAGTGAGAACTAACACAGCAAAAGGCAAATTTCTAGTGCTCCAAGCATTAATTTTGCACCTGTTATCATTTAATAATGGTGTAAGCAACTGAGGACAATGTGTTAGAAAACTCAGAGAACAATGATTTAATTGAAGGCATTGACTGAAATAGTCCAGAAGAATTTTCAGTGTGATAAAATGAAAACCTTTTAGATTCCCAGGGGTGTGAGAAGCTGATCTTTGTGCCTTGGGGAGAAATTCATAAAGAAACTAGCCAGCTATATTCTGGCCAGTTCTATTTTTTGAGTGCCAGTTGGCGCTGGGGAGAGTAGAAACAATAGTCTCTCTAGATTCCGTGTAGTTTCAGGATTTGCTTCTTTTGAAGCTATAAGCAGGAAAATGTGGCCAACTAAAATGTGGCTATGTGTACAATCTACACAACTGAGTTGCGTACAACTCCACTAACTGTAAAGGTGGTTGTCTGGAAGATAGTTGCTGGATATTTGTTACTTTACCACAGAGGCTGTTAAAAAATATTTTGATCCAAGAAAAAGATATAAATAACTTTTGCCAAAGAAAACACTGAGTCTAATTCCCCCAATCTTCTTCATAAGCAAACCACCCACTTAATTTATAGGACTACATACTGATTTATAAGATTGGGCCTCAGAGAAAACCACGGGGACGGGGGGCAGTGGATGGAAATGCATCTTTGCAAACCCTGCAAAAAATCTTGAATTCAAATTCAACTCCTCACAGCTGTCCTCTTGTGGCAGAATGACTGAGTTGGTTTACATAATAATGCAATAATTACACAATAACGTAATGATGGTAGAATTATTTAGTTGGTTTACATATTTATGGAGAGATTACCGGACAATAGAATCATTTCATTTCATAAAACACAGGGGATTTCCTAAGCACATAACAAAGTTTCGGTTTCTTTGCATCTAGACGGCATTTTAAATCTTCCTTGTGAAACTACGTGAGCCAGACATCCATTCCAGAAAGACTTGTGAATTGATATTTATGGTTTGCTCATCACATGTAGTACTTACAGTGGAATTCCTTTCCTCAACCCACTGTATGACCAGATGACACAGCACTTTATTGTTCCAACATTAGAAAGGCCCAGCAGAGGGCACGTTGAGCATTTTCATGGCTAATACAAACACCTTGGTATTTAAGCATATTTAAATAGTAACATGCTACCTCGGCATCTGAATCACAATTTCCAATGTCTTTTGACACCATATGGCAACTCTTTCAATTAAGAAAACACTAAGAGGGGCACCTGGGTGGCTCAGTCATTAAGCGTCTGCCTTCGGCTCAGGTCATGATCCCAGGGTCCTGGGATCGAGCCCCACATCGGGCTCCCTGCTCTGCGGGAAGCCTGCTTCTCCCTCTCCCACTCCCCCTGCTTGTGTTCCCTCCCTCACTGTCTCTCTCTCTGTCAAATAAATAAATAAAATCTTAAAGAAAACACTAAGATACTCAGTCAAGGTCAGCCAAATAGATTTGAATAAAACAAAACTCAATCTAATTGATTACTTTAAAACCAAGCACCTTGACGATGTAAATAAATTCCCGGAATGAATAAGACCCATGAGTCCATAGATTCTCTTTAGTGGTTACATGCTCACGGGAGTAAGGTGATATACAGGATATGCATATGCTAAGTTATGCCAATAATTTAATTATCTGAATTCAGCTAGTCCACTGTCAATGCTGAAATCTAAGGCTAACTGTCTTTGATCACTCATGCTACTTCAGAATCACCTCTTATGGGTCTGAAGGGAATGCCTGAGTAAAACATAAAATGAAAACGTGCTGAAAAATGCACTTCAAAGCCAACCCCAAGTGTCTTTTGATTGTCTGCTGTTTTGTATTATCTACATCACTGCTTCCCATCTACTAGTATCTATAATTGCGATCTAACTCAATTCTTTTGTAGGAGACTAAGAAACAATGACCCTGAGAAAACTATACATTCAATATAAGAATTCTGGTGTGTACCTAGCTTTAGGTGGAAAATGAATTTCAATTCAAAAAAGAAAAAAAGTGATTTCAATATTTGAAGGAGAAAACCAGGAAGGTAAGGATATTGTTTATGTTTTAAGAATATAACTCTTCTAGGGGCACCTGGCTGGCTCAGTCGGTTAAGCATCTGACTCTGGATTTCGGCTCAGGTCATGATCTCAGAGTCGTGAGTTCAAGCCCCACATTGGGCTCCATGCTGGGGTTGGAGCCTGCTTAAGATTCTCTCTCTCCCTCTGCCCTTCTCCCCCCAGAAAGAATATAATTCTTCTAATAAGGAAAAGATCATCAGAGCTTTTGTAAATGACTGCCACTTAAAGCATGAATGCCTTCTATTCCTAAAGACTTGACAAATTCAATGAACCAGAAAGCTACTTATTGCAAGACACAAGTACCCTTACATTTTCTCTACCTTTTTTCTGCCTACACATCTAAAAATGTGAGACAGGAATCCATCAAAATCCCAGAGGAGAACACAGGCAGCAACCTCTCTGACCTCAGCCACAGCAACTCTTACTAGACACGTCCCCAGAGGCAAGGGAAACAAAAGCAAAAGTGAACAATTAGGACTTCATCAAGATAAAAAGCTTCTGCACAGCGAAGGAAACTGTCAACAAAACTAAAAGGCAGCCTATGGAATGGGAGAAGATATTTGCAAATGACCTATCAGATAAAGGGCTAGTATCCAAAATCTACAAAGAACTTATCAAACTCAACATCCAAAAACCAAAAAATCCAGTCAAGAAATGGGCAGAAGACATGAACAAACATTTCTCCAAAGAAGACATACAAATGGCTAATAGACACATGAAAAAATGCTCAACATCACTCATCATCAGGGAAATACAAATCAAAATCACAATGAGATACCACCTCACACGGGTCAGAATGGCTAAAATTAACAAGTCAGGAAACAGCAGATGTTGGTGAGGATGCGGAGAAAGGGGAACCCTCTTACACTGTTGGTGGGAATGCAAGCTGGTGCAGCCACTCTGAAAAACAGTATGGAGGTTCCTCACAAACTTAAAAATAGAACTATCCTACCCAACAATTGCACTAGGAGGTATTTATGTAAAGGACACAAAAATAGTAATTCAAAGGGGCACATGCACCCCAATGTTTATAGCAGCAATGTCCACAATAGCCAAACTATGGAAAGAGCCTAGATGTCCATCACCTGATGAATGGATAAAGAAGATGTGGTATATATACAATGGAATATTACTCAGCCATCAAAAAGAATGAAATCTTGCCATTTGCAATGACATGCACGAACTAGAGGATATTATGCTAAGCGAAATAAATCAGTAAGAGAAACACAAATACCATGTCATTTCATTCATATGTGGAATTTAAGAAACAAAACTGATGAACATAGGGGAAGGGGAGGAAAAATAAAGTAAGATAAAAACAAGAGGGAGGCAAACCATAAGAAACTCTTAACTACAGGAAACAAACTGAGGGTTGCTGGAGGGGAGGTGGGTGGGGGGGATGGGGTAACTGGGTGATGGGCAGTACGGAGGGCACTTGGGATGTGATGAGCACTGGGTGTTCCATGCAACTGATGAATCACTAAATTCTACCCTTGAAACTAATAATACACTGTATACACTATATGTTAACTAACTCGAATTTAAATCTAAAAAAAAGTAAAAATAAAATGTTACTCAACTCAGTTATTTGTTTTCCCATCACAGCATTTAAAACATATGTCATATGTTTACATGACACTAAAATAAATAAAAATCCTAGTTGAACAAAGCAACTGAATGTTCCACTTTTAACGAATTGTTTTGTTATTATGTAGATGAGCCTGACTCTTGACTATCTCCTAATACCTATTCATCTGTACCTATCTTCTCCTCCAAAAGTACTTCATGCACTTGAAACAATGCTTTGTACTTGCAAATGCAAGCCCTGTCTTCTTCTGCCATTGTATATAATAATTGAAATGATCATAATTTCGGTCTATAGTCTACTTAATTCAAAGGGGATTTAAATTAGTCCCTCGATTAAACCCAATAGAAAAGAAAACATTTATGGATAAAATAGAATCCACCTAAAGAGGAGGTTCTTAGGCTGGGAGTGTCGGGGGAGGGGGGTCCTTGGAGGTGCACAGGTGGGTCACACAGGGTCTTTATGCAGCTAAAGTATTCTTGAAGTTATAAGTACATGGAGTTGCTTTTTAAAATATAAAGTAAATCTTATCCTAAATGTTCTACAGCAATTCAGTTCACTAGAACATTCAGTTCTGTCTCTGTACTAATACATAACTACAAGCTACCTACCTGTGGCCATTGAGCACTTGAAATGTGGCTAATGTGCCTGAAGAACTGAATTTTTTATTTTATTTCATTTTAAATAGTCACATGGGGCTATTGGCTACCACATAGAACAGTATAGCTGTAGACCAACATTAACATGGGGTCATTGGATAAACTTCATGAGGCCCATAAAACCCCTTGAAATTGGGCACAAAACTGTGTGTGCTCATTTATTCTGTACATAAGTTTCATCAAATTTTCAGAAGTAGCTCTCTTTTTAAAAAAAAAATTTTTAAGACTTTATTTATTTATTTGTCAGAGAGAGAGATGAGAGAGAGAGCAAGCACAAGCAAGGGAAGCTGCAGGCAGAGGGAGAGGGAGAAGCAGGCTCCCTGCTGAGCAGGGAGCCAGACGTGGGGCTCGATCCCAGGACCCTGGGATCATGACCTGAGCCGAAGGCAGACGCTTAACCAACTGAGCCACCCAGGCGTCCCAGAAATAGCTCTGACTCTTAAAAAAGTTTAGAACCACTCTAGCAGAAGCAGAAGTAGTTGCCCTCCTTGGGCTCCTTGTTTCTTGACAACATAGCTGAAACTAGAAACATGGTGAATTTTACTGTTGGTTTTTTTTTTTTTTTAATGCCATAAGAAAACATACAGATTCCTTGGCAAAAAAAACAAAAATAATTTCCTAAAGTTAATTCAAGTAATGCCGTATACATTTCTACAACCAACACATATTCCTCTCTTTAAAAAACTTTTTATTCTGAGAAAATTGTAGATTCACGTGCAGTTGTAAGAAATAGAGATAACATAATAATAAAAAAAAGAAAAGGAAAGGAAAAAGAAATAGAGATATCCTATACCCTTCATCCAGGTTCTCCCAGTGATATTACCTTAAGTCACTAGAGCACAATATCACAACCAGGAAATTGACATCGATCTGATCCACCCACCTTCTTTGGATTTTACTAGTTTTAAGGCACTCATCGGCATGCGCTATGCAATTTTATCACGTGTGTAGGTTTGTGTGACCATCACCACAGTCAAGATTCAGAGCAACTGCATCACTACAGGCTCTTTCGTGTTGCCCTTTATAGCCACCCCACCTCCACCCCACACTCTCTCTTTAACTCTGGGCAACCACTAATCTGTTCTCCATTACTATAATATTCTTGTCTCAAAAACAGTATATAAATGGAATCATACTGCAGGTAGCCTTTTGGGATTGGCTTTTTTTTTTTTTTTTTTAACTCAGCATAATTCTCTGGCGATTCATCCAGATTGGTCCATATATTCATAGTTCATTCATTTTTATTACTGAGCAGTATTCCAGGGTATGGATGTACCACAGTTTAAACATCCATCTATTGAAGAACATCTGGGTTGTTTCCAGTTTGGGGCAATTATGAATGAAGCTGCTATGAACATTCACATTCAGGTTTTAGTGACCATAATTTTTCATTTATCTGAGATAAAGGCTCATGAAACTAATGAAATTGCTGAGTCATGTGGTAGTTGAATGTTTAGTTTTATAAGAAATTGCCAGACTTGTTCAAGAGGGGCGCCTGGGTGGCTCAGTCAGTGAAGCGTCTGCCTTCGGCTCAGGTCCTGGTCCCGGCATCCTGGGATCGAGCCCCACATCGGGCTCCCTGCTCAGCGGGGAGTCTGCTTCTCCCTCTCCCTCTCTCCCTCTCCCCCACTCATGCTCTCTCTCGCTTTTGCTCTCTCTCAATAAATAAATAAAATCTTAAAAAAAGAGAAAGAAACGGCTAGACTGCTTTCCAGATTGGCTGTGCCATTTTACATTCCCATCAACAATGTATTTGTATATGTGATCCTGTTTCTCCACATGCTCATCATCATTTGGTGTTACTACTTTTTTTTAAGCCATTCTGGGAGGCACTCCGTGATATCACATTGTGGTTTTGATTTGCATTTCCCTAATGGCTAAGGATGTTGAACACCTTCTCATGTGCTTATTTGCCATCTGCATATCCTCTTCGGTCAAAAGTCTATTCTTGTCTAAGAGGAAAAGCATCCAAAATAGGAAGGGGTTCTTTTTGCATAGAAATCTGGATAATACTGGTGGGTAATATGGTTTTACAAAAGAAACTAATGCTGTTAAGCTGGGACTTGTTTATTGGCTCTCTGCTAAAGATAGAAGCCCTAACATAAATTCTTGCCCCTGTGAAGGTGTTTCTGTGGAGAACTAGGAAAAGAGGATCCAGGAACAATACTTGGCTTTTTGATACCTTGACTATAGAGAGAATTGAGAGAATACAAATGAATGGAGAGATAAGGGAGCTTTTTGTAGGTGTTGGATTCAGTCATATCATGAACACACATTCTAGCAAGTACTGTTAGTGCGGATATTTTATATCTTTGGCATGCTTTTGATATATTTCGATGTCATTTGTTGCCCTGTTGTACACTCACCCCGACAGAGGACAACAACTTACTTCAGCTCTGGCAGGACAGCATAATTACCTGCAGGCAGAAGTATTACTCTCCTCAAAGAAGAGTCTGAATCGAAAACCTGCAATGGCTGACCACTGCCTCATAAAATCAAGACCAAATTCTTAAATAGGTATTCAAGGTCAGCAAAGCCCTAACCTGTCTCCCGCTACTCCTCCTCTTGTACCCTAGCCGAAGCTTAACAGTGTTTTCTAAATCCACTCTGCTCTCCCCTGACTCTGAGCTTTTGTTCCCGCTGTATCCTTTCCTGATATATCGTCCCTTGCCATTCATACCTATAAAAACCCCACCTGTCCCTTAAGGCCCTGCTCAGATGTTACTTTCTCCATGGAATTTCCTCTAATTCCTTGAGTCAGAAGCAAACATTCTCGCCTCTATACTCACACAGGACTTCGTACCCCCTCACAGCACCCATCTCTTTGACAACTCTTTTGTTTAAATGTCATGCCAACGCAATAACATGGATGAATCTCAAATGCATTTTGCTAAGTGAAAGAAGTTAGACACAAAAAGCTACATACTGAATGCCCCCATTTATCTGACATTCTGGAAAAAGCGAAACCATAGGGACAGAAAACAGACTAGGGGTTGCCAGGGTAAGGGTGCGGGGCAGGGTTTTGACTAGAAAGGCATAACACAAGGGAAGTTGGGGAGTGACGAGAGTGTTCTGTGTCTTGATTGTGGTCGTGGCTACACAACGATACGTTTGTCAAAGCTTGCAGAACTATACACTTAAAAAGGGTGAGTTTTACAGTATGTAAATTATACCTAAACAAAAACAATGGGAAAAATTCATACCAGATAGACAGCCTGCCCTTCAGCTCTGGCCAGCCATTTCTTCGTTCTTCAAACGTACTCTAAGGTGCCAGGGTAAGAGCTGGGGCTGCCAAGAAGAAAAATATGCGGTCCCTCCTCTCAAGGAACTGTCTCTGATGGAGGTGATAGATATGTAGGGAAATAAAAGTAGCAGAGTCTGGAAGATGTTATCTATATAACACAGGTCCAGTCAGATACATAAAGGAAGCAGTGCTCAGATGGACCTCTATTGTGGAGGACTAGCCTTTCAAGTTTAGGAGTTTATATTTTATTCAATATGCAATGAGAAGTGACAGAATCATAGCTATGTTTCAGAAAGCATAATATGGCAGTAAGATGAAGGATGGTGTGGAGTGGGGGAGAGACAAAAAGCAGAGAGATCAATTAGAAAGCTATTTACAATAGTCTAAGAGAAAATTAATATCACTGTTCCATTAGTAGACATTTGAGATTGGACAAAGCTTTCAATTAAAGCTTGTATTGCTGATAATCTAGATGCATGCAGGCGAAAACAAAGAGAAGACCCACAAAATTTTTCTTGATACAATTTACCCCCAGTAGCCTGAGATATTTAATGGAGGGACCATGTTGCATTGATCTTTTTATCTTCCGCAGCAACTGTCATAAGACTTTATAGATATTAAAAGCTCTAAAAAAGTTTATTATACTTTTTAAAAAAAAATATCTATTTATTTATTTGAGAGAGTGAGTGAGCAAGAGAGAGAGCACAAGCAGGGGGAGGGGCAGAGGGAGAGAGAGAAGCAGGCTCCCCGCTGATCAGGGAGCCTAGCGCACTTGGGGCTTGATCCCAGGACCCCAGGGATCGTGACCTGAGCCGAAAGCAGATGCTTAACCGACTGAGCCACCCAGGCGCCCCCCCAAAATTTATTATTCTAATGAATAAGTTAGAGAATGGGTGAATTTTCTTTTAAATCACTGAAACTCCAAAAGAGAAAATTATAATTCCTGCATGCCCAATGATACTTGCTGCTTACAATTTTGTATGTCAGACAGTCCACAGGGTCAAGGTTAGTAAAAATGTTTTATTCCTAAATTTATATATTGACTGCAGTGATTGGGTGGAAAGAGTCTGGCAATTCCCCCCCCCCACCCCCGCAGAAAGTCTGCTGCTTCTTTGCTTGTTCCCTGCTACCTAACACAACTTGCAGTGACAGGGGTAAGATTCTGTGAAAAAAAGAAAGCAGGCATTATAAATACACTTTTTTTTTTTTTTTTTTTACTATTACCTCTGTCTTAGAACCTCTGCTGAAAATGCCTATGAGGGGCATAACTGAAAGCACTGAGAGAAGATAGCTGCCTTCTTGAAATGTGTGTGAAGTTTTCATCCCGTCTTGAATCCAACCAAATAGCAGGTCCTGGAATCAGCAGGGTGCGCTACCGTAAACACGGTGCGTAGGGCCCCAGCATGTGCTCTCATCAGGTCTCTAAACACCTCGGCCATCCCCACTTCAGAAAAACGAAGACACTTAATGAACTGGGGCGATTATTGCAGGTAAATTCGACGAGCCTCTTCTTCAAACAAACAAGAGCTTCAGGCTTTCAATTTCTGCTTTTTTTTTTTTTTTTTCCTCACGAAGAGCAAACATTACTGAGCCACTTCATTGCCTCTGGTGAAAGGCTTTCTGTGGCTCCAGAGTTGACAACATCCAGAATATTAAGCAGTCACTGACTTCCAAGGCTGAACTAGTTTGCTATGAAGAACATGAAGTATACTGATGCTATCTGCCCCCAAAGTTACACAGAGACAACTTAGGAAAAAAAAAAAAAAAAAAAAGTGAACCTGCTCCCTGCTAATTGGAAGATTGTCAGCTAAGGGAGAGGGATTTTGTAGATTCCAGAGCGTGCTGTGGTTCAGTGGATCTGGACATTTTTTTCCTTTGGTTGTTCCCGGTAGCATTTTCCCCCCGTTAATGTTCCTACGCTTTACACTGCATGATTTGTGATGAAGTCAAACCAAAGTAAGTTTTGTAGCCACAAAATATCCTTTTGTTGAAGGCCTCCTTGTCCTTTGCCTGGTTCCTGCGACCAATATAACCATAACACTTATCTAATTCTGGTGTGACAGAACTTAGTTATTGTGTGAATTATGAGTGGTAAGCCAGCCGATTTCAGTTGTCTCAACTATGTGATAGCACCGAGTCACTTATTGCCAAATACTTGTTTACTACGTGTTATTGATCAGTTTTCAGCCCTGGCCAACTGTGGCTAATCCTAATGCATATAATTGGCAGCTGAGAATTTGTGACTTTGCCCCTTGGAATACAAAGGCTGCCTTTGCCCACACTCAGGCAGACTTGAGCTTCTAAAAAAGCAAGCCTTGGCCTCAGTAGGTGATCGCGATACAATATAAGCATGTTTATTCTTAAATTGCTTTTCAGAAATCCCAGGTCTACTGGGAATTATCAAATTATGTTCCTATTAAAAAATGAATCCCAGGGCGCCTGGGTGGCTCAGTTGGTTAAGCGACTGCCTTCGGCTCAGGTCATGATCCTGGAGTCCCTGGATCGAGTCCCGCATCGGGCTCCCTGCTCGGCAGGGAGTCTGCTTCTCCCTCTCCCGCTCCCCCCTCTCATGCTCTCTCTCTCATTCTCTCTCTCTCAAATAAATAAATAAAATCTTTAAAAAAAAAAAAAAATGAATCCCAGGGGCGCCTGGGTGGCTCAGTCGGTTAAGCGTCTGCCTTTGGCTCAGGTCATGATCCCAGGGTCCCGGGATCGAGCCCTGCATCGGGCTCCCTGCTCAGCGGGAAGCCTGCTTCTCCTTCTTCCACTCCCCCTGCTTGTGTTCCCTCTCTCTGTCAAATAAATAAAATAGTTAAAAAAATAATAAAAAAATGAATCCCATTCTGTCTGTAGGTTAAACAAAAGCCTCACTGCCCATGTACATTTTTAAGACCTCCCCTCCTCACTAATTTAGCAAACAGATCCTATCCTCGCCTGCCAGGCCCACTCCCTTCTGTCATTTGTCCTAGGCAGTGGCAAGATCAGAGACACTTCTTTAGATATACTATCCGATTTGTTAGGCTTTAATCTGAGGGAACATTACATGGTTCAAAATATAGCTATGTAATTTTGCATTATTATTATCCCTGTTTTATAGTTGAACAAGAAGAAAGAGAAACTTCCTCAGTGTCACATAACCAGTCAACAGCAAAGTTAAAAATAACAACAAAGGGAATGGGGGAGTTGTGTGAATCTAGTCTAGTAAGTAGCAGGAATGGGTTGGAAGTAAAGCTCAAATATGTGTTCATATGTGTAGGGCAAATTCATTAAAAACATTTTTCTCTGGACGCCTGGGTGGTTCAGTCAGTTAAGCGTCTGCCTTCAGCTCAGGTCATGATCCCAGAGTCCTGGGATCGAGCCCCGCATCAGGCTCCTTGCTCAGCGGGGAGCCTGCCGCTCCCCCTGTTTGTGTGCTCTCTCTCTCTCTCCCCCTGACAAATAAGTAAATAAAATCTTAAAAAAAAAAAAAAACACATTTTTCTCTCCCATTTTCTCCCAAGTAATTGTTTTCCTTTCTTTCCATAGCATATATGTAAATCTCTTGTGGTCACAGATTTATTTCTTTTGAAACCTTCTTCTGAAAAGGCAAGAGAGGAGACTGCCTGTGACCAGATGAGTCTCCCGACTAGGTTGTCCCGATACTGGCAGTGGAGGGTAAAAACCACTCCCACTCGAGTCCATAGTCCTTTCCGGCCCCGCCCCCCAGCACTGGCCCTGCCCAACATTTCCCTGAAGCCCTTCCTGCTCCCCATACCTTGGGCTCTTCCCCACCCTTGTTCCTCTTTAGCAATCCAGGATCCCCTCAATCATCTCTCCAAACTCAAGATAGTTAATCTGACCCCCCAGTAGCAACCAAGTCGACACAGTTGAGCACAAATTTTCTGCATTGTCCTCCATCAATACAATTCCTTTCTGTACCAGTTTTCATCAATGGACACAAAACGCCCTTTCTGCACGTGACACACGTTCAGGCACTCCTCTCCACACACTCATGAGTGCGAGTGTGCTCAACAGAAAACGTAGGCATTTATAAATGACGATGATGTGCTTGACTAAACGTACTTTCATAACCTCTGTTTAGGAATTTGGGGGCTGCACGGTAGGAAATCAGGGCACTCTGGTGAGGGGGTTCTTAGTATACTAAAGTATGTCACTGGATGTGGCTGTAAAAATACCCATCCCTTATTGAGGGGGGCACGTGTGGTGATGAGCACTGGGTGTTATACGTAACTAATGAATCGTTGAACACTACATCAAAAACCCATACAGTGGCTAACTGAACATAGTAACAACAACAAAAAAATACCCATTCTTTCCACCCTCTAATAATATCCTTACTATGTATGTGGAGAGACAGTACGGCAGAGCGAAAATGGCATAGAATTTGGAGTCATACTCCCAGTGTGAGTTCCAACTCTGCCACATACTGGCTGTGTGACCTTTGGCAAGATACTGTACCTTTCTGAGCCTCATCTTCCTCATCTGAAAAAAAAAGGGAATTATAATAATTATAATTACAATGGGATTTCATTACCTGTTCTAAGAATCAACTGATAGAATTAAGGCATGTAAAGTGTCTGGCACATAGTAGGTTCTCAATAAATACGTTGCCTTCCTACCTCTACTTTCGAAGGCACTGTTGGATAGAGTGGCAAGCGGTGTAATGGGAAGAGCGTAGCTTTGTACTAAGACATGGCGTCAAATTCCAATTCTGCCATTTGGTTACCATGGGTCACCTCAGCAAGTTACTTAACCTGAGCCTCAGTTTCTTCTTCTGTAACAAGTAGCATATAATACTTATCTCATAGGTGGAAAGTACCTGGCCTATGGTAGGTTCTCGATGGTAGCTATTAGTGTTACGGATATGAGAAGACTGCTTCAGATACAGCAGCCCCACTATTGTAAAACCCCTCTCTGAAATTCTGTCTTCTCTTTGAGTGCATGAAAGCTTGGTTTAAAAAAAAAAAAAAGATGCCCTGTTTTCTAATGGCTGTATACCCACTTGAGCTGAGATGTACCTGCACTCAGAAATGATGTTATTTTGAAGTATGCTGCACCATCCCATTTTGGGCTTTTTGTTTTGTTTGGCTGCTCGCTCTCTCCACACCCCCCATCCATTTCTTCTTGCTCTCCGCAGAACAGCTGCCTGGAGCAGAAATTTGTGGCCATCCCTTCTCTAGGCATTCTCTACACCTAGGTGGTGGAGCTGCGTAGCCACGACATTGCTTAGATGCCAGGACACTATTTGTCCCAGATGGTGCCTTGCCATTTATCTAATGGTAAGAAGCCAGATGTGATGTCTCATTTCTTGCAGACATATTAAAGGCGGAACGCTATCGTCCATCTTTGCGCCTCTGCAGCGACTCAGTGTGACGGGAAACTTAATCGGCCCGCAGTGGTGCCTTGCTGCTGCTTTTGCAGGATGCTGCTCGGCTTATTAGTTCATTATTAGATAGTGCACCGCTCGGGGCAGCTTTCAATTCAGTACTGCTGGTACAAATATTTGGCAGGGTTAGCCTTTGTGGTAGGATTTGAGGAATTCAAAAAGGCTCCTGGCCCAAGTGTGTCTCCCTCACGGGTTACAGTGCCTGAAATGCATACAAGAAACATTTCACTTGAACTGCCTTTGGTATAAGGCGATGTTAAAATGCGAATGGCACCCTCCAGAGGGAAGATACAGCTGTTAATACTTACGAGTCAGAACTGCACTGGAATCCTGATTCTGTGACTAGTCAAATGACCTTAGGCAGGTTGCTAGTTCTCTCTGAGCCAGTTTCCTCTTCTGCAAATGGGAATAATAATGGATGACTGTGAGAGTTAAATGAGATAATGCATGTAAAGTACAGAGTATAAACGTTCAACGAACAGCAGCTGTTATTAATTAGCCTTAGGGACGGCAGGACCCCGAGGGAATACATCTAGGGCTAGGACATTTGGTTTGAGGGTATAAGGAATATATATGAATAAAGTGAGGTCCCAGGACCGAGGCAAAATCAAACTGAGCTTACACAAACCTTCCAGCAAGGAAAGTATAGCACTACTCAGGATGCAATGCTCTGACGCTGGGAGTGTTCAAGCAGAGGCTGGGTGCTGGCTACCCATCAGGAATAGTCTACCCCAGGGCCTCTCAAACTTATGTGCATGTACAAGTCACCTGGGGATCTTGTTAAAACGTGGGTTCTGACTCAGCAGGTCTGGGGTGGGACCCAACATTCTTCATGTCTCACAAGCTCCCTGCTAATGCTGATGCTCCTGATCCACAGACCTCATTGTTAGCAGCAAGGCTCTGTTGCAGTTTGAAAAGAAATCACAGCGAGACAGAGGGATACGATCGGAGAAAGCCATGGAGTTACCCAGACAAGTCCCCACAGAGGGGAATGACTTTGATGTAGTCGTGATGCGCAGTCTGGCTCCTAGCTTTGTAGGCTTTGAAATTTGATTGGTGGTATAACCAGAGACCGGGCTCCTGGGGACTGACTCACACTTCACCAAATTCACAAGAGACCAATACATACGCCAGAATGCCAACTGATTAATTTATAATGAGAAGTATAACTTCCAAGTGGACCAGATACTAGTGTTTGCTGATCAGTGCATTATCTCCCTGTAGGCATATTTACATGAGGCACTAAAGGATAATGAGGTTGCTTGGTGAGAATGGACTCATAGCAAGGGGAGTTCATAGGATGATTTTAACGGTTCATCGTCTGATACCTCCATCTCCACAACTGGGCTAGACCTCCATAATAGTGCTGTGGAGGTGAGCTTCCTCACTAGTCCCTCAGCCTCCGGTCTTGTCCTCGTACAACCCAGATGCTCTATTTAAGCTTAGGTCCGACAACAATCATTTATTTGCTCCACTGACTTTCATATAAATTCACAATTTAAAACTCATCATTGCAAAATGCTTAAAATACAGAGACAAGTTGAAAAAAATAGTACAATGAGCACCTACAGACCCACCATCTAGACTCAACAGTTACCATTTTGCCATATTCACTTTGAGTGTGCGTGTGTATGCAAGTACATATGCAATGAGTTGACACTCTCTAGCACAATTTTCTAAACTCTTCATGTTCTGGCATAACCTACTTGACCAGCTTCACTTCCCCTGGCTTTCCCTTTGCTACTTGCCTCCCAGCCATACTTGACTAAATAACGTTAGTTCCCTGAAAGCTCCTGGTGTTTTCAAGTAATAGACTATTGCCTCTGCCTCAATATCCTTATTCTCTTTGCTTGATTAACTCTATTTGTTCCTAAAGACTCAGCCACACCCATGTTGCCATAGTACTCCATGTTTTTCTCAGTCATAACATTTATTAAACTGTGCTGTTATTATCTGTTTACCTCTCTGACTTGCCTACTAAACTGTGAACTCATTGAGGGCAAGGGCAGGGACTTTTTTTTTTTTTTTTTTTTGGTCTCTGTGTACCTACACCTCGCCAATGGCTTGTGCTTGGTAGGTGTTCAGTAATCAGAAAATCCAACTGCCCACCAGACAGTGCTACCTAGTTACATCATAGGCACCTCAAGATCAACAGGTCTACACTGAGCTCATCTCTCCTCCTACCCTTTCTACACATTTAAAACCCTCCTCCCGATTGAATGCCATCCAGTCTTCCAAGCCAAAAACCTCAGAGCAATCCCTAATTCATCCCTCTCTCTCATCCTCCAAAATACATTTCCAATCTGTCCACTTATCTTCATCTCCTGGGTCTGGGCTGGGCCACCTTCATCTCTCACCTGGAGCACTGCCAAAAATCTTCTCTCTGGGCTCCCTGCTTCTAGTCTTGCCCCCTCCAATCTATTATCCACAGAGAAGCCATAATGATCTCTCAAATTCAGATCTGATTATATTACTCCATGCGTAAACCCTGATTGTATTACTCCTTGCTTTTGGATAAAGTCCAAACTCCCTAGCTTTACCAAAAGGCCTCTCAAGAACTGACCTCTGTGTACCTGCTGAACTTTATGTCTGGTACTCTGGGTTCCAACCCTTTTGTGTTTACAGAGCCCGTAGTACTTGCTGTCTCCCAACATTGTCAGTTTCATGCCTCAGTGCATTCATTCCCTTGTGTTATTCTCCGCCTTGGAAGGCAAACCGTCTCAATCTCAGCACAGGTGTAACCTCCTCTGGGCAGCTTTTCCTTACTTCCCAGTCTGGGTGAGGTTCCTCTTTTCTGTTACCCATTACTGCCCTGTGCACACCTCTGTCATAGCATTTGCACTATGTACATATAGCACTCTATACTGCAACTATCAGTTTGCTTGTTTGTCTCATAAAAGCTAATTCGTGAATTCTTTTGACAGCAGAGTTAATGTCTTATTTGATTTTTTTTTACCCCAATGCTTAGCCCGTGGCTGGCATACAGTTGAGGTGGCGTAAATATTTAAGATTGGATACTAACAAATATCTGTGTAACGGTCATTTTTGTAGATGCGTTATAACAGATCTCTTTAATTTTAAACACAGTGTTTCTTTAAAGTACAATATAGTTGATTGCCATGCAGGCAATATTTATTGAATTTTGACTGTTTTTCACCAACAAATTCAGACAATTTCTGGAACTGTACCATTTCCTAGAGATGATCAATCCTACCCTTTCTTTTTTCCCTAGGTAATTTTTATCCCGGAGATTAACATCATCAGTAGTTAGGGGTGCCATGCTATTGGCCTCCCATACCAGCCTTGACCTCTAATATAATGTTCTTTTCAGTATATAGGGTTTATGTTTCATAGAACTGCCCATTTATTTGGATTCTACAGGCTGTTTAGTTATGGTGTTAATTTTCCTCTAGGTTTCTCTCAAGCCATAAGAGTATCAAGTGAAGAATTGTCCCATGCTTAATCTTTGGGAATAATATTGATTAAGTAAATGTTGGGCCAAGGACTGAGGGGACTGATTGATTGGGAATTTAACAAATGCTGGGCTGGGTAAAGTGAATTATATCCCTTTGAACTGAAAAAGTGGCTGAAACATCCTGAACATCATTTTCTCTGATTTTTATCTCAAAGTGACAACTTTAAGATTATTTAAAAGGTATGGTGGGGTCCCTGACCCTGTTTAGTAATAATAGTATTTAACAGATATATTTTTTACACTCTGCTAAGCACTGTTCTCAGTGCTTTACACGTATGAACTCATTTAATCGTCTGAACAACTTTATGAGGTAGGTAATATTATTATCCCCATTTTACAGATGATGAGGAAACTGAGGCACAGAGAAGTAATTTCCCCAAGGTCAAAAGTTATCCATTGCTGTCATAAAACAGGTGTATTAATTCAGTTCAATCCAATGCATATTTCTGGAGCACCTATTAAATGCAGTAATTGACTGGGTAGATAAAACTTGTACACTTAAAGGAAGGAGGAATCATAATGCAACAGTGCCATGAATGAATCGCCGAGTCAGGGTCCTTTCAGTTGGTGGGAAATGGGGAAGGGTTGTGTAGTTAAGGTCAGGAATGGTGCAGATATATAGATTTGAGTAAACCTGGTTTGTGGAAGATGAAGAAAAGAGGCTTAGTTTTGAGGTGTATGGAAACGTTATTAATTCTTTTCTGAGGACTAAGATTACTTTCAGAAGGGGCTTCTGATGCAGTCTATTTAGCATGAGGTAAGCGTTAAGAAAATACCCAGGTATGACGCCTGTCTGGAGCAGGAAAGGAGAAAGGTTTTAAAAAAAAAAAAAAAAAAGTAACAACGCGCTTTTCCTGCCCCTCCCCCCCCCCCCAGACTCAATATGAACAGCTGCCCCCAGCACCACCCACCTACCCAAAAATCCCTTGACTCCAACTCAGACCCTTCGGATCTGTGCTTTTCAGAAGTACTTTCACATTCTGGCACCTTAAGGCTAAAACGGCCTTTAGGCAAATGTTCGGAGGGAAAAACCCATTCTCGCAATGCAAAACGGACTCGGATCCTACCGGAGAGCTTTTCTGGTCGCAGATTCTGTAGTTCCCGGCCTGACCATCTTTTTAGAACACGCCGCGACACACCTGGCCGCACAGCCTGAGCGCCTACCCTAACGCCTGCCCATCCCGTTACCCTTTTAAGAGGCGGATCCCGCAGTGTCCTTTCCTCCCTCCCTGCCACCTCTACCCCCAGTCGCCTGGGCGGAGCTTCTTGCTAAAGCCCCAGAGCCCGACGCGGCCGCGGCAGTAGCGGAGAGCAGAGGACGGGAGCTGCGAGGAGCTGCATCTGCCGCAACCGCTCGGCCCGACGCTACGTGCCTCGCGGCTCCCACCTCGCTCCCCGCGCGCGCCGGCCCCTCCGCACCTGGCGCGCACCTGGGCCCGGCCGGGGTCCTGCCGAGAGCCGGGAGGGCGCGGGCCAGGGGCCCTCGGGAACCGCAGAGCGCGCGCGCCATGGGGCCGCCGCCCGGGGCCGGGGTCTTGTGCCGCGGCGGCTGCGGCTTTTCCCGATTGCTGGCGTGGTGCTTCCTGCTGGCGCTGAGCCCCCATGCCCCCGGCTCCCGGGGAGCCGAGGCAGTGTGGACCGCGTACCTCAACGTGTCCTGGCGGGTTCCGCACACCGGAGTGAACCGCACAGTGTGGGAGCTGAGCGAGGAGGGCGTGTACGGCCAGGATTCGCCGCTCGAGCCTGTGGCTGGGGTCCTGGTGCCGCCCGACGGGCCGGGGGCGCTCAACGCCTGTAACCCGCACACGAATTTCACGGTGCCCACGGTCCCGGGGGACTGGGGAAGCACCGTGCAGGTCTCTTGGTTGGCCCTCATCCAGCGCGGCGGGGGCTGCACCTTCGCCGACAAGATCCATCTGGCTTACGAGAGAGGGGCGTCTGGAGCCGTCATCTTTAACTTCCCGGGGACCCGCAATGAGGTCATCCCCATGTCTCACCCGGGTGAGTGCAGCTACTACATTGCGCCCCATCAACCCCCTGCCGAGGCCAGTTTTTGTTCTTTTTTGTGGCTTTTTTTTCTTTCTTATTTTCCTCCGTGCTGTCTTCCCCCTATCCCCTTGCTCCGAAGGAAAGCGAGTGTCCTTTCTGTCCCCACCGAGTGGGGCAGGGTCCTCTCCTTCCCGAGATTTCACCCTGCGTGGGGGGTTGGGCGAGAAAATCCTCCAGATTTTGCCTGGCTGGGGGGAAAAGGGTAAGACTTACACCGAGTGCGGAGGCTGGCAACTCGAGAAGGACTGTTTGGGCTCTTTGCGTCGCCTTTTCCTGGTGTTCCACAAGGGTGTCTTGCCCTGGCTGCTTTGGTGGTGGGCACTGGCTTTGAAATAATGACTGGAGAGAAGGCGGCCTGAAAATCCCTTCCTCACTCTTTCCATGTTTAACAGACTCAGGCCCAAGGCAGGGTTTTCCCTCTTCTCTCCCTGTTTTTCTCTCCATGTTTCCTAGTATCAAGTTCGAGATTGTGTTACTGTGCCCTGTTAACCTCATTGCAGTTTGGGCAGAAACTTTGCCTAGTTCTTGGGCTCTTCTCTGCCCCCGGGGGTCTCGGGTCCCAAGTGATTGTCGGTATCAGTGCTTTTGTTGGCCTTTGAAAAATCCGATTTAGGTTATTGAGTGGCGAAACAGGTGATTAATGTTACTGATAAAAGAGCTTTGTGCATGAGGGTAGCAAAGGCCTAGACTTTGGGGAAAAAGTAATCTGGGTGCGTCTTCAGTTTGTGGAGATCTTGTGGGTTACTGTTTTTCCCTGTTCGGTGATTCTTCCAGAAACCTTATTTGTGATTAGGTAGTCTTAGCATATGTATGATCCTAAGCCCCAAAGGACAGAGAAAAAAAAAATTGGGTAGAAGGGAAGGGACACATAATAGTAGTATATCATAGTTGTTGAGAGCTGGGGCCCAAGTCAGACCTTGGTTAAATTCCGGCTCCATTGCTAACTAGTCCTGTGACCTTCGGCAACTTATTTGAAGTTTTGGAGTCTGTGTTCCCTCATCTATCAAAAGGGAAGGAACTAAGAAAGAACTACTCCCACAGGTTTGCCTTGAGGATGAGATGAAATAATGCCTGTAAAGAGTTTAACACATCATCCTTCTCAGTAAAGGCTAGCTGATAGGATTAGCCTTTTAGGGAGTCACTGGGGAGATGAATCTGCTTATTTAAGTGCTAGAGGTTTTGCGTTTTTCTTAAAAGCAGTGGGTTTGGTCCTGCCTAGAGAGAGCATTCACATTGAGTGACTGGGTGGTATAATGGAAAGAGCACTGAACTGGAACTCAGGAGATCGGAGTTCTTTTAGTCCCTTCTGTGCCTCTAGCAGCTTTGTGACCTTGTACAAATTACTCACTAGCCAAATAATAATAGAGAGGTAGAAGGTGGAGGCCAAATTGGCAGAGTGTGCAGAGGCAAAAGCGAACTAGATGAACTCTTAAGATCCCTTCCAGCTCTAAACTGCTGTGATTCTTAGATTTGAATGTCTGTTAAAGGAGCAGCTGTATCTCTCTTGGTTGATAATTCATTGGTTAGAATGAAATTACTTTTTAAAGCCTAATAAAAATGACAATGAAGGATTTGGTAAAATTTAAAGTCCTTACATTTCCATTGGCTACGTAAATGCAAAGGTTTGACTTTGTCTCCTCCAAATGAGATTCATTTGCATGGATGATTGGGAAATGAAGAATACCCTTTAATTAAAGTTCCCGTTTAGAGTGCTTTCATCCTAATTCTGTTAAGAATATAGGCTTATATTTGTCCGATAGTTTTGAGGGACAATAAAATTAACTTTTGTTGAGCTCCCACTGAGTGCCAGGCACTCTACATACATCTTTCTTGTATGTTATTCAGAGACCATATGGTGTACTAGGAAAAGCACAGGCCCTGTAGTCAAGAACGGGTATCAGATTCTGGTTTTACTACGCAATAGCTTTGTGTCGTTGGTCAGGTTCTTTAACTTCACTGAGACTCCGCTTCTGCCTCCGTAAGATGGAGATACTTACATTGCCATGATTCTTAAGGATAATAAATCTAAACCACCTAGCAGATAATAATTACACTCAATTAAAGTCAGTTATTACGATAGGTTAATGCTAACAAGAGGCAGAAAAAACATACAGATAAATGTTCATGCAGCTGTCAGTTTGAATCTAATCATGGCTGTTTTGTTTTAGGATACTATATAGAAATAAAGCCCTCAGTATTGACCACTTAGCTAAATTACACTCAGAAAGGTATTTGAGGACTTTAAAATTTCTTCCGGACATGATAACTGTAGCAAACTTTACCATTAGGGTAACTAGCCATCAAAAAACTAGCTAGTTACTTTAAGTATAGAATCACATTTCTTCCGTAAACTCCTAGAGAAACTGCTTTTCAACACAGGGGGAGAAAATCACTTTGCATTTCATGCACGTGTGTTGTTGAACATTTGTTCCCAAAGTTCTGTGTTTTGCTTTGTTCATTCCTGAGTAAGCCTAGGGTTCATTGTAATCTCTGATCAGAAACAACTTATCCGGGATCTTCGTGGCAAAAAGGTGGGATTGAGGTTTAAGTGTTGATTAACTCAATGTGTATTGGCTTGAATTATACAAGGCCACCAAATGTTGAAAAGCCGTTGCTGTCCTAGGTGTTTATGAAACCTCTCTTGACCCACTCTCAGCGGAGCCTGTGCTTGAATTGTTTGTTCTTTAAGTTTATGCTGAACATCCATACTCTCACCTATCACAGGCCTGGGAACATGAAGGAAGACCCGTTTCTTTGAAGCAACAGAACTAACTGGTTTAGAGCAGTTGCTTTAAAACTTTTGTTTATTGGAGAGAAACTCCACTTTAAAGAGCATTCAGTTGGGAAAATGAGGCTTTTTTTTTTTTTTTTAAGATTTATTTATTCGAGAGAGAAAGAGAGAGAGAGAGGGAGCACCAGCTAGGGTGGGGGGGGGGAAGGGCAGAGGGAGAGGGAAAGCAGGCTTCCCGCTGAGCGGAGAGCCAGATGTGGGGCTGGATCCTAGGACCCTGGGATTACAACCTGAGCCAAAGGCAGACGCTTCACCCACTGAGCCACCCAGACACCCCGAGGCTGTTTTTATATATACCAAAATGTCACAGGAGGTGGTTTTAGCCTTGCATCAACCAATGCGGTTTGTTCCCATACCTCATTTTGGTTGCAAAGTGTCCAGAAAATCCTGATTCACACAGATAAATAATTGCAAATGATAGATGTTTATTAACAGTTTGTCTTGCAGTCTCTGGGTATTTTTCAGTCAAATTGATCCAGAATCCTGGAAGAAAATTAGGAGAAATTTTTGGTTTCCAAGGTTAATCACTATTCATATAGCTTATCTTAAGTATGAGAATGAAATAAGCAACCAAAACTGAGAGTAAGCATGAAAGCCATGTAAAATGTAGGATTGTCACGGAGAGACACGCTACACGTGCTATTGTGCAACTAACTGTTCTGCTTTTCCGAGGCAGATGGGCCTGAACCTTGCATGCTGTCTAATTGAGCACAGCCCACGGGTTGAAGTGGTATAGGTACTTGCTTGTACAATTTTCCTTGAGTCAATATGCGCAGACATGAATTAATTGAAAGAGAGCTACAACCTTTCTAATCCATGACACATTTACAGGAACTTGAAACATATTCAAAGGCAGGACAGGAGAAGCATTATTCCTGAGGGCTGTTAAAACAAAAAAAAAAGTGAATAAACCAAGCAGTTTAAGTCAATGATTTGGTGGTCTCCGATGGGATGTATAAAACGGTTGCTTTGTATACATTGTTGAAACATATTAAGAGGTTGGGTTCTGCCACTTAAACTACAGAACTTCCTCGACTTCCGATGGGGTTACGTCCCTGATAAACCCATCGTAAGTTGAAAATATTAAGTCGAAAATGTGTTTAATACACCTTAACCTACCGAATATAGTTTAGCCTGACCTACCTTAAACGTGCTCAGAACACCTACATTAGCCTACAGTTGGGCACGATCATCTAACACAAAGCCTATTTGATACCGAAGTATTGACTGTCTCATGTGATTTATTGAATGCTGTAATGAAAGGGAAAAACGGAATGGTTGTATGGTACAGAAGGGATATAAGTGTACAGATTGTTCACCACCATGACCGCTTGTCTGACTGGGCGTCCCCGGTGGCTGCCACTGCCCAGCATCCTGAGAGCGGATCTCCTGCAAATTGCTACCTCCCGAAAAGATCAGCGTTCCAGATGTGAAGTACGGTTTCTACTGAATGCATTTTGCTTTGAAGCAGTCAGTAAGTTGAATCATCGGAAGTCAGGGACTTTCTGTATCTTTAAAATCTTAGGCCAGTCATTTTACTTCTTTAAGTCTCTGTTTTCTCCTGTGTAGGATGGGCATAATGATAATCTTGCCACATAAGATCGCTGGGAGGGACACCTGGGTGGCTCAGTCGGTTAAGTGTCTGCCTTCGGCTCAGGTCATGATCCCGGGGTCCTGGGATCGAGTCCTGCATCGGGCTCCCTGCTCAATTGGGAGCCTGCTTCTCCCTCTCCCTCTGCCTGCCGCTCCCCCTGCTTGTGCACGCGCGTTTTCTCTCTCTCCCTCTCTCTGACAAATAAATAAAATCTTTAAAAAAAAAAGATCTCTGGGATTAAAAGAGATAATGCAAATACAGTGTTTAACACAGTGCCTGGCATATTGGAAGCTACTAAAAAAGTGTTTTTATGACAATGAAGATAGTTAAATGTATTTTAGAAAACAAAAATGGAATCTGATGTTGGTAGTACATAATTTGAAGATGAATAGCCTGGAGTACTTCAAAGTCCACATTACCTAAAATGCTACCTTCAACACTTTAGGAATCGGGTGAGCCGACGGAATTCTTTACAAGAAAATGATCTTTGGGCCCACCTGTGTTTGTCATTCTTTTTTCATATAACTACTTCTCCCTCAAGCTACCAATCTTCTCCTTCACAAAGGACTTTGAGATAATATTTTACACTGATTTATCACCACCCAGTCCCTTGTCAGCCACATGACATTTAATTGTTAGTCTGCTTTTTTTTCTAGGATGTTGACTTTGAAAAGAACCTTTTTTAATAGAGAGGTTCCAAAGAAGATGAGAAGAGACTGGGTGGTGATGATTTACCAATGTAAAGTACTGGTTCAAAATCAATTTCTAGATACATCCTTTTTGATATCTCTGCAGTACTGTATTTAACACTGTTGACCACTCCTTTGAAATTCTCCCAAGCAGTCTTTTGTTTCTCTTGCTTCTCTTTTGTTTTATTTCTGTTATTTTATTAATTCATTCATCCAACACCTCTTCTTCCTTACATTCACGCCCAGGCCACCAGCAGCCCCACCTCTGATGAATAACTGCCACGTCCAGATGATTCTATCACTTTAAATCTTCTCACATAATGTCCCATTCTCCCTTTCAACTGTTATTACCCTGCTTTTCGTTCCTGTGTCTTCTCATAGGAACAAATGCTTAGGCTTCTAATTGGTCTCCACCTCCAGTCATTTCTTCCCACCGTTCTTCCACATATACCACTGGAACACAGCTCTGATCACGTCTATGCCATTACTTACGAATTTTAGACTGTATTTCCCAGCATGGCACATAAGCCTCTTAATCTTGTCCCGACACCCTTTCAAAGCTTTATATACCTCCTCTCTCATGTTGACCCCTAAATGCCCTCTGTCCTTTCCCATTATCATTCCTTTGTTTGTACTGCTTTTCCTCCATACCCTTTTCTTCCCAGCTCTGCTAGCCAAAAATTTACCCATCCTTCATAAAAACCCAACACAGATGCCTCCTCATCTTTGAAACCTTTCTCAATTCCTTCTTTTCCTCTTCCCACCACAGCCCACACCAAAACCAAAATAATCCTTTTGTTTTGCTCTCATGGCACTCCATGTCTTATAGTACTTTTTGCATTTTGCTGGTAGTTATATGTTTACTTATCTTGCCTTCCTACTGGACTGTAACATTTGATTAATTTTCATCTTCCTCATGGGAACCTTTGTACTGTATGTGCTCTAAAAATGCTTGTTGGGTTGCTCTAAGTACCCAAGAATGAAAAAAAAATACCCAAGAATGCCAGAGGGTCATAAGATTCACTAGAAAAGTATCTAATGGGGAAGGGGATTAAAGTTCAATTCATTGAGGGGTGCTTACGTGGCTCAGTCAGCTAGGCGTCTGCCCTTTGGCCCAGGTCATGACCTCAGGGTCCTGGGATCAGGGCTCCCTGCTTAGCGGGGAGTCTGTTTTTCTCTCTCTGCTCATGTTCTCTCTCTCTCTCGGTCTCTCTCTCTCTCAAATAAGTAAAATCTTTAAAAAAATAAGTTCAATTCATTGAGCTTTTATCAAGGATCTATTGTATGCATACTGTGCTTCTTGCCTGAATATACAAAATAATTAAGGTAAAGTAGGAGGAATAAGAGTGTACAAATGCTTCCAGATTGCAAGCTCCCTAATTTTTATGGTGATCACCATCATAGGCCAGTTTATAGGGTTTTAATGATGAAATGACCTAGGTAACAGATAGTGAGAATGAGTATTTACATTGAACTTTCCCTGTTCTGTTTTTTGTTTTGTTTTGTTTTGTTTTGTTTTAAAAACTTGGTTGACACCAGCATTCAATTTATGTCTCCAATTAAAATGCTTCCATTGAACATGTTGGTGATAATGTGGAATTCCATTACATACAAACCTTAAAAAAAAAAAAAAAAAGAAATACAGCTCGATCAGCAAATTGTTTTTCTAAGCACATAAAGAACTCCACGCCCCCCTCAGTCCCTGGAAGATGTGTTATCTCCTTCAGAATGCCATATTTAATCTCTGTTCCCAGGCTTAAATGGAGTAAACAGGGGAGTATCAAAGACATTTTCCATGTTATTTCTGATGATAAAATTAATCCTCCTTCTTGCGGAAAACTTGGAAAATACAGAAAAGTATAAAACTAAAAAGCTATGCATAATTCCACAATTCCATTAATATTCCTTCTTGTCTCCTTTTTCATGTATAGATAGGGTTTTATATCCTGCTTTGATCATAATGGTTTTTTTAATGAATATTAATGTAGCATTAAAATACAATTTAAAGAAAAACATAAAAATCTATAGATATAAGCATTTTAGCATTTTGGGGTGTTTTTGTTGTCATTTTCTTCTTTTGCTCTGCATATATATTTAAAGAATTATAAATATATACTGTATGTACGATTTTGTATCCAACTTGTTATTGTAAGCATTTCCCCATGTAATTAAAAATAGAGGATTTCCTTATAAGTTGAAGGAGGTAGTTTTTGACTGGGGGGTTAGGGATCCAGCTTCTCTTTCATTAACCAGCAGAAAGAAAGTGCAGAAATGGTGACAGGGAGGGGTATGAATTGGAAAATTTAAAACAAAAATATGCTCTATAGAGCTTTACCTAAATGTATACTTCTGGCCATAAACGTGATCAGGTCTAACCCATATGCATTGCCTGTTGTGGCCTTGATCTTTTGAGAGGTTTGATCACCATGTGTGTGCTTTTAGCTCCTCTTCTCCGATGATATTCCTAGAGGTGATGTCTTTGTCACAAATGAGGTTTGCACCTAGTTTCCCTGTTGCTTGGTTAAGTAGCACCTTATTGGCTAAAATGGCTTTTCGTTTTCACGATGGCCACTGAACTGTACACTGTTGTTGGAGTTTTGCCCAGAGTTTACTTGATAGGGTATCACGAATATTATCTGGGGATGAAGAATTTTTGGTATATGCAAATTTTGTTGAAGTGTAACGTACGTACCAAAGGGGTACAGAAATCATTGGTCTGTAGCTCAGTGGATTTTCACAAAGTGAACATGCCTGTGCAGCGAGTGCCTAGATCAAGAAACAGAACCGTACCAGAAGGCTGGAAGACTACCTCACGCCCCCAGATGAAGAATTTTTGAAGTTTGTGTCCTGAGGGAGTGACCTCTTGTTAGCGTGTGGTAGGAACCGAGTCACCCACAGAAACCGTCACCTTGCCGCTCTGGAGCTAGTTACCGGTGGTGGTCCTCAGCTCCGTACTGTAGGGGAGTGCTTTCCAAGCTCAGAGGACGTGCACTTCTGTGCACTTTCTGATGCAGTTACCAAGCCAGTTCGGAGTTGCCACATTTTGCTGTTAACACCCACTTTGGAGCCCAATGAGCAAAGCAGAGCACAAGGGCTCTTTGTTGTTGTTCTATTTCCTGTTCTTTTTTCTCTTTAAGCTGTATGTATGTCTTTCTATATATCAGGGCACATGCTTGCTGCTTGAATTTACCCATAGGCTTGTTACAATATTGATTTCTTTGGAAAAGAAAGTTTGGTGATTCATGCCTGACTTCATGGAGGCCGTTAGGTTCAGAACCTAGTCGTGATTTACTTGGTTTTAATGCTTGAAAGCTTAAGTTAGCTACAAATCAGTGATTTTAAATTAACCCTATTTATTTTGAGCTTTTTTGAAAGAAGATGGTCTAGAACTCACTTGATGATGATGATGTGTTTGTGTGTGTGTGTTTCTCTCAAGATATTAGTCATTATCGTTTCAGATAAAATGTTGAAGTAGCTTAGTGAAATGCTTCCTGCAACTAAAAAGTCTTAGCTTAAATGTTAACCTTGACTATTTCCGGTTGGTAGAATTATGGACGATTATTATTCTTTTCATCATGTTTTTCTGTATTTTCTGAATTTCCTATGCTGAATATATTTTATACTTGTAATCAGAAAAAATCAGTTATTTTTTAAAAACCCAAAAAATATTCCTATAGCATTGATAATCCTAAAGAAAGCATTAATAATGTGACTATAGCAACAATAGGAACAAATCATATCTGATAATAGAAATGATTTACAGACTATTATGAAAATTTAAAGAATTCCTTTGGCCTTTTGAATATATCTAACCCGAATGATTATTAATGTGGTCCTTTCTTGTTAACACTAATTGGTTTCTTCATATGTAAAATAACCTTGAACACCAAAGAATTTTAAAGACTGACTTTTCCTATTTTAATATGAACTATTTCTCTTTATCCTTTGTATCACTATTTACGTATTCCCCCTCCCCCGCACCCCCCACCCCCGCTTACACATACACATACCTCTCACCTTTCTCTGTATTTTTGTTTCTTTCCCATAAGAAGCCTGCTTCCCCTCACTTGCCCCCTTCAATATCTGTTCTTTTCAGTACTTATAAGAATAGTGCTAAGTTTAACAGCTTTGTATGAAGAATTCGATATATTGGCAATTCTTACCTATGACACACTGGGTTCATCTGATGACGGTAGTTTTTGTCATTCAAGAAAAGAGGAAAATTTGTTAGAGTAAGGGCAGAGGAGAATCATGGTGTTCTTATTTTACACTTTATTGGTGATATGCTGAACATACAAGCTCAATCAAGATGATACTTAAGACATCATTAAAATTGAATTACTTGTTTTTAAAATTAGCATTTCCCTTGAAGTGATAGTCCGCTAGACAAAACTCCACCAATTAGCAGTTCACATAAGAAATTCAAATTCAAGGGTACCTTCTGTGCCACTTCTTTTCCTCTGAGGACAGATTTTGTATCCGACTTTTCCACCCTCTTCCCCTGCCTTTCATAGCTTGATTAATTCTACCTTAGATGATCTTGCACATACACACACACACCCTCACACGCTCTTGGAGCCCCCTCTTCATTTTTAAAAAATCTGAGCTTCCAGGGCGCCTGGGTGGCTGTTGATTAAGCATCTGGTTCTTGATTTCAGCTTGGTGATGATCTCAGGGTCCTGAGATCAGCCCCCAGTCGGGCTCCCTGCTCAGTGGGGAGTCTGCTTGAGATTCTTTCTCTCCCTCTGCCCCTCCCCCAGCTCACACTCTCTCTTTTTCTCTCTCTCTCAAATAAATAAATAAATCTTTTAAAAAGTCTGAGCTTCCTTCTATGTTGTTCCACTTCTTTTGAAGTGAAATTAAACATCATAACAAATCACGGCTCTCATATCTTAACAACCTTGAATGTGTCCATAACTTACTCCTGTAATCTCCACAAAAACCTCCCAAGAGCCATGTAATCCTCCTGATTAAATATGTATTTTCTTATGTCCTAATATTTAAGATAAATTTGAAATGCGTTTGTTGGTTTTGCTTTAGGTATTCCAGTGATACTCTTTCCTGCAAAGTTTTATTACAAATAGGGGTTAAATAATCATATTTGCTTTGCAGATTTTAGTCCTCAAAGCCTTTCACATGCAATCATTTGTGGGCTCATTTGGGAACCCAAACACTGTTTAGCAACATTACTATGGGAAAATGTGTTGCCTCTACTTCCCAACAACTGACTTACAAATGAATTTTTGAAACACAACCCATTAGGGTTTCCTGTGTGGCTTTTGTTCATAATGATAGTCTGGTGAGATATAGTTCATTATATTTGTCCCGATCATGCTGGTTTAGAATTTTCCCTGCTTATTTATTTTCTTTGTAATGTTCACTCTAGCTCTGCCTTACCTTTTCCATGTGTTTCACCTTAAGGATTCTACATACTTGTTTTCCTAACCTGTGGTCTAACCTATGGTGATCTCAGAAGTTGGCTTATTTTAATAGCATTTGTAATGTTCCTGAAAGTTTTAAGAACATAACTATGATTTGTAACTTAGTTAGCCATTAATATATTTTCAAGTGGTACATCTTTTCTATTTTAGAGGCTCTCAACAATCATTTAGATGAAGGCTAGAAAACCATGATTATATCGAGTGAGGTCTCCATTCATAGACCTATGAGCAACATATATTTAACGTTGTCCCAAAATACTTTGAGTCTAGTGGTATTTCAAAGTCTTGTTTTCCGCCACCTTCATTTCATTTTTGGCAAGAGGACAAGGATGTTTGAGAGACTGAAACTGGCTAATGCCAGCCCACCAGTCACCTCCCTTGCCCTAGCCCCCGTCCTCCAACCCTTTTTGCCATTCCTATTTGACTGATGCCTTTTGGTTGAATTGATGAAGAAGAGGTTGTTGACTTACCTTGAGTAATGTAATTAAAGACTAACAGATTATTCTTTGATGATAAGGAAAGCTACATGATTGCTCTGTTTTTATTTCAATCTAGTGTACCAAGGATGAATGTGTTCTATTTGAAATTGAAAGATAGCATATTACAATGGAAGAATGGGTGTCCTTGAGTCACACTGCTTAGCTTGAATTCCAGTTCTACCAATTAATAAATATGTGATCTTGGGCAAGTTGTGAACCTGGGCTTCATTGATCTTGTTCATAAAAAGTGGAATAGAAATGCCCATTTTCTATGATTTTGTAAATAAAGTGTTTGACATGGAGGGACATTTAGCAAATGTTAGTTCTCTCGAACCTTTTGCTAACAGTTTTATTACTAAACGTAGTATTTCTCCTTTCGTTATTGTAGCTGTTCACTACCACATTTTGAAATATGTAATTGTTTTATATGTAAAAGCAGGAGGAAAAAACCCATGACATCCAAATTGCTGTTTTTCTGGATAGTTTTTGAGAAACGCAGGGAGAAATCACATAATCAAGAAGCTGAAACAACTATCTTGTTCTTCTCCCTGTGCATTTCCATTTTAAGCAGCAACAACTCCTTAAAATCAAGATGTTACACTATAACAATAGAAATGGCTATGGACCTTTTGATGGCGTGGTGACAAAGAGAGGGGACTTAGGAATCAGATGGATTTTGATTTGAATCCCAACTCTGTCATGTAATAGCTTTATATATAACCTTAGCCAGATTAACCTCTTTAAGACTCAGCTTTTTTGGGGCGCCTGGGTGGCTCAGTCGTTAAGTATCTGCCTTCAGCTCTGGTCGTGATCCCAGGGTCCTGGGATCAAGCCCCACATCGGGATCCCTGCTCTCGGGAAGCCTGCTTCTCCCTCTCCCACTCCCCCTGCTTGTGTTCCCTCTCTTGCTGTGTCTCTCTCTGTCAGATAAATAAATAAAATCTTTACCAAAAAAAGACTCAGTTTTTTCATCTATAGAATGGGAGGTGATAATCGTACCTACCTTGTAGGGTTATTGTGAGGGATAAATCAAATAACATATAAAGCACGAAGTACTACACAGCCAGGTTCTTTAAAGGAATTAACAACCTCCTTACCCTCATCTGTAGCACTTTTTTTTGGAGATTGGCAATGCAGATCACTGCACGGCTTCTCAGAGCCCCTGATATGCTAAAGAAGCACTGTTCAACTTGGTTCCATGGATCATTTTCTAAACTTACTGATCTATAGAACCCTTTTTTTCTTAAAACACTTAACCACCTGAAATAGAATTTGGAAAACACTGATATTGCCATGCATTTGAAAACTCCTCCCTCCTTCTTTCCTCCTCCCTTATTTTATTAGCCTGGCCTCAGATTTCAACTGTATCAAAGTATTGTCAGTGTCGAGGAGTGACTAAGCTAGTTATCTCACTCTGATAAGAACAGCATGTTTTAGACGTGATGACAAACCTTTTAGTTATATTTCTTTGTACTAATGTGGTTGGTACCTTTTGTATCAAGTTAATGTGACTTCAAAGTATAGTTCTCTACAGGCTAGGCTTATTTTCCTTACTGACTTTCAGAAACAATTTATTGTGAAAGTATAAAAACACAAGCGAGACCAGTTTATGTTTGTTTTTATATTTAGTGTGTGGACCTTAGTACAAAAGTTAGCTTTTGTGGGCGCCTGGGTGGCTCAGTCGGTTAAGCGTCTGCCTTCAGCTCAGGTCATGATCCCAGGGTCCTGGGATGGAGCCCCGCATCGGGCTCCCTGCTCTGTGGGGAGCCTGCTTCTCCCTCTCCTCCCTACTTGTGCTCTCTCTCTCACTATCTCTGTCTCTCTCTCTCAAATAAATAAAATCAAAAAAAAAAATTAAAAAAAGTTAGCTTTTGTAATACTTCATACAGGAGGAAATTTAATATTCTCAGTTAGTGGAGTGTCCTTGTTTATGAGTTTTTTAATACTAAATGATACCAGAATTTCTGCAGAGGCATACCAAATTCTCTTTTTATCTAATCCAGAGACCTAATAGAATACTAATGGGACATCTGTGACTTTTGTACCCTTGGGTTCTTATGGTCAGGTCAAGATGAATACCAGATCTCTAAACACAATGCTCTTCCTAATTTTAATGATTAATGAAATTTCCAGTGTAATTCCCCTCTCACAAACTGTACCTAAAGAGAATGCGTGCAAAAAGAAGTTCCAATTTAAACACAATTTTGAATACCCTTTATGACCAGCACTGTGCTGGGTATTGTGGTAGGAGAAGAGTGAGCAGGGAGTAGCTAAAGATAAACAATGACGTGGTCCTTTTCTTCCAGGGAGCCCCGCTTTTCAGCCCTTATTGCATTTTTTTTTTTTTTTTTTTTTTGGCCAATGATATTTTAGTCTGACACTAAAACATCAATTTAGATGGGGCTTTTTAGATCTACACAAAAATGGCACTCCCTAGAGTTCGGAAATATTTAGGGTACAAAGTGCATGTCCCTTCCATACATTCTTTTTTTTTTTTTTTTTAAAGATTTTATTTATTTATTTGACAGAGAGAGACACAGTGAGAGAGGGAACACAGGCAGGGGGAGTGGGAGAGGGAGAAGCAGGCTTCCCGCCGAGCAGGGAGCCCGATGCGGGGCTCGATCCCAGGACCCTGGGATCATGACCTGAGCCGAAGGCAGACGCTTAACGACTGAGCCACCCAGGCGCCCCCCTTCCATACATTCTTGTACTAGTGTCACTTGGTCTGAAAGGTTGAGGGTAAAGTGGCAAGTAGTGAAGACCATGTCCCAGTGTTATTGGAAGTCTAGGCTGTGGCTTGGTTTTGTGCTAATATTTTCCCTGTGGTTACAGCAGCAATTTATTCACTGGAATTCTCCTTCCCAAGGTCTCATGTTACAGGG